>NC_042987.1:2782297-3095631 GCF_901001165.1 Salmo trutta
CCACCATACTTTACAGTGGGAATGAGGTTTTGATGTTGGTGTGCTGTACCTTTTTTTCTCCACACATAGTGTTGTGTGTTCCTTCCAAACAACTCAACTGTAGTTTAATCTGTTCACAGAATATTTTGCCAGAGGCACTGTGGAACAGCCAGGTGCACTTTTGCAAACTTCAGATGTGCAGAAATGTTTTTTTGGACAGCAGTTTCTTCCTTCCAAGGTATCCTCCCATGAACACCATTCTTGTTTAGTATTCTGCATATCGTAAACTCGACAACAGAGATGTTAGCATGTTCCAGAGATTTCTGTAAGTCTTTAGCTGACACTAGGATTCTTCTTAACCTCATTGAGCATTCTGCACTGTGCTCTTGCAGTCATCTTTGCAGGACGGCCACTCCTAGGGAGTATTAACAGTGCTTAACTTTCTCCATTTATAGACAATTTGTCTTACCATGGACTGATGAAAATCAAGGCTTTAAGAGTTACTTTTGTAACCCTTTCCAGCTTAATCTTAGGTCTTTTGAGATCTCTTTTGTTCGAGGCATGGTTCACATCAGGCAATGCTTCTTGTGAATAGCAAACCCATTTTGTGAGTGTTTATTATTGGGTAAGGTAGCTCTAACCAACATCCCCAACCTTGTCTCATTGATTATACTCCATCTTAGCTGACTCCTGACTCCAATTAGCTTTTGGAGAAGTCATTAGCCTAGGGGTTCACATACTTTTTCCAACTTACACTGTGAATGTTTAAATTATGTATTCAATATAGACAAGACAATTACAATCATTTGTGTGTTATTAGTTTAAGCACACTATGTTTGTCTATTGTTGTGACAAATTTGATGACCAATTTATACAGAAATCCAGGTAATTCCAAAGGGTTCACATACTTTGTCTTGCCACTGTACATGGCTCTGGGTACACCCAGCTGTCCTGCATTCTGTAGAAGCCAAAGTGAACCCTCTCTCTATATCCATCCTGCTGACCTCTGTAGACTACAGTAGGACATTTTGAGAAAACTATTGGACAGAGGACTGTGTTCCTGTCTTCAAAGTGATTAACAGTGGCATGTACTAATTATCTCTACTGTCCATGATGGTCAGTCATGGCTGAGCCCTTCCTACCCTACGAGTGCTTACCTAGCCCTGCATTGTTGTTGTGATATTTAACTCTTTGGTACATGATGAGATCTTGAGGTTTTTTTTGCATCATGATACTAAAATACCAACAGAGGTGTGTGTGTGTTGGGTTGAATATTTCAAATTCAAAACATTTGTAATGACTGTTAACTCATTTAATTTTTTCAATGATGGACAGCAGAACACACTATTGGAATACTATTTTCATAGTATCTTCCCATTTCTCTCGATCGTCTCTTCTGCTGACAGATATTGAACTCATGTACGTAGTTCTATCATTGTGTAAACAGCATTACCCACAAAGCATGTACAGAAACATTAAAACATATGTATTAATATATATATATATATACAGTGTATATATATATATATATAATTTTTTTTTTTTACCCCATTTTTGTCCACAATTTCGATCTTGTCACATCGCTGCAACTCCCCAACCTGCTTGGGAGGCGAAGGTCGAGTCCTCCGAAACATGACCCGCCAAACCACGAGAAGCATTTTCATTTTATCCAAGTTATTAGCTGTGTCCTTTATCATTGCAGCAGGGCTAAAACTGAGTACAATGTCTGTTCAAATGTAAAATTGTATAATGAGATTATGTTAGTGGTTGAGTTTTCAGTCAAGACTGTATTTGTTATCGTTGTTGTTAATTTGTACATATATTAATAAATATCCAGTGTGAACAATGGTTTTCTCTGTTCAGAAAACACCTTATTTCAAGCAGCACTGTAAATATGTAGTAAAAAAATAAGTAAAAGACAAGTTTCCTGGACTAAGGAACATGATTCATATTTGTGAAATTAATGGTCAGAGTAGAATTGATGACTTTATTGGGAAAATGTTCCTCTAAAGTTAAGGATGTAGGCTACCAATTTCATTATGTAGCTTTTCCACCAGAACGCAGAAGTCAATAAGATATCTAAATTGTCTTGATGTTCTATTTGAACAACATTAAAGCTTTTATTGATTTCAAAGGAATATTAACTTTTGCTCTGATGCACACAATGCGCTGATTCATCACTTTTTCACTAATGCACTGTTTGGTACCTCTGCCAAAGCCGGTTTTGTCTAGAAGGGATACAGCTTTTGTCAAAATTGACTTTTCGTTGCAGGTTTAGGAGAACCACTTAGCCGGTAGCTATAATGCTAACTTTTCTTGACCATCTAACTGTGGTAAACCGTGGGGTGTTGGGTTGAGCATGCAGAGATTAACACAGAGACAGGGAGGTTTTAGTCCGCAAACACAACTTTACTAGGGCATAAAATAAATATAACAAAGAAAATCACTTAGGTTTGGCTCGGTCCTTCTTCTCCGCTTTGGCTCTGTGTCGGCCTCTCCCAGTTCTCTCTCGCAATGTGCCACAGTGCTCCTTTTATGTGGCCTCCACGGCTGGTTGGCATTATCCCTAATTACCTCCACTTGGAGCTATCCGTGTCGGGGTGTCCAGCTCGTGTATTCCCAGCAGAGGGAGCCAACGTCGCATCACGTACCTCCCCTCTATTACCACCCCCTGGGGTAGACCTCCTGGGATACCACATAACATTAGCTACAAATAACAAAGCAAAATTTAATCTCTTTCTTTGATAATATTTAGCATTCAACTACCCATGAACTTGTGTCACTAAACACGATACAGTGTGCAAGCTTATTTAAGATTCATCAGACTTTATGGCAGCTCTTCTGACCTTAGCAACCAACCTGCTCAAGCAAGCCAGCAAGGAAAAGTTAACACAGCTGTTAGCGAGCTAGCCAACTAGCTTGTCCATTTGCAAAATGTTCATATAGAAATGTTTGTGTAGATCAAATCAAGAGATTTATTCCAAAATGCTATATTTTCTTTTTCCGAAATGTTGGTAAATTAGCTTTTATTGTTTTAAGAACTTGTAGAGAGAATGTTTCACCATCTAATCATGAAATGGGGTTGTTCAATGACAGACATGTATTTGCTTGAAATCTAACACTTGATAGTTTCCATATGGTTCAAAACACTGTATATCCACCTCGCTGTCAGATGGGTAGTACTGCTTGGTTTTACAGTCAAATGTGAAAAATAACTACTTAAACAGTATACATACTTTAAATAAAGAACTGTAGAAATTATACATTTGTGACATCAATATTTATTTATATACATTTTTATTTATTTATACCGTTATGAGTTCTGTATGTAAAATAGTTACATTTGACAATTTTGTCATTTAGCAGATGCTTTTATCCAGAGTGACTTAGTGCATTCATCTTAAGATGGCTAGGTGAGACAACCACATATCAAATTCAAATATACAGGATACGAACATTACATATTTTACACACACATAAGAAATAATTTCTGATAAAAAAAAACATGAATATGAAAATTGGTGTGTATTGCGATTTGGAATGAAACTCAAATATTAATCAGATTGGAACAGTATAGGAGATTGTGTGTGCTCTATTCCAGGGGCATAACATAAATTCATTGGTTGGTGGGCCTGCAGAAATTTGTGCTGAGGAGCAATGTTCCCTCTAATACTGTGGCTATTTGATCATAATGTAGGCCTACCATAGTGGCCTACCATTAAAAAAAACAATGGAGAAAATGCATCACATAATTTTTATAAAAATGGAAATAGCGGTTCTATGATTCAGCCTACAGTAGCAGCCTACATGTTCAATGTAGGCCTACATTCCATGAGACTTTTGAAAAAAGCATGCAGGGCTAGCCATTAATCTGTTCATCAACTTGTCCTTCAGACAAGGTGGTGACTGAACATTTTGTTGTTTGATGCAAGAAACCACTTTACAAAATAAAATGAATTATTATTCCCATACCATTATTACAGAGAATCAGACAAATTATGCTACCCTCTGCCTGTTGGCTACTTAGCTTTTCAAGCCTGTTTCAAAATATAACACTAAAATGCTAATATTAAAGAAGTCTTGAGGTATTGCTTGCCTGAGGTAGAGTACCTTATGATAAGCTGTAGACCACACTATCTATCAAGAGAGTTCTCATCTATATTATTCATAGCTGTCTATTTACCACCACAGACCGATGCTGGCACTAAGACCACACTCAACCAACTCTATAAGGCCATAAGCAAACAAGAACATGCTCCTCCAGAAGCGGCGCTCCTAGTGGCCGGGGACTTTAATGCAGGCAAACTTAAATCAGTTTTTTAGAGGTACCCAGGGTCACGGCTTCATTGCTCCAGACCACCGCAAGGGGGAGTTAGAGCACTCATTATGCATTTGGGTCCCAAGGTTTTTATATGACCAATCATATTGAGTGGTTCCAATGATGAATTTGACGAACCCGTCCCTGGTGACTTTCTTCAGCAAAGATGGCTGACAAAACATTATGGTGGAAGCAAATGTAAGTAGTTATAACGTCATAACGAGTCAAGCAAAACATTTACAATTGAGAGGAATATGTTAGTTAATGTAGAGACAAACGTTTGTGCATATTTTTCTGTCATAAAGTTAATTTACGAAAGTCACTGTTAAGCAAGTTAGCTGACTAGCTAACATTAGCCAGCTAGCTAGCTAGTGTTATGACATGAGAATGAATTTGGAATTTGTGTTGTTTAATGTTTTAGGGACTCCTGAGAAAACCAGCAAACCAGGCTGTCGTCTTGTGAAACAGTGGATGTAAAGAATCTAGCTAGCTAAAGCATTTACTGCAAATTGAATGTACAATTGTGTTAGCTTGCTTTGCTTATATTTGCCCTGCAATACAGCTAAAGTAACATAGCGAGCAAACTATTTGCTTATTGTGTAGTGGAGGATAAAAAAATAACTGTATGCCTATGGATGTGTAGCTAGCTACAGTATGTAGCCGATCTGTGTATGGACCCTAAAACTTTTGGTATGAATATTAGTTCAGAACCTATCTATGAACCTCAGCTATCAAAGTTGTTGTATCGACTTCAAGTCTGAATGGCATTAATGAAGCCTATGGCTTGAGTAGAATATAATAACTTTATTGTGCCAAGGATGCAAGTCCTATAGACATGTACTGTAGTTAGTACCATGCATGAGATCCCCACATTGCAGTCTGTACATTGAATATATTCACTGATCATGTAGTCTTCCTTGGCAAATAAAGGTGCAAATAAATAAATAAAGCTATGAATCTCTGTGAGACATTTTTCAGTCATATCCAATACCAGGTGTATCAAACTGTCACGCTGTTATAAAGGATTTGGAGACAGGCGCAGGAATACACAATAGGGATTTTTAATACACCCAAAACAAACACGTATACAAAACACTGGTCTGTACCCAAACAAAAGAGCGAGGGTAAACCTCGTTGAATGACACGGGACGATACCCGTAATACACAATATATAAAGCACGCAGCATAACATCTGCACCAATGCATAGGTACTCACACGACCAACGGACATAGGAACAATAACCGACAAAGACAGAGGGAACAGAGGGCACATACTGTATATATCATACTAATCAGGGGAAAAAGACAGTCCGGGGTTGATGATAATAAATCTCATTCAGTGAAGCCTAGAAAACCCCCCCGACACGCTGCACTAGCAGCGGGACGACACCGGCCTCGGGGACAACCACAGGGGCGCGGTGCGGGTCGGTCTGGCGCCAACGGGGAAAATCCCTGGTCAGCGAATCCTAGAAAACCGGTGACGTAGACCTCGAACTGGGGAACAGAATGAGCAGCAGTTCTTTAAATGATTCTGTGTCTGCATGTATGTATTACAATTATGCACTTCAACAGTGTTTACCACTCCTGCTCCTGGGACATCAATGATTACACATTGTAACTATGCAATAGACTGGAAACATGATTTACGTAAAGGCTGATTTGTAATTCATATAAACGAAATACACCTATGCATATCTAACTCCCTTCATCTGCATTAATCTGAGGACACAGGATAGGTGTAGTAATCCAATGAGATACTTCATTACAACCAGTGGAGCATGTTTAACGCTTTATTGAAAGTTCATTATCCAGGTGTTATAAATACATAATACATGCATTATAAATATTATAACATTCTATTATAAATACAAGTTCAATCTGTACTTCAATGCACATATGTGTACTTCAACGCACATATGGTGTGCATTATAAAAAAATAGGAAGGAAAAGGAGGTGGTGAGAGAGGTGTAGAAGACAGAAAAGGAAAAAGGTAAAACAGAGGAGCAGGGAAGACAGCATATGATTAATGAATTACAGTGCTACCCTAATATTCTCTCACTTCATCACAATTACATAGTGTCTCTTGCGGTGTCTCCTAACCAGCCTTGGGCTCCCAGTCGGCCCGAAGGTTATCTTAAGAGCGGGTGAGGTGGCGATGACGGGACTGGCTTCCTTTCTCACATCAAAACATACAGTACCTGCAGATGAGAGACAGATGGATAGAGAGAGAGCATGATTAAGTTTAGTTTTTTTTATTCTAACATGGTCAGTCATCATAATCATCAGGAGGTGAAATGCAAAACTGACCTTGGATCATTAACTCTGGCACTACTACATCTCTGTCTGTATTTCAATGTAAAGCATCTCTTTAATAATACTTCCTGTATAATATAAGTATAATATCGCTAATAACAAATCATGATAACATTGGATAGATAGATACATGTGCATGTGTAGCATGTGACAATAGCAGGATCATATCAAGGATAGCATCACAAATGAATACATAAATACCACTTGAAGCTTGATGATGACTTGATCATTTGAGGCAAAAACCGGCTCTATCCAGAATAGCCTACTCTCTCACTTTGACAGCTGGGCCTGGTATCCTTTCACCCTCCTCCAAAAAATACAAATGTTTGCCATTATCAAGAGTGTCATTGGGGCTAAAACAATATCCTACATAGTGTGTCAGGACTGCACCTAAAAAGGCTGGAGACTCATAACTAATCACAGAGCATGCATGTATATGTCCTGACCAAAAGATGAGGAGTCAGTGGTAGAGTTCACTTGACATTGCAGCACAGAAAGATTCTCAGTAGACAGGGCATGGGATGTCAAGTACAATGACCCCATGGTCAGTGTTTCCAGATTTCAGATTATCCTCCTGTTAAAGCAGGTCCTCCACCTGCTGAATCTGGAATGCTCAAAAGAAACAAATCTGTATTAGTGACGATAAATTTGGCTGCAACAGGGGCTTGATAGTCCAGTGAAATTGTCTGAGTGTTTATGTGGTGTAAATCTTAAAATTAGCAGCTGACATTTTAAGGTTTTTTAAATTAACGCATGTGAGACAGGTTCCATGTACAACAAGACAGGCAGAGAGGAAGAGAGAAAAAGAACACAGAACAGTTTAATTACCTCTGGTTATGGACACTTTTGCCAGCAATAAAGCTTCCCCAGCCTGTTCCTCGGACAGTGAACATCTGGCAATATCTACATTTTCGACCCCTTGATCAGCTCGCACTCTGAAAGTAAAGAAAATAGCTTATTTTTTGTAGATATGAAAATAACTGAGATATGACCATTCAATCTAAAGCAGCAGATGTCATTTTCAGGATACGTCAATACAGCACAGAAAGCTTAACACCAGACTGGTATTGTGGTTGTTCATTACGTGATGGGAAATATGCAATATGCATACAAAATGATATACTTACCTTCCTTGAAAATCCATCTATACTGCCAAAGATGACAATGTTGTATCTTGAAAAAAAGCATTGGAATTAAAAGTGAAATGTTTAACCCATTAACCTGCTTCAGTATTAATGTATTACCAGTTGATGAAGAACAACTACAATTTCATACATCATTGAAAATTTGTCTACGAATTAGTAAGAATAAAAAAGTTAAAATAATTCCTTAGATTTGATGGAGACATACATCTTAGTACCTTATCAACTTATGATTTGTATCAATGTGGACGAGAGACAGGGGAGCAGGAACTGAGTATTTTTGCCAAGCTATACAACAAAGCTGGATCATTCTGGAAATGACACCTGCACCATCTACACGCTGCAAAGACTACCTAACTCTTCGCCATTGTACACGATGGCTCATTGCTCTGTGACTTCCTTTGACCATTCTAAAGCCCGCATGGGGCATCCTTGCTTTAATGGCCCTGACTTTCTGGTCCATCTCGTCATCTGACATATCAGAATAGCATTCCCTGACAGTTCTGTCTTCTGTAAAAAAGACAACCGTTACAATGTCATGAAATATGATTATACAGTGCCTTACAAAAGTATTCATCCCCCTTTTTCCTATTTTGTTGCATTACAACCTGGAATTTAAATTGATTTTTATTTGGATTTCATGTAATGGACACACAAAATAGTCCAAATTGGTGAAGTGAAAAAAAAAAAAAAATGTTGTGGTGCGTGCATATGTATTCACCCCCTTCGCTATGAAGCCCCTAAATTAAATCTGGTGCAACCAATTACCTTCATAAGTCACATAATTAGTTAGATTGCACACATGTGGACTTTATTTAAGTGTCCCATGATCTGTTACATGATCTCAGTATATATACACACCTGTTCTGAAAGGCCCCAGAGTCTGCAACACCACTAAGCAAGGGGCACCACCAAGTAAGCGAGACCATGAAGACCAAGGAGCTCTCCAACCAGGTCAGGGACAAAGTCGTGGAGAAGTACAGATCAGGATTGGGTTATTAGAGAATATCGGAAACTTTGAACGGAGCACCATTAAATCCATTATTAAAAAATTGAAAGAATATGGCACCACAACAAACCTGCCAAGAGAGGGCCGCCCACCAAAACTCACGGACCAGACAAGGAGGGCATTAACCAGAGAGGTAACAAAGAGACCAAAGATAACCCTGAAGGAGCTGCAAAGCTCCACAGCAGAGATTGGAGTATCTGTCCATAGGGTCACTTTAAGCCGTACACAGAGCTAGGCTTTACAGAAGAGTGTCCAGAAAAAAAGCCATTGCTTAAAGAAAAAAATAAGCAAACACATTTGGTGTTCACCAAAAGGCATGTGGGAGACTCCCCAAACATATGGAAGAAGGTACTCTGGTCAGATAAGACAAAAATGTTGCTTTTTGGCCATCAGGGAAAATGCTATGTCTGCCGCAAACCCAACACTTCTCATCACCCCGAGAATAACATCTCCACAGTGAAGCATGGTGGTGGCAGCATCATGCTGTGGGGATGTTTTTCATTGGCAGGGACTGGGAAACTGGTCAGAATTGAAGGAATGATGGATGGTGCTAAATACAGGGAAATTCTTGAGGGTTGGGGAGGGGGGCTAATAGCTGAACAATAGACTATTCAACCTTTATTAAAGAATAGTCTAATAGCCGAGCTTGGTGTGAAAACCCCCGTCCTATCACAGACCAGATTTGCCCTAACAACCAAGGAGAGAGTTAGAGCACTGATTATGCTTTTGGGTCACAATGCACTACTGTGTCTCTAGCTGACAATGAATAGGCAATATAAACCAAATAATAAACTGATAATTGTGCACGACTTCAAATGAAAAAAGCAGGGAACAGGTTTCGAACCATCAACCTTCTTGCCCGATGTCCTGCGCGCTATCGACTGTGCACCAAAAGCATGCTCAAGCCCCAGAGTTGATAGAGCGCATCTTTTCTCAAATAAGTTACCTTACACATTATGTTGACTGACAATTTGTTAGCTATTCTGTCCTTACAAACCACATAGTATATCATTACAGCAGTATGTACCGGTATGTTAGCTATCTACCTAACGTTAAGGGGTTTTATATCAAACTTGACAGTATATTAACTATAGGCTGTCTAACTACCCAACGTTTATTGACTTGGTTATTCCCATCATTCTTAGCTTAGGTAAATGGTATAGTCGTTGTGCGTTCTCAATGGACATTCGCGTGCTTTCGTAAATTCGCTCTGAATAATGAATTTACGAGCGCTTACACCCGTTGAATATGGCTGGTGTCAATAAACGTCAGTCAAAAAAGCGTAATTAAATTGTTTCCAGCAGCACATTTGCAGTCACCAACACTCTGGTTAACAAAAAAACTGCCTAAGCAGCTCTGCTAGGGTGTGTAAAATGGTCAGAGTGGTCTCATTTGTGTCTGGAAGTAGCTAGCAAGCTAGCCAATGTTAGCTTGGGCGCTTGACTGCCGTTATAAGGCCAGAACGCTCAAATCAACCCTACTCCTCTGCCCGAACATCCAGTGTGCGCTCCAAGAGCGAGACGGTCTGAATTTAACCAGAGGGTTTTTCGTTTTTCATGGAATAGAAACACCATAATATTATTAATCAAATGAATAAAGCAAGTACAAGCCAAAAGATTGGACACACCTACTCATTCCAGGATTTTCTATATTTTTAATATTTTCTACATTGTAGAATAATAGTGAAGACATCACAACTATAAAATAACACATATGGAATCAGTTAAGAACAAATTATTATTTACAAGGACAGTCTACTCCTTCCTCCTGGTTATCAAATCCTTCTTAAAGATGCCCTCTGGTGGTCAAACTAGCAACAACTTGAATTAACAGAAAAAAATGGCTAACAAATAGATAACATGCCACAGAATGCTGCAGCAGCCCGCAAGGTGTGTCGCAGTATGACACAACTTTTAAAGGAGGAAGCACTGTACCAGATGAGCTAAATGCCTTTCATACTCGCGTCGAGGCAAGCAACTCTGAAGCATGCACGAGAGCACCAGTTGTTCTGGATGATTGTGATAACGCTCTCGGTAGCCGATGTGAGCAAGACCTTTAAACAGGTCAACATTCACAAAGCCGTGGGGCCAGATGGATTACAAGGACGTGTACTCAAAGCATGCGCGTTCCACATACAGTATTCTTTATTAAAGTGTGAAACTATGCAATACATACAAATAAACTAAAGAACAAAAAACAACAAACCGTGACGCAGAGGTGAAACATACACTAACTCAAAAACAATCTCCCACAAACCCAGGTGGGAAAAACACCTACTAATGCTGCCTCTAATTGGAGATCATCCCAAACAAAACCCAACATAGAAATACAAAAACTAGAACATAACAACATAGAAAATCTAAACTAGAAAAAAAAACCTGTCACGCACTGACCTACTCTACCATAGAAAATAACATCTTTCTATGGTCAGAACGTGACAATGTGAGAATGCTGTTCATTGACTACAGCTCAGCATTCAACACCATAGTGCCCAAGAAGCTCATCAGTAAGCTAAGGACCCTGGGACTAAACACCTCCCTCTGCAACTGGATCCAAGACTTCCTGACGGGCTGCACCCAGGTGGTAAGGGTAGGCAACAACACATCTGCCACGCTGATCCTCAACTCTGGGGCCCCTTAGGGGTTTGTACTTAGTCCCCTCCTGTACTCCCTGTGTCTAGTCAAAGCAGGGGGGGGCACCTCCGTTCCTCTCTGTATTAAACCCCAGGGGCGGTGGTGTGTGGGAAACCCCAGCAGCTGAGGGATGGGGATGGGTTGGTCTGCTCAGAACCCAAAGACACCTCTGGAGGACTCAAGAACCAGCAGTGTTTCCCCCTCCTCTCCTTCCCAGTCTGCAGAGCACCAGAGCCCTCACAACACTGTGAGCAGCTACATGGAAAGGAACTGTCCTCTGGTAGGACACAGTGGTATTCTCATTTTCTATTCTTTTTACACTATGTTTTATATATAATACCATGCATAAT
The DNA here is from genome assembly GCF_901001165.1 of Salmo trutta. NCBI lineage: Eukaryota > Metazoa > Chordata > Actinopteri > Salmoniformes > Salmonidae > Salmo > Salmo trutta. Next base: position 2,794,042 of record NC_042987.1, read on the forward strand.
GTAAGATCAATATTATTTATTTCTCTGAAGTCTATGTGCCATCCTTCAGGAGTCAAAGAGGACAGTCGTCTCCTCTCCTCTGGTTTGGGGCTGGTATATTCTGGGATGGTGTCGGTGTTTGCCCCTCAGTGGTCTCCTCACCCTCCACCCTAAGCCTCCTGGGTTATGGCAACGCTGAGCTACAGGGAAAGGTATTGAATTGCACCTCTTATGTCATACAGACTCTGGTTCAGGGGTTTGCTTTCAATTAAATTATTTCTAATATACATTTTCATCTTTATCATAGTTATGAGTTCTGCACCCTTCATTGTATTTTGAGGTAATGGCTGATGGAAACGAGACTCATTTTATGGACCTTTTGTATTCAATAATCTAAAGTACTTCAGAGTACTTTTCTTCTGTAGCTGTGTCCATATGCTGTAGTGGGCTCCCTAATGTAGCTCTATTGAATAGTCCTCACTCAGTCTTTGGTCCCTACAGGATGTCACCTTCCTGATGCCTGCCTTCTAAGAGTGTTCCTGTGGCTCGGAGAATGGTGCCAGTCCTCTACCCCATCATCCAGGGGGTGGGTTTCTACACACAGGCTCGTCCAACCCCTCTACTAGCAACACGGTTGACTCTTCTAGTTCACTTTCTCTCTTCATCGTAGAGCAGTGTTCTTTCTCTCTTTGTTCTAGGGGGCCGTAGTGTGTACAGGCTTTTATTCCAGCCTAGCACTAACACACCTGATTCAGCTAATCAACTATTCATCAAGAAAGACTTTGATTGTCCCAGTTGTGTTAGTGCTGGGCTGGCACAAACGCCTGCACACACTGTCTCTCCAGAACCAGGAGTGAGCAACACTCACTGTTGTAGAGATTAACAATGTGTGTGTAGTGCCAGGGACACAAGGCCTCTGAACCTCTATTGGTTTAGCCTCAAGATTAGCACCTGGGCTGGGATGCATCATGTAAACCAATTAACGCTTTCCACTCCATGAAAACAAACACTGTCGGATGGCAGCCAGCTATGGGTGTTTGTCAGACTCCTTGTTTCTTGCATCTCCAGTAGACGGAGCAGTAAGTGTCTGTTCCTCTCTCGCTCCTTCTAGACCCCTGTAGATGCTCTCATCGTCCTAACCCTGCCCCTGGAACTAGAATGGTCACTCATCGCAGTCACACACCCACTGGGAGGCAAACTTCAGCAGGGAAAAGTTTGGCTCTCACGCATCACTAACTTTTCTGATGTTTCCCGTGCTCGTGTTATTCATGAAATCCATTTCCTTTCTGCATAGTCAAAATGTGATCATCCTTCATATATACTGAAAAGAACCTACCCCCAAACCATTCTTCCTGATTTCATTGTTGTGCTGATCACATCGCTGATTCTTCTTCATGGTGTCTCAAATCCCCAAATCACTTGTACTTTATGTAATCAAAGTAAGGCTGCCAAAAGAACAATTCAATAGGGATTGTGCTTGTTACTTAAATAATGACTTTTTTTTTCTAGAACCCACCTCTCTACTGGCTGGTGACGTGGCCATGGCACAGCAGGCAGGACTGGGGAGAAACAGCTCCACTGGAAAGGGCAGGATCTTTACTGGGACCAGTACAAGAATGGAGCAGCAGGGCAGCACTCCCTCCACCTGATGTTACCTCCACACCCATGGTCAGGTGAGTCACCTCGTTACCTGTGGGCAAGTTAGTTCAGTCCCGAAATAACCACATAGCGTGGGTGTGTCATGCTCCCTTTGGTTTTCATGCTGATTTTCATTTCCACTTTGGCTAGTAAATGTCACTGATACGTCCCACTGACTCCTCCCAACTATTAATAAAATACCAAATAAAATATAATGATAAATCAGCAGGTTTGAGGCCCTCAAGTAGGCAAATTGCGTGTCTAGTACAATCTTTGTAGATCTAAGTGAAGATCAGTTGTAGGGGCAAGGGGTGGATATGGGACTAGGCCTAACTTTCTCAGTGTTGCTGTAGGGGCGAAGGGTTGATATTGGATGGGGCCTAACTAGGTCTCTCCACAAGGCTGATGACACTACAGAGCTGTAGGGGGCTAGATGGAAATATGGGACTGAGATTAACTGTGCCTAGGGACGAGGGGTTGATATGGGATTGTACCTAACTAGGTGTCTCTCCACAGGGCTGATGATAACGACACTACAGAGCTGATGGAGGAGGCAGCCCAGGTGGTCCCGTGTCCCAGGGGCCTGAGACACTCTGCCTGTCACCCACTAACCCTCCAACCCGTAGCCCAGGACAGCAGCTCCTCAAAGGGGTGGGACCAGGTCTTAATGAAAAGTTAATTTTACAGTGTTTTAGCCAGTCAAGAAATATGATTTTGAAATCTTAAAATGTTATTAGGTCCATTGAGTCGTGCAGTAAATTCACATTCACTTCACATTTTCCTCTGAGAATGGACTATAATGTTTGTGTATTTTTTGTGTTACTTACCAAGACACTCCAACCATGGAAGAGCGTAGCACAGCTGGGCCCTGCCGCCCCTTCTCACACCATGCCAAAGATCCACAGCATCAGTGTGACCTGTGGGCCCTGTAGGACTCCAGCTTCGAGGTGATCTCCCTGGGCAGCCGCTCCTCCTCTGGGTTCTGTGAGAAGGAGGTTTTGGGTCATGGGGGGTCCAGTCCGGAGGATGGGACATCCCAGTCAGCCCAGGTTGTGGACTCAGCCATCTGCTACCTGGACCTGGACACCAACGGGGACTAGGTGACTCGGGCCATGGCAGGGCCAGACCTGAGTGGAAGTATAGAGCTGCCTAGTGTTGGGGCACATGCTGATAATGACGAGTTCTCCTATACCTCAGATGATAACGCCAAGCTCCTGCACACCCCTTCCCCATACTTGGTAGAGTCCGACCCGCTTTTTTGTTTTTTCTCCTCCCTCCAGAGGTGCAGTGTGACATCCGTAGGGCTGAGCTCCATGGGGGCAGGTGTGTGTTTGGTGTGTGGCTGAGCAGGCCTGGCCAGCAGGATGCCATGTTGCATTATAGGCACATCTACAGCAACAGTGCTTCACTACAGGACGCATCAGCACTAAGTCTGGTAGAGGTCAGTATACAGACAATGGAAATTCCTGATTGATCTGGAAAAAAACTAGTTTTTATATAATAAACAGATAGTTGAAATGTTTTTCTTTCCCCCGTCCAGTAAACATATGTGACTATTCCACTTTGTAAACTAACAATGACTCAGTAATTCATGCCTTCTGGGAATTGTATAATGTCTAAAAGTTATGGGCAGAGTTAGGGCTGTGGCGGTCACGAAATTTTGGCAGCCGGTGATTGTCAAGCAAATAACTGCCGGTCTCACAGTAATTGACCGTTAATTAACATAAACCAATTTCTCCTGGCTTCTTCACATCCACTGATGCAGACCTTGGGAACATCTACATTTTAAAAAGTCTAATAAATCCATGTAATATAGCCTACACCTTCACAATAAATTAATTATTTCTTTTAGACAGGTCTAAAGAAACATGGTGTGACTTTACTTTCAATAATCTGATGACTGTTATTTATCGAATCAACTAACTATATAAATCAATCAGGTAACAATTAACTCATTAGGAATTTGGGGCACCACGAGAGCAGTTGTTTAAAGAGTTACCATCTCTCGAATTAAACTCTAAAAGGTCTTTACCCATAACATCCATAAAACAGTCAACGTATTAATCATAACCTCTTATCAAATCATAATTCTGAACAGTTGTAACCTCCTGCATCTGCAAAAAAAATAGCAATACTTATGATTCAGTACTATACTAATTGGTTTAATTATTTATTTACTAGCTAACTAAATAATAACACAGGATAAACATACACACTTAATACATTAGGAAAAGGTCCCTAGCGGACTGACAAGAATATGGCTGCTTCTTACACAATGGCATGGAGAGAGAGAGAGAGAGTGGGAGAGAGACTTATCGTTGATACTGTCAGGGCTTTCTGAAGGATCGGACCAATACGCAGCGTGATCGTAGTTCCACATCTTTTATTGAATCGTGAAACCGAATGCCAAATACATTAAACTAGAAAATACAAAACAATAAAGCCGTGACGCAGAGCAGGAAAACACACTACTCACAATTAACAACCCACAGCATACAATAAGAAAAACCCCTCCCTAAATACGATCTCCAGAGGCAACAAGAAACCGCTGCCTCCAATTGGAGATCAACCCCAAACACCCGACATAGAAACAGAAAACCTAGAACCCACAACATAGAAATAACAACACAGACTGTCAAACAAACACCCCCGTCACGCCCCGACCCATCCACTATAGAAAATGACCTCTTACACTGGTCAGGACATGACAGATACATTTTAGAAACTATTCTCACATTAATCATATACTTTGCACACGAACCTGCCACCCGTTTGGAATAAGAAATCATTAATGTATTTATGTGTAAATGTCTTTGTCCGTTGTGTAGTCCTGAACAGAACTACATAGTTCACTTTGTTCCATTCGCTCTGAAGCTGCTTATTTGAAGATAGGCTAGCCTGCCGTGTCGATGGTTCACCTTTTGGTTATTAGAGTAGCGTACTATGGTGATTTGAGAAGAGTAGTTGAATGGTCCCACTTAAATTCGCTTTTCTAGATACTTCAGTTAGGACAGCTAATCAGCCGTACCAGTGATTGTCTGAGAGGGGAGTTTTCTCCTCCACCTCTTGTTGGTATTCAGGGTTCAAACCACTTTGCACACGCAGCTGCAGCCTTGCGATGTTCTCGTCTATGAGATTCAGATTTCAAACCACTTTAGACGTGGGCTGCAACTCCCCGTCTTTCCTGGTCTAAATGTTAATTTCTTTACAAATCCTTTTATGCACTCTGGTCGACAGGGACGATTCTGTCAGGCTAACAGTCTGTTAACAAAGACCATTCCTTTGGTTAATACTGGAGGGGGAGTCTTCTTCTCCTTTCATTTACAACAGGGCATGAATTGTCATCCCGGCCCAGTTCCCTCCTCCTCACTGTGGGTGAAAGGGGTCTGGTTGAGTTATTCATTGCAAACCTGATCTGACCCATGTGGATCTTCACAGGACAGTCATGACACATGATATGAAGAAAATGTAGTCTATTTCAGAAGAACAGAATGTCATACTCTGAGTTGTCCTTGTGTTAGGTCCTGATCTGGCTATGCCATATGGCTGTGGGCTACACTAGTTCATTTAGCAAGATTTGCTTCGAATTCCGTGGCGTCATTTTATATTATTTTATAGTATGAAGAATACAATTGAACAAGGCTGAATAAATTCAAAATAATATTTTCTCCAAGTGATTTGAGGGACTGCGCACATGCAGCTATTCAGTATTGAGCGGTTAACAAAGAAATAGGTACTCCTATTTAATTTAGAGTTGTCACGTGTGCTCCCTCTCTGGCCTCTAGGTCACCAGGCTGCTCGTTAGGGTGCACACCTGTCACCAGCGTTACATGCATAATGACACTCACCTCGTCTCCATCACCTCCTTGATTACCTGCCCTTTATATGTCACTCCCTTTGGTTTCTTCCCCAGTTGTCATTGTTGCTGTTTGGTGACGGTGCGCTGTTTGTGTTTCTTGTTTTGTTCGTTTATTTATTAATCGTATTCACTCCCTGAACTTGCTTCCCGACTCTCAGCGTACATCGTTACAAGCGTTATTAATGTAGCTTTAGTTGTTCTACAAATGTTGGGCTAGATGAAAAACGTGCCCAAATTAAACTGCCTCCTACTCAGACTCAGAAGGTAGGATATGCATATTATTAGTAGATTTGGATGGAAAACACTCTGAAGTTTCTAAAACTGTTTGAATGATGTCTGTGAGTGTAACAGAACTCATATGGCAGGCAAAACCTGAGAAAAATCCAACCAGGAAGTGGGAAATCTGAGAATTGTAGTTATTTTGAATCCCTATCGAAACTACAGTGTCTAAGGGGTCACGTTGCACTTCCTAAGGCTTCCAATGGCTGTCAACAGCCTTCAGAAATTTTTTTTCATCCTTCTCCTGTTACTGGGCAGAAAATAGGAGCTCAGTCAATCAGTGGCCTGTCTGAGGACAAGGGACTTGGTGATGCGCGAGCCCGCGAGCGCGCCGTTCCTTCTTTTTCTTCTGGAATGAATCCGGTTGGAAAATTATCGCATTTTTACGTTAAAAATACCGTAAAGATTGATTGTAAACATCGTTTGACATGTTTCTACAAACGGTAATGGAACTTTTGAGCTTTTCGTCTATTTATTTGCGCCCCCGCCTCGTGCCTTTGGAATAGTGTTCTGGACGCGCCAACAAAACGGAGGTATTTGGACATAAATGATGGACTTTATCGAACAAATGAACATTTCTTGTGGAAGTGGGAATCCTGCGAGTGCATTCCACCGAAGATCAGCAAAGGTAAGAAAAGATTTAACACTATTTTAGAGTTTTGTTGACGCCGTGACTTTGTGGCTAACTGTATAGCTTGCATTGATGGTTGAGCTATGTACTCAGAATATTGAACAATGTGCTTTCTCCGTAAAGTTATTTTAAAATCTGACACAGCGGTTGCATTAAAAAGTAGTATATCTATAATTCTTTAAATAATTGTTATATAATTTGTAACGTTTATGATGAGTATTTCTGTAATATGTAAAATGCTGTTTTTGGATATAAATATGAACTTGATTGAACAAAACATACATGTATTGTGTAACATGATGTCCTATGAGAGTCATCTGATGAAGATCGTCAAAGGTTAGTGCTTAATTTTAGTTGTATTTCGGGTTTTTGTGACGCCTCTCCTTGCTAGGAAAATGGCTGTGTGGCTTTTCTTGTTTAGGTGGTGTCCTAACATAATGTAATGTTTTGCTTTCGCTGTAAAGCCTTTTTGAAATCGGACAATGTGGTTGCATTAATGAGAAGTGTATCTTTAAAATGGTGTAAAATAGTCACGCCATGCTATTTTGTCAAATGATCCCGTTAACGGGATCCTATCTCGAAGGGGTCCTCAACAGGTTAACCTCTCTTGGGTAGGGGGCAGTATTTTCACGGCCGGATGAAAAACATACCCAAATTAAACGGCCTACTACTCGGGCCCGGGAACTAGAATATGCATAGTATTAGTAGATTTGGATAGAAAACACTCTGAAGTTTCTAAAACTGTTTGAATGATGTCTGAGTATAACAGAACTCATACGGCAGGCAAAAACCTGAGAGAAATCTAACCAGGAAGTGGGAAATCTGTAGCTTGTAGTCTTTTCAAGTCATTGCCTATCCAACACACAGTGACTTAGGGTTCATTTTGCACTTCCTAAGGCTTCCACTAGATGTCAACAGTCTTTAGAACCCAGTTTCAGGCTTTTGCAGTGAACAGAGAGCGAACAAGAAGGCCGGGGATTTGGTGACTCAGGGAAGGACATGAGTTCATTGGCGCTACGTGCTGAGGTAGCTGTGTTCCAAAACGTTTTTCAAGACATTGGAATCGTCTGGTTGGAATATTATTGAAGTTCTATGTTAAAAAGCCCCTAAAGATTGATGCTATACAACGTTTGACATGTTTCAACGAACGTAAATAGAACTTTTTTTAAAAACTTTTTGTCGTGAAATTTGGGCGCGCTTCCTACATTTGGAGTAGCTTACTGAACGCGCAAACAACAAGGAGGTATTTGGACAAAAATTATGGACTTTATCGAACAAAACAACATTTATTGTGGACCTGGGATTCCTAGAAGTGCCTTCTGATGAAGATCATCAAAGGTAAGTGAATATTTATAATGCTATTTATGATTTTAAATGACTCCAAAATGGCGGGTATCTGTATTGCCTAGTGTATGTTTCTGAGCGCCGTACTCAGACTATTGCAAAGTGTGCTTTCCCCGTGAAGCTTTTTTGAAATCTGTCACAACGGTTGCATAAAGGAGATGGTTATCTAAAATTCTTTGAATAACAGTTTAATATTTTATCAACGTTTATGATGAGTATTTTTGTAAATTGTTGTGCTGATTCACCTGGATTATTGGAGGAAAAATATTTTCTGAACATCACGCGCCAATGTAAAATGCTGTTTTTGGATATAAATGTGAACTTTATCGAACAAAACATACATGTATTGTCTAACATTGAGTACTAGGAGTGTCATCTGATGAAGATCGTCAAAGGTTAGTACTTAATTTTAGCTGAATTTCTGGTATTTGTGACCCCTCTCCTGCTTGGAAAATGGCTGTGTGGTTTTTCTTGTGTTGTACCTGTCCTAACATAATCTAACTTTATGCTTTCGCCGTAAAGCCTTTTTGAAATCGGACAATTTGGTTACATTAAGGAGAAGTGTACCTTTAAAATGGTGTAAAATAATCATATTTTTGAGAACTTTGAATTATGACATTTTGTTGATTTTAATTTGGCGCTCTGATTTTTCACTGGCTGTTGAATAGTTTGAACCGTGGGTAGGGAAGCCAGTGTAGGGAGGCTAGCACTGGAGTAATATGATCCAATTTTTTGGTTCTAGTCAGGACTCTAGCAGCCGTATTTAGCACTAACTGAAGTTTATTTAGTGCTTTATCCGGGTAGCCGGAAATCTGTCCTTTGGTCTGATGAGTCCAAATTTCAGATTTTTGGTTTCAACCGCCGTGCCATTTTGAGATGCAGAGTAGGTGAACGGATGATCTCCACATGTGTTGTTCCCACCGTGAAGCATTGAGGGGAAGGTGTGATGGTGCTTTTCTGGTGACACTGTCTGTGATTCATTTAGAATTCAAGGCACACTTAACTAGCATGGCTACCACAGCAAACTGCAGCGATACGCCATCCCATCTGGTTTACGTTTAGTGGGACTATCATTTGTTTTTCAACAGGACACTGACCCAACACACCTCCAGGCTGTGTAAGGGCTATTTAACCAAGAAGGAGAGTGATGGAGTGATGCATCAGATGACCTGGCCTCCACAATCACCTGACCTCAACCCAATTGAGATGGTTTGGGAAGAGTTGGACCGCAGAGTTAAGTAAAAGCAGCCAACAAGTGCTCAGCATATGTGGGAACTCCTTTAAGACTGTTGGAAAATAATTCCAGGTAAAGCTGGTTGAGAGAATACCAAGAGTGTGCAAAGCTGTCATCAGGGTAAAGGGTGGCAACTTTGAAGAATCTCAAATATAACATATTTTGATTTGTTGAACACTCTTTTTGGTTACTACATTATTCCATATGTGTTATTTCATAGTTTTGATGTCTTCACTATTATTCTACAATGTAGAAAATAGTAAAATAAAGAAAAAACCTGGAATGAGTAGGTGTGTCCAAACTTTTGACTGGTACTGTATATATTCTGATCCCCTACTTGCAGGTGAATGCGTAGATTATTATTGAAAACTAGCTAAGTGTTTATATTGTACTATTTTCAACAAAATCACAAATATACGACTGGAACAGGTTCCGATATGCTAGGGGGTAGTCCAAACAGGATCCTTGGGACTTCCCAACTCTAATGTCACCCAATTGAAGTTTATATTTAAAACGGTAAGGGCATAGATAGAATAATAAGACCGATATTTCACCAGATGTATAAATGTGAAGCATCCGGTTGGCATTCCCACTCACTACCAAATATAGTCGTGAGAGGAAGCCCAGTGGCCTGCAGTGGGAGAATATGGAATGAGATGGATTTTGGCTGACATTCTGTTAATTTACTCATCAATGAAACATTTGATCTCAATACAGTTTACTGCTCTCAAAACTAAAATGTTACGAGCAGAGTGGACTAAGTGTTGTATTCTTTACCCTTTGCCAGAGTTTCAAAAAATGGTGTTGTTTAGAAGGAGTGCAAAGGCGAATTGAGTTATTGCACACGTGCACTTCACAGCGTAGGCGTTCCCCAATGGAAATATGCAAATGTCGCTAGAACTGTGCTTGGCTCTACCCACCTACTTGCTTGTTCTGCCCACTATGGCTCATTTGTTCCCAATTGAAACGACAGGCTGTAGTCTATCTTTGCTTAGTTATAAAAAAAATATATATATATATATATGCAACCTGCCCTGTCTTGAATCTAAGAACCGTTCTTGGGAGACACAATGTGTGACAACCGGTTTTCACAACATGCAGACTTTTCTACCAACAACCAGACTAGCACCCAGCATCAGCATACTGACCTGTCACAGCACCAACTGCGGCCGGGCAGGGAGCTATCCTTGCAAGCTCTCCTCGACATGGGCTTCACAGACAACCAGGTAGATCAACTCTTAGAGGCAGCAACCAAGCGTCGAGGAGGGCAGAGTGAACATGCCTCTTCTATTCCCATGGCTCTCATGGCTCTATTCTCATCTAGTGTGTTGGAGAAGTGTCCAGAGTTGTTCTATGTGAAGGGCACTCAGCTGCAGCAACGTATGGACAACATGAGGAGACTAGGGCTGCTTGAAGGTGAGAGGATGAACCTCTCTTTGCATTGTGTAACCCTCTCACCAGGCTCGAATATGACTCTCACAATATTAACTTATGTAGAGTGTCTCAACAGCATGGGATGTTAGGTGAGAAGGACATCTCCAATAAGAATTCCTATTGTAAACCATCTAGGTTTATGACAATAGGGTATTAACTTCAGATGAAATGATTATAGGTTTCTGTTATAGAATCAGGATAAACTATCCCATGCATTAAATTAAATTGAAACAATCAATGACTCCACCAAGGCAACATACATAAGGTTCCATATGTGTATTAAAACATTTTCAAACACAAATGCATTTTCAGACACAACATCAAAAGTAATAAAAATTAATAAACCCCAATGAGTCGTGCACAACCGTGTCCAAATTATTTCAAGTTTGCTTAAATAAACCGTTGGCGCGCGTTGGAGCTATAAAAAAAATGATGACACCCAAAAATATCCAGAAGCACCTCACGTTGGGGTTACTCACTACTTAGTAGATATTCCCTCAGCGAAGTATGGCAGTTCCATGCAGGTTTCCTCACAAAGTCCAAGGCAAGCACAGCTACCCATGCAGACAGTACTCCTTAGCCGTAACCGATATCCCATGGGAACATGAACTTGTTAAGCTTCCCAAGCAATTATCTCCCGGTGTCACACGATGCTAGGCTAACCTCAAGGCTGGCAAATACCTCCACGACGAGACGGTAGCTTCAGTCTTTACTAAGTTTTAACAAAATTACAACTGTTATAAAATTAAATATATATTTCCCTTCATGTCTTTGTAGGTATGGGTTTTGTTCCAGTTCTGTCGTCTTCTTTTATAATTTTTCTTCACCAACGGTCCTAAGGTAAAAAGTCCATCCTTCTACCAATGTCTCTTTCCCTCTCTTTTTCCCAGGCCTCCCGTTAACCAGGTCAACTCCCATTGGCCACAGCTTAACAAGTGACCTTATTGGTCAAAACTTAAAACTTCAAAGTAAACCAAACTATTCACTAATACATTAAATAAATATTTCTTCAAAAAGCATAATGCATTAACAACATTACAGTTTAGGAGCAATTCAATCATCTTTTAAATATAATACCAATTAATTATAACAAACTCAATACTTGGTTCAAACAAGGGTATTACAATTGTATAGTCTCAGGTTATACAGGTTGAGGGTGTTGTTACCACATCACAGTTTGAGATAGGCCTAGAGCTGGATCATAGTGGTTTAAGTGTTATTTATTGTATTTATTCACAAAGCTATTGGATGTGTATGTGCATAACATCTTCCACCCATTTTCCATGGATGCTCTCTAACACAATCTCCCCTGTGTGTCACTTTCTCTCCAGGCAATCTGCAGCGGGTGGTGAGCCACTACCCCCAGATCCTGACCCTTCCTCTGAGGAGGGTTAACACAGTGGCCAGGTTTCTCAGAGAGAAGTGCGCCTTCACTGTCCAGCAATCACTGACCTCTTCAGAGACTCTCCAGCCATGGTGCAGGATGACCTGGGAGAGCTGGAGTACAAGTTCCAGGTCAGAGGTCACACTCACTGGGAGTTGGGAGTAAGATAAAATATTTGAATGGGATTGAAAGCAAATTTGGGCTACAAGGCTTTTTCAAGTCAGACTCACTGGGAATTATAATGATGGAGTAGAAGAGTAAGATAAAAAAAGACAAGGCAATTGAAAGGAGACTTTGTATTCTCAATGCAGTAAAGATATAGTAAATATATTGGTTGATGCTTTAGCTGCAAGACAACTACTAATTTTGCTGATCATTAAGCCTATATGTTTTTGAGTATGTTTGTCCTTTATGTCAAATATTTGACATTAGTTTTCTTTCTCTTCTTACACCTGTTTTCCCCATCCCTCTCGGCAGTACACCTACTTCCGCATGGGGCTCAAGCAGACAGAGATGGTGAAGTCCAAGCTGTTCTGGGTAACCATGGCGGCGGTATGCTATTGACACTGCTTCCTGGAGCACTAGGGGCAGTACCAGACCCACGTCAAGAACGGCCAGACCCTCATCATCAACCCCAAACTTAACGATATCCTCGCCATCGCCGAAGAAACCTACCTCACCGACATCGCCATGGCAACGCTGGAGAAGTTTGAGGTGTTCCAGAAGCTGATGGCAATAGAGTGGCAGGAAGAGGATGATGAGCAGGAGAGGGAAAAGAGAACTAACAGTGATGATGATGATGATGATGATGAAGAGGGATATATAAAAAGTTGCTACAGGAGGAGGAGAAAGAGATGAAGGTAAAGATTGTGTGGGAACCTGTGATATCTGAAACAGAATGGACTTTCAAAAAGATCTAGCTACTTATCACTTGAAAATGTAATAAAGTATTTTCATGTTGATTGCTTGACTGTTATTGAGGTTAGTGTGTTGTATGAACATTTAGTACTACTGTGTGTCTGCTGTAAATGACTGTCCACTCATTGAACAAACACACAATTGAAAAAACACTAACATAGGCACAGTTTGGGAACGTGTCCCATCTGATTCTCAAAACTGCGCCTAACTGCCCATTCATTTATTTACTTGTCCAGTTTTCCCTGAGCTGCCAGGTATCCATGGCTACGCTAGGGTAAAGTGAAGTGGCAACCTTGAGGCATATGTTGACTAATGTATGTTCCCTGTCAGGGTTGGCCCTAGGCAGCATATGGCGGCTTAGACATTAGTGTCGATCTGTCCCATTCGGAGATGAGATGATGTCAACACCATGAGAGCTAATAGATAAGAACACTCTGAACTGTTGTGGCTTACACCTGCTCTGTTAGTTTAGTCCCAACTGTCTGGATCGGAGGAGGAGAGTGTGCTTATTTACTGATTCTCTATGGCTGCATTTTATTCCACAAAGCTGTTTCCCTTCCTCTCTTCTCTTCTTCCCTTCATGGATGTTACAGGAGTGGATGGGGGAATGCAATATTGCGGAGACAGAAAGTGGGGCTATTGACAGATTTTTTGGATTCACATTAGCTTTTGCAGAAGCAGCAGCTACTCTTCCAGGGGTCCACAAAAACACAAAACATGACAAGTAACAAAAAACTGATAAACAAGGACAGTCACACAAATGTAAAATAAGATATTCAAACAATACCACAACAAAAATAATACAAACAACAAAACAAAAAATATTGTTTTTGTGTGTCACCCCATAGTCACAGTCATGAGATGTTGTTTAATCCGTTTTTTTAAAGTACATTTTGCTGTTTGCTTGACTAATTGGATATGGAAGGGAGTTCAATGTGATCATGGCTCTGTATACTACTAAGTTGCCATGCACTTCCGGTCCGGAGCGAGCAATCGCACTTCGCTTCGCTCCACAGGTAATATTACACTTCTTTACATTACAACGGTTTGGTTTGTTTGATCTGAGCAATTTTTTCTTAGCTATCAAAGATAATTGTGTAGTTTAGAGTAATTAGAGTAATTATCGAGGCCAGCTATTTTTTCGTCCTCCTAACGTAGTCAACACTGCTAGCTGCTAGCTGCTAGCTAGTCAACACCGCTAGCTAGCCAACCGTTACCGACTAGCAGCGCTGTAGATACTAATACATTACAACGGAACGATTTGACTAGTGCAGTGTTAGCTAGCTAGCTACATAGCTGTCTTTGTCATAGCTTGATAATTGTGTAGTTTAGTAATTATCGAGGTTAGCTAGGTTAGCTAGCCAGCTACTTCCGTCCCCCGCGACGCCATTGTTCCATACCTAACCAACTATTACCGATGAGCAGCATTGTAGAAACTAAATACATTACAAAGGAACGTCTTGATTAGTGTTATGTTATGTTAGCTAGCTACAAAGTTGCTTTTGTATAATAGCCAACCTCTACCGACTAGCAGCACTGTAGAAACTATTACACTACAACGGAACGATTTGACTAGTGCAGTGTTAGCTAGCTAGCTACATAGCTGTCTTTGTCATAGCTTGATAATTGTGTAGTTTAGTAATTATCGAGGTTAGCTAGGTTAGCTAGCCAGCTATTTCCGTCCCCCGCGACGCCATTGTTCCATACCCAGCCAACTATTACCGACGAGCAGCATTGTAGAAACTAAATACATTACAAAGGAACATCTTTATTAGTGTTATGTTAGCTAGCTACAAAGTTGCTTTTGTATAATAGCCAACCTCTACCGACTAGCAGCACTGTAGAAACTATTACATTACAACGGAACGACTTGATTAGTGTAGTGTTGTGTTAGTTAGCTAGCATTTTCGTCATTTTAGTCAATAAGATTTTCGCAACGTAAGCTAAACTTTCTGAACATTCGAGACGTGTAGTCCACTTGTCATTCCAATCTCCTTTGCATTAGCGTAGCCTCTTCTGTAGCTTGTCAACTATGTGTCTGTCTATCCCTGTTCTCTCCCCTCTGCACAGGCCATACAAACGCTTCACACCGCGTGGCCGCTGCCACTCTAACCTGGTGGTCCCAGCGCGCACGACCCACGTGGAGTTCCAGGTCTCCGGCAGCCTCTGGAACTGCCGGTCTGCGGCCAACAAGGCTGAGTTCATCTCAGCCTATGCTACCCTCCAGTCCCTAGACTTCCTGGCGCTGACGGAAACATGGATTACCACAGATAGCACTGCTACTCCTACTGCTCTCTCCTCGTCTGCCTACGTGTTCTCGCATACCCCTAGAGCATCGAGCCAGCGGGGTGGTGGCACTGGAATCCTCATCTCTCCCAAGTGGACATTGTCTCTTTCTCCCCTGACCCATCTGTCTATCTCCTCATTTGAATTCCATGCTGTCACAGTTACCAGCCCTTTCAAGCTTAACATCCTTATCATTTATCGCCCTCCAGGTTCCCTTGGAGAGTTCATCAATGAGCTTGATGCCTTGATAAGTTCCTTCCCTGAGGATGGCTCACCTCTCACAGTTCTGGGTGACTTTAACCTCCCCACGTCTACCTTTGACTCATTCCTCTCTGCCTCCTTCTTTCCACTCCTCTCCTCTTTTGACCTCACCCTCTCACCTTCCCCCCCTACTCACAAGGCAGGCAATACGCTTGACCTCATCTTTACTAGATGCTGTTCTTCCACTAATCTCATTGCAACTCCCCTCCAAGTCTCCGACCACTACCTTGTATCCTTTTCCCTCTCGCTCTCATCCAACACTTCTCACTCTGCCCCTACTCGGATGGTATTGCGCCGTCCCAACCTTCGCTCTCTCTCTCCCGCTACTCTCTCCTCTTCCATCCTATCATCTCTTCCCTCTGCTCAAACCGTCTCCAACCTATCTCCTGATTCTGCCTCCTCAACCCTCCTCTCCTCCCTTTCTGCATCCTTTGACTCTCTATGTCCCCTATCCTCCAGGCCGGCTCGGTCCTCCACTCCTGCGCCGTGGCTCGACGACTCACTGCGAGCTCACAGAACAGGGCTCCGGGCAGCCGAGCGGAAATGGAGGAAAACTCGCCTCCCTGCGGACCTGGCATCCTTTCACGCCCTCCTCTCTACATTTTCCTCTTCTGTCTCTGCTGCTAAAGCCACTTTCTACCACTCTAAATTCCAAGCATCTGCCTCTAACCCTAGGAAGCTCTTTGCTACCTTCTCCTCCCTCCTGAATCCTCCTCCCCCCCCTCCTCTCTCTCTGCGGATGACTTCGTCAACCATTTTGAAAAGAAGGCTGATGACATCCGATCCTCGTTTGCTAAGCCAAACGACACCGCTGGTCCTGCTCACACTGCCCTACCCTGTGCTTTGACCTCTTTCTCCCCTCTCTCTCCAGATGAAATCTCGCGTCTCGTGACGGCCGGCCGCCCAACAACCTGCCCACTTGACCCTATCCCCTCTTCTCTTCTCCAGACCATTTCCGGAGACCTTCTCCCCTACCTCACCTCGCTCATCAACTCATCCTTGACCGCTGGCTACGTCCCTTCCGTCTTCAAGAGAGCGAGAGTTGCACCCCTTCTGAAAAAACCTACACTCGATCCCTCCGATATCAACAACTACAGACCAGTATCCCTTCTTTCTTTTCTCTCCAAAACTCTTGAACGTGCCGTCCTTGGCCAGCTCTCCTGCTATCTCTCTCAGAATGACCTTCTTGATCCTAATCAGTCAGTTTTCAAGACTGGGCATTCAACTGAGACTGCTCTTCTCTGTGTCACGGAGGCTCTCCGCACTGCTAAAGCTAACTCTCTCTCCTCTGCTCTCATCCTTCTAGACCTATCTGCTGCCTTTGATACTGTGAACCATCAGATCCTCCTCTCCACCCTCTCCGAGCTGGGCATCTCCGGCGCGGCCCACGCTTGGATTGCGTCCTACCTGACAGGTCGCTCCTACCAGGTGGCGTGGCGAGAATCTGTCTCCGCACCACGTGCTCTCACCACTGGTGTCCCCCAGGGCTCTGTTCTAGGCCCTCTCCTATTCTCACTATACACCAAGTCACTTGGCTCGGTCATATCCTCACATGGTCTCTCCTATCATTGCTACGCAGACGACACACAATTAATCTTCTCCTTTCCCCCTTCTGACAACCAGGTGGCGAATCGCATCTCTGCATGTCTGGCAGACATATCAGTGTGGATGACGGCTCACCACCTCAAGCTGAACCTCGGCAAGACGGAGCTGCTCTTCCTCCCGGGGAAGGACTGCCCGTTCCATGATCTCGCCATCACGGTTGACAACTCCCTTGTGTCCTCCTCCCAGAGTGCTAAGAACCTTGGCGTGACCCTGGACAACACCCTGTCGTTCTCCACTAACATCAAGGCGGTGACCCGATCCTGTAGGTTCATGCTCTACAACATTCGCAGAGTACGACCCTGCCTCACACAGGAAGCCGCGCAGGTCCTAGTCCAGGCACTTGTCATCTCCCGTCTGGATTACTGCAACTCGCTGTTGGCGGGGCTCCCTGCCTGTGCCATTAAACCCCTACAACTCATCCAGAACGCCGCAGCCCGTCTGGTGTTCAACCTTCCCAAGTTCTCTCACGTCACCCCGCTCCTCCGCTCTCTCCACTGGCTTCCAGTTGAAGCTCGCATCCGCTACAAGTCCATGGTGCTTGCCTACGGAGCTGTGAGGGGAACGGCACCTCCATACCTTCAGGCTCTGATCAGGCCCTACACCCAAACAAGGGCACTGCGTTCATCCACCTCTGGCCTGCTCGCCTCCCTACCTCTGAGGAAGCACAGTTCCCGCTCAGCCCAGTCAAAACTGTTCGCTGCTCTGGCACCCCAATGGTGGAACAAGCTCCCTCACGACGCCAGGACAGCGGAGTCAATCACCACCTTCCGGAGACACCTGAAACCCCACCTCTTTAAGGAATACCTGGGATAGGATAAAGTAATCCTTCTAACCCCCCCCCCCCCAAAAGATTTAGATGCACTATTGTAAAGTGGTTGTTCCACTGGATATCATAAGGTGAATGCACCAATTTGTAAGTCGCTCTGGATAAGAGCGTCTGCTAAATGACTTAAATGTAAATGTAATTCGTTTTGGACTGTGAAGAGACCCCTGGTGGCATGTCTTGTTGGGTATGTCTGGGTGTCTGAGCTGAATGTTATTTGATTATGCAGACAATCTGGAATTTGAATCACTAATATTTATCATAACTAGGAGATGCAGTTAATTTCTCTTCAACCCTCAACCAGGAAATACTGGTATGCATGTTGTTGATGTTAGTTTTGTATGTGCAGTTAAGGGCAAGGCAAGCTTCTCTGTTTTGAGCCAGCTGCAGCTTTGCTCTTTCTTTGCTGCACTTGACCATATTACCGGGCAGTAATCAAGATGGGACAAGACCAGTGCCTGATCAACTAGTACAGTTGATTTTTGTGTCAAACTCAGAACATCTTTTTGTAACAGACATACCTCTCCCCATCTTCACAACGACTTTATCAATATGATTTGACCATGATAATTGACCATCCATAGTTATACCTAGGAGTTTAGCTTCCTCAGCTTTCTCAATCCCCTTTATGCACAACTCCAGTTGAGGTTTAGGTCTTAGAGAATGTTTTGAACCCAATACAATGCTTTTAGTTTTAGATGTATTTTAGACCAGTTTATTATTAATCACCCATTCTGATACTGACTGTAGAGTGTGTAATCTCTCTCCAACCATGTGATAGCAGGTGATATAGAGCCATAGCAAGTGAGATTCTTCAATAACAAATTATGATCAATAACATCAAAGGCTGCACTGAAACCTAACAATACAGCTCTAACTATACTCTTATTATCCATTTATTGTAACCAATCAGTCATCTGAGCAGTGCTGTATAAGTTGAGTGCAATTCTCATATGCATGCTGAAAGTCAGTAGTTAACTTCTTCTCTGAAAAATAGCATTGCATTTGGTCAAACACGATTCTCTCTATCAGTTTACCAAGAACAGGCAGAAAACTGATTGGGCGGCTGTTAGAGCCAGCAAAGGGTGATTTAATAATTTTAGGAAGAAGATTTACATTAGCTTCCTTCCACAGGCACACACACACACTCCTTTAGGCTTTGGTTAAAGATATAGCAAATAAGGGTAGCAATAGTCTGCTACCATTCTCAATAGTTTCCCATCAATGTTGTCTATACTTGGTGGCAATACAGTCTGCTACCATTCTCAATAGTTTCCCATCAAGGTTGTCTATACCTGGTGGTAATACAGTCTGCTACCATTCTCCAATAGTTTACCATCTAGTTTGTCTATACCTGGTGGTAATACAGTCTGCTACCATTCTCAATAGTTTACCATCTAGGTTGTCTATACCTGGTGGTAATACAATCTGCTACCATTCTCAATAGTTTCCCATCTAGGTTGTCTATACCTGGTGGCAATACAGTCTGCTACCATTCTCAATAGTTTCCCATCTAGGTTGTCTATACCTGGTGGTAATACAGTCTGCTACCATTCTCAATAGTTTCCCATCAATGTTGTCTATACCTGGTGGTAATACAGTCTGCTACCATTCTCAATAGTTTCCCATCAAGGTTGTCTATACCTGGTGGCAATACAGTCTGCTACCATTCTCAATAGTTTACCATCTAGGTTGTCTATACCTGGTGGTAATACAGTCTGCTACCATTATAAATAGTTTACCATCTAGGTTGTCTATACCTGGTGGCAATACAGTCTGCTACCATTCTCAATAGTTTCCCATCAAGGTTGTCTATACCTGGTGGTAATACAGTCTGCTACCATTCTCAATAGTTTCCCATCTAGGTTGTCTATACCTGGTGGTAATACAGTCTGCTACCATTCTCCAATAGTTTACCATCTAGGTTGTCTATACCTGGTGGTAATACAGTCTGCTACCATTCTCAATAGTTTACCATCTAGGTTGTCTATACCTGGTGACAATACAGTCTGCTACCATTCTCAATAGTTTACCATCTAGGTTGTCTATACCTGGTGGTAATACAGTCTGCTACCATTCTCAATAGTTTCCCATCTAGGTTGTCTATACCTGGTGGTAATACAGTCTGCTACCATTCTCCAATAGCTTACCATCTAGGTTGTCTATACCTGGTGGTAATACAGTCTGCTACCATTCTCAATAGTTTCCCATCGAGGTTGTCTATACCTGGTGGCAATACAGTCTGCTACCATTCTCAATAGTTTACCATCTAGGTTGTCTATACCTGGTGGTAATACAGTCTGCTACCATTCTCCAATAGTTTACCATCTAGGTTGTCTATACCTGGTGGTAATACAGTCTGCTACCATTCTCAAAAGTTTCCCATCTAGGTTGTCTATACCTGGTGGCAATACAGTCTGCTACCATTATAAATAGTTTCCCATCAAGGTTGTCTATACCTGGTGGTAATACAGTCTGCTACCGTTCTCAATAGTTTCCCATCAAGGTTGTCTATACCTGGTGGCAATACAGTCTGCTACCATTCTCAATAGTTTCCTATTTAGGTTGTCTATACCTGGTGACAATACAGTCTGCTACCATTATAAATAGTTTCCCATCTAGGTTGTCTATACCTGGTGGCAATACAGTCTGCTACCATTATAAATAGTTTCCCATCTAGGTTGTCTATACCTGGTGGCAATACAGTCTGCTACCATTATAAATAGTTTCCCATCTAGGTTGTCTATACCTGGTGGCAATACAGTCTGCTACCATTATAAATAGTTTCCCATCAAGGTTGTCTATACCTGGTGGCAATACAGTCTGCTACCATTATAAATAGTTTCCCATCTAGGTTGTCTATACCTGGTGGCAATACAGTCTGCTACCATTATAAATAGTTTCCCATCAAGGTTGTCTATACCTGGTGGCAATACAGTCTGCTACCATTATAAATAGTTTCTCATCAAGGTTGTCTATACCTGGTGGCAATACAGTCTGCTACCATTATAAATAGTTTCCCATCAAGGTTGTCTATACCTGGTGGCAATACAGCCTGCTACCATTCTCAATAGTTTCCCATCTAGGTTGTCTATACCTGGTGGTAATACAGTCTGCTACCGTTCTTAATAGTTTCCCATCAAGGTTGTCTATACCTGGTGGTAATACAGTCTGCTACCATTCTCAATAGTTTACCATCTAGGTTGTCTATACCTGGTGGTAATACAGTCTGCTACCATTCTCAATAGTTTACCATCTAGGTTGTCTATACCTGGTGGTAATACAGTCTGCTACCATTCTCAATAGTTTACCATCTATGTTGTCTATACCTGGTGGCTTATCATTATTGAAGTATAACAATAGTTTTTCCACCTCTCCCAGACCATCTTCAAAATTCAAAACAGCATTCCTTCTAATTAATTATTAGATAATTTATACAAAAATATGTTGATTTAGCCTTCCATCAACCATGTTTCTGAGATCTGTGATAGGGAGTGGTTAAGGCTAAAGGGGAGATACATTTCTCTCTGGAGCTACAGTAAGTGGCCATGTCTTTATACATCCCTGTGTTACTGTATCTTCTATGAGTCAACAGAGCTGATAAGGTCAGTCAGTCAGTCGCTGGATCATTGATTTAATCCTCGCAAGGCTGCCGGACCAGATGGCATCCCGAGCCGCTTCCTCAGAGCATGCGCAGACCAGCTGGCTAGAGTGCTTACAGACATATTCAATCTCTTCCTATCCCAGTCTGCTGTTCTTACTTGCTTCATGATGTCCACCATTGTTCCTGTACCCAAGAAAGCAAAGGTAACTGAACTAAATTACTATCGACCTGTAGCACTCACTTCTGTCATCATGAAGTGCTTTGAGAGGCGAGCTAAGAATCATATCACCTCTACCTTACCTGACACCCTTGACCCATTTCAATTTGCTTATTGCCCCCAATAGATCCACAGAAGATGCAATCGCCATCGCACTGCACACTGCCCTATCCCATCTCGACAAGAGGAATGCTTCTGTAACAATGCTGTTCATTGACTATAGCTCAGCATTCAACACCAAGATCATCATTAAGTTTGGGGGCCCTGGGTCTGAACCCCACCCAGTGCAACTTCCTGACGGGCCACCCCCAGGTGGTGAAGGTAGGAAACAACACCTCCACTTCGTTGATCCTCAACACAGGGGCCCCACAAGGGTGCATGCTCAGCCCCCTCCTGTACTCCCTGTTCACCCATGACTGTGTGGCCACGCACGCCTCCAACTCAATCATCAAGTTTGCAGACATGACAACAGTAGTAGGCCTGATTACCAACAATGACGAGACAGCCTACAGGGAGGAGGTGAGGGCCCTGGGAGAGTGGTGCCAGGAAAATAACCTCTCACTCAACGTCAACAAACCAAAGGAGCTAATCGTGGACTTTAGGAAACAGCAGAGGGAGCATGCCCCTATCCATATCGACGGGACCGCAGGGAGAAGGTGGAAAGCTTCAAATTCCTCAGTGTACACATCACTGACAATCTGAAATGGTCCACCCAGACAGACAGTGTGGTGAAGAAGGCACAACAGCGCCTCTTCACCCTCAGGAGGCTGAAGACATTTGGCTTGGCCCCTAAAACCCTCACAAACTTTTACAGATGCACAATTGAGAGCATCCTGTCAGGCTGTATCACCGCCTGGTACGGCAACTGCACCGCCCGCAACCACGGGGCTCTCCAGAAGGTGGTGCAGCCTGCCCAATGCATCACTGGGGGCAAACTGCCTGCCCTCAAGGACACCTACAACACCCGATGCCACAGGAAGGCCAAGAAGATCATCAAGGACATCAACCACCTGAACCACAACCTGTTCACCCCATTATCATCCAGAAGGCGAGGTCAGGAGAAAAGTAATGTCATATTGTTTGTCATTTTGTAATGTTATTAAAAACTGTATAAACCAAATATTGTAACTTAGGAAGGAAACCCCCTTCAGCTGTCTTCATCCAATTTTTCATCCAATCTGATGTGAATACAATATGAAGAATGGTGAAGGTACTTTTGTTAAGATATTAATGTGATATTGGTTTTCTAATTAGATGTTTTTTGATATACTTTGCACATTAAGTAGACATTCCCCGAATGAGGTAAGAGAGCTTGTCAGTCTGATGAACCGCCCTTTTCGGCCAGAGTGCTTAAAAGGACTGGCTAAGAATTAACATATATATTTAAAAAAAAATTAATTCACCGTTATTTAACTAGGTAGGCCAGTTGAGAGCAAGTTCTCATTTACTAGTGCGACCTGGCCAAGATAAAGCAAAGCAGTGCGACAAACAACAACACAGAGTAACACATGGACTAAACAAACATACAGTCAATAACACAATATAAAAAATCTATATACAGTGTGTGGAAATGAGGTAAGATAAGGGAGGTAAGGCAATAAATAGGCCGTAGTGCCGAAGTAATTACAATTTAGCAACTAAACACGAGTGATCGATGTGCAGAAGATGAATGTGCAAGTAGAGATACTGGGGTTCAATGGAGCAACAAATTTAAAAAACAATATGGGTGTGAGGTAGTTGGATGGGCTATTCACAGATGGGCTACATGCAGGTGCAATGATCTGTGAGCTGCTCTGACAGCTGATGCTTAAAGTTAGTGAGGGAGATATGAGTCTCCAGCTTCAGTGATATTTGCAATTTGTTCCACTCATTGGCAGTAGAGAACTGGAAGGAAAGGTGGCCAAACGAGGAATTGGCTTTGGGGGTGACCAGTGAAATATACCTGCTGGAGCGCGTGCTATGGGTGGGTGCTGCTATGGTGACCAGTGAGCTGAGATAAGGCAGGGCCTTTCCTAGCAAAGACTTATAGATGACCTGGAGCCAGTGGGTTTGGCGAAGAATATGAAGCGAGGGCCAGCCAACGAGAGCATACAGGTCGCAGTGGTGGGTAGTATATGGGGCTTTGGTGACAAAAACAGATGGCACTGTGATAGACTGCATCCAATTTGCTAAGTAGAGTGCTGGAGGCTATTTTGTAAATGACATCGCCGAAGTCAAGGATCGGTAGGATAGTCAGTTTTATGAGGGTATGTTTGGCAACATGAGTGAAGGATTGCTTTGTTGCAAAATAGGAAGCCGATTCTAGATTTAATTTTGGATTGGAGATGCTTAATGTGAGTCTGGAAGGAGAGTTTACAGTCTAACCAGACACCTAGGTATTTGTAGTTGTCCGCATGATATAAGTCAGAACCGTCCAGAGTAGTGATGCTGGACGGGCGGGCAGGTGCGGGCAGCAATCGGCTGAAAAGCATGCATTTAGTTTTACTTGCATTTAAGAGCAGTTGGAGGCCACGGAAGGAGAGTTGTATGGCATTGAAGCTCGTCTGGAGGTTAGTTAACACAGTGTCCAAAGAAGGGCCAGATGTATACAGAATGGTGTCGTCTGCGTAGAGGTGGATCAGAGAATAACCAGCAGCAAGAGCGACATCATTGATGTATACAGAGAAAAGAGTCGGCCTGAGAATTGAACCCTGTGGCACCCCCATAGAGACTGCCAGAGGTCCGGACAACAGGCCCTCCAATTTGACACACTGAACTCTGTCTGAGAAGTAGTTGGTGAACCAGGCAAGGCAGTCATTTGAGGAACCAAGGCTGTTGAGTCTGCCAATAGGAAAGTGGTGATTGACAGAGTCGAAAGCCTTGGCCAGGTCTATGAATACGGCTGCACAGTATTGTCCTTTATCGATGGCGGTTATGATATCGTTTAAGACCTTGAGCGTGGCTGAGGTGCACCCATGACCAGCTCGGAAACCAGATTGCATAGCGGAGAAGGTACGGTGGGATTCGAAATTGCCGGTGATCTGTTTGCTAACTTGGCTTTCGAAGACCTTGGAAAGGCAGGGTAGGATAGATATAGGTCTGTAACAGTTTGGGTCTAGAGTGTCTCCCCCTTGGAAGAGGGGGATGACTGCTGCAGCTTTCCAATCTTTTGGGATCTCAGATGATATGAAAGAGAGGTTGAACAGGCTAGTAATAGGGGTTGCAACAATTGCGGCGGATCATTTAAATAGAGAGGGTCCAGATTGTCTAGCCCAGCTCATTTGTAGGGGTCCAGATTTTACAACTCTTTCAGAACATCGGCTATCTGGATTTGGGTGAAGGACAAATGGGTGAGGCTTGGGCAAGATGCTGTGGGGGGTGCAGGGCTGTTGACCGGGGTAGGGGTAGCCAGGTGGAATGCATGGCCAGCCATAGAGAAATGCTTCTTGAATTCTCAATTATTGTGGATTTATCGGTGGTGACAGTGTTACCTAGCCTCAGTGCAGTGGGCAGTTGGGAGGAGGTTCTCTTATTCTCCATGGACTTTACAGTGTCCCAGAACTTTTTGAATTAGTGCTACAGGATGCAAATTTCTGTTTGAAAAAGCTAGCCTTTGCTTTCCTAACTGCCTGTCTATATTGGTTCCTAACTTCCCTGAAAAGTTGCATATCACGGGGGCTATTCGATGACAATGCAGTTCACCACAGGATGTTTTGGTGCTGGTCAAGGATATATCTGTTCCGGGTTCTACATTTTTTGAACGGGGCATGCTTATTTAAGATGGTGAGGAAAGCACTTTTAAAGAATAACCAGGCATCCTCTACTGACGGAATGAGGTAAATATCCTTCCAGGATACCCAGGCCAGGTCGATTAGCAAGGCCTGCTCGCTGAAGTGTTTTAGGGAGCATTTGACAGTGATGAGGGGTGGTCGCTTGACCACAGACCCATTACGGACGCAGGCAATGAGGCAGTGATCGCTGAGATCCTTGTTGAAGACAGCAAAGGTGTATTTAGAGGGAAGGTTGGTCAGGGTGACATCTATGAGGGTGCCTGTGTTTATAGATTTGGCGTTGTACCTGGTAGGTTCTTTTATTATTTGTGTGAGATTGAGGGCATCTAGCTTAGATTGTAGGACGGTCGGGGTGTTAAGCATGTCCCAGTTTAGGTCACCTAACTGTACGAGCTCTGAAGATAGATGGGGGCAATCAATTCACATATGGTGTCCAGGGCACTGCTGGGGACTGAAGGTGGTTTATAACAAGCGGCAACGGTGAGAGACTTGTTTCTGGAAAGGTGGATTTTTAGAAGTAGAAGCTCTATTTGTTTGGGCACAGACCTGGATAGTATGAACTGCTACACCCTCTTGGAATCTATGTCAGACCAGAAAGACATGAGACTGTAGTTCACATGTTTGAAATGGTTGAAACACTCATCTCAACACGGGGTGAAGAAAATGTACTTACCAGACCAGGACACCGCCAGTCTACAGCTGCGCGTGTAAAGTGGTTTGGAACTTTGACTATCTACCAGAGGAAGAGGAGAAGAAAACTCCCCTCTCAGACAATCACTGGTACAGCTAAGTAGCTGTTCTTAGGAAACAGCCCATTGGAGACCGGACAACTAAGGAGAAGGACTGTGTGACCTCTGGTGGACAATCAGAGCATGTACAAGTGGCCCACAGGAAAGGCTCACCAACATTCTTCCAAAGGAGGGCTCATTCCCGACAGAGAAACGGCAAACGGCAATAAACAGGTAAATACATTCATTACTTCATATTCCAAACGGGCAGAGGTTCATGTGCAAGGTATATGATTAATGTGAGGACAGTCCTTGAATATATCCATGATAAATGTCCCTTTCTCTCACTCTTTTCCACACCCCCTGATATGAAGTAATGATTAATAAGTGACTGTTATCGATATATAACTTATATATCTTCTAGAGTTTAATTCAGGAAATGGTAACTCGTTAAAAAACAAGTTATTCCGTGGTGCCCCAAATCCTAATTAGTTAATTGTTACATGATTCATTTAATTGGGTAACAATTAAACATAGTTAGTGGATTAAATAAATAACAGTCATCAGATTAATAGTAAAGTCACGACATATTGGAGCCCCCATGCGAGGAATCTAAGATAGAATTAAGCCTTGCTCTTGACTTCAGCCTATATGAATTGGGTAGCAAATTACGTTATATACACCATTAGAGCCGTAGGCACTATTGTGGTGGAGATTTGAACAAGATACTAGGAATTGTCACGGCTGTTTGAATGATCGGACAAACATCAACTTAAATATGACCTCCAATTAGAGACAACGACAACCGGCTGCCTGTAATTGGAGGTCATGCCAAACAAAAACCAACCTAGAAATACACAACTAGAAACTTAACATAGAAATACAAAAACAGACAAACACCCCCTGTCACGCCCTGACCTACTCTACCATAGAAAATAACAACTTACTATGGTCAGGACGTGACAGGAATATTCCCCTCTGGTGTTGCATACTGAGTAAGGATCAGTGTTGGGTGAATTATGAAATTTCTAGGGCTAGGACACATGATCCAGCCTGTGATGGAAATTTGAGAATATATATTAACCTGGCCAAAGCGAAGTATTGTCTGATTAATCATTAACATTGATTAATCAATTAAATTTGCATTTGCAAATTAATTGACGTCCAACTCCCACATTACTGATCCAGTATTGATTCATTAACGTCTATAAATAGATTTAAATCATTTTTGCAGCTTCCAACGACTCAAAACCCAAACTTTAAAAAAATAATAAATATATATAAACATATATATATATATATATATACACAGTTGAAGTCGGAAGTCTACATACACTTAGGTTGGAGTCATTAAAACTCGTTTTTCAACCACTCCACACATTTCTTGTTAACAAACTATAGTTTTGGCAAGTCAGTTAAGACATCTACTTTGTGCATGACAAGACATTTTTCCAACAATTGTTTACAGACAGATTATTTCACTTATAATTCACTGTATCACAATTCCAGTTGGTCAGAAGTTTACATACACTAAGTTGACTGTGCCTTTAAACAGCTTGGAAAATTCCATTAGAAAATTTCCAAAGGGTTTTCTAATGATCAATTAGCCTTTTAAAATTATAGACTTTGATTAGCTAACACAACATGCCATTGGAACACAGGAGTGATGGTTGCTGATAATGGGCCTCTGTACGCCTATGTAGTTATTCCATGAAAAATCTGCCGTTTCCAGCTACAATAGTAATTTACAACATTAATAACAATGTCTACAATGTATTTCTGATGTTATTTTAATGGACAAAAAATGTGCTTTTCTTTAAAAAACAAGGACATTTCTAAGTGACTCCAAAACTTTTGAACGGTAGTGTACGTTTTCTCAACAACAGGTTATGGTCAATAATATCAAAGGCTTCACTGAAATCTATCTTATTAATATCAATTTATTTCAACCATTTGTGTCATTGCAGTACATGTTGAGTGCCATTCTCTATAATCATGCTGAAAGTCTGTTGTTAACAGAGAAATGTTATATTTGGTCAAACACAATTTTTTCCAACAGTTTGCTAAGAGCTGGCAGCAAGCTTATAGGTCTGCTGTTAGAACCAGTAAAGGCCGCTTTACCACTCTTGGGTAGCGGAATTACTTTGGCTTCCCTCCTGGCCTGAGGACAAAGACTTTCCTCTAGGCTCAGATTCAAAATATGACAGATAGGAGTGGCTATAGAGTCAGCTACCATCCTCAGTAGCTTTCCATCTGTTGTCAATGCCAGGAGGTTTGTCATTATTGATCGATAACAATACTTTTTCCACCTCTCCCACACTAACTTTACAAAATTCAAACTTGCAATGCTTTTCTTTCATTATTTGTTTTTTTATGCATGAATACAATTGCTCACTGTTCTTTGTTGGCATTTCCTACCTAAGTTTACCCACTTTGCCAATGAAATATCATTAAAATAATTGGCAACATCAAATGGTTTTGTGATGAATATTCCATCTGATTCGATGAAAAAAGGAGTTGAATTTGTCTTTCTGCCCATAATTTCATTTAAAGTACTCCAAAGTTGTTTTCCATCATTCTTTATATCATTTGTATTGGCTTCATAACACAGTTTCTTCTTCTTTTTGTTGAGTTTAGTCACATCATTTCTAAATGTTCAGTAAGTAAGCCAGTCAGATGTGCAGCCA
This sequence comes from Salmo trutta, assembly GCF_901001165.1. Lineage (NCBI taxonomy): Eukaryota > Metazoa > Chordata > Actinopteri > Salmoniformes > Salmonidae > Salmo > Salmo trutta. The sequence continues at coordinate 2,822,723 of NC_042987.1, forward strand.
AATGTATTAGCCACTCCTTTTGCCCCATCTCTTTCAACTATACATTTGATTCCTCATCAATCCATGGAGCCTTAACAGTTCTAATAGTCAGTTTCTTAACAGGTGCATGTTTATCAATAATTGGAGGAAGCAATTTCATAAATTCATGAAGTGCAGTGTCTGGATGCTCCTCATTAATCACATCAGACATTGAAATATTTTTAACATCATCCACATACTAAGAGCGACAGCAAAGTCTTTTGTATGATCTCTTATACACTATTTTAGGCCCAGCTGTTGAAACTTTGGCTTTCCTGGATATAGCCACTATATTGTGATCACTGCATCCAATGGGTACGGATATACAGTAGCTTTAGAACAAAGTTCTACAGTATTAGTAAAAATGTGACCGATACATGTGGATGATTTTGCTCCTGGAGTGTTTGTAAACACCCTGATAGGTTGATTAATAACCTGAACCAGAATACAGGCAGGTTACAGTAAGAAGCTTCCTCTTGAGCGGACAGCTTATATTCAGGTCCCCAAGAAAGTAGACCTCTCTGTTTACATCACACACACTATCAAGCAATTCACACATATTATTTAGATACTGACTGTTAGCACTTGGTGGCCTATAGCAACACTCCAAAAGAGAAGGCTTTAGATGTGCCAAGTGAACCTGCAACCACAACAACTCAATAACACTTGACATAAGATCTTCTCTAAGCATTACAGGGATATGGCTCTGAATATATACAGCAACACCTCCCCCATAAGCATTTCTGTCTCTTCTATAGATGTTTTATCTTTGTATTGCTACTACTGTAACATCAAATGAATTATCTAAGTGAGTCAGAAATGTTAAATGTATGAATATTATCTGATGTTAGCAAGTTATTGATTTCATGAACCTTATTTCTAAGGCTACATATATTAATATGGGCTATTTCAGCCCTTTCCTGGGTAGCTTATCAGAGATAGACATAATACTGAAAAGAGCAAACACAGCAAGAGAATAAAATATACATTCAGCAGTCCATTAATCAACTGGTGTGTGTATATGTGTGTGTGCTGCGGGGTTGAAGCTACGAACCCATAGGCTTGGCTCTCTTATCCCTTCCAGGCTTCTGGGATGGAGGGTGGACAATGAGCCTGTCATAGCGGATGTAAGCAATGTCCCCATGCGCTCTGGCAGCTTTCGTGGCTGAGATCAGTTCTTTCCTGTTCTGGAACAGGAATGGAAGAGCTATTGCCATTCAAATAAATGTTTCTGTCAAACATGTATCCCCGCTTCATTAACTACTTGGGCCCTACAGCCCACGTTGGTTTGCCAATCTCAGAACTTAGAGAGCTTGCAGGCACAGCTTTTGAGGCATCAAAGAGCCTTGACATCTCAGGTTTTGAGAATTGAACAGGAGCACTCACCCCAGTTAGAGGGTGCGTTAACAGAGATAGGAGCGTTGAGAGATGATGCACAACAAAGGTTGTGAAACCACGAAACCACGATACCAATAACCACCACGGTCAAAATAGCTATAAAGTACATCACCAGCGAAATGACTACCACTAAAATCAACCTGATCGCTAAGTTCCTGCACCCTACCCACACAAAGTGTCAAGGGTAACAAAAGGTTCAATGACAACCCAAGCATAGATCAATACTCTCTAGATGCTTTGTTCAGAGAAGTACAAAACTGCCAAAACCATGACTAGGCGTGGATTTGCCGGACAACAGGTTTGCCAAAATGTACACCATTTGCGAGGTTGTAAACAATCAAATTACTCCCGCTCTCACTCGAGACCCTATCCAGGGCCCAATAGATCAAGAAACAAGCCTTGTACTATAGACTCAGGAACAAATATTGCGACGCACAAAGTAAACATCACAATAGCCAATTCCACTCAAACTCCGATGAGTCGATCTGTTTTAACCATGAACACAGATGACACATCACGCCGTTGCGAACGTTCACTCCACTTTGTGGGGAATATGATCACAAAACGCAACTCAAAGAGGCCATACCTCAAAACAGTCCTGGAGGACTGCTTAACCTGTAATGCGCTAATTGATTTGGTCTCGACAATATCGCTTACCTCTCAAACATTGTTCAATGATCTCAAAAGGGCTTTGAACTCAGCTAAACATTGGTAAAAATGGAACGATGCGACACTAAACCTCGAGGTTTCACTCAGACTACATTGAGACTCATGCTGAAACTAAACTTCAAAGACGTATCACTTGTTCACCAGCCTTGAAACTGAGCACCTGCTACTCGGAGCACACTTGATGGATCGTTTCATGCCACTAATGGACTGGAAAACCAACCAAATATGGTCATAGGTAACCGTGCCGTCTTCACTGACCACACTGTCTTCTCATAAAGCTAGCTGCAACACAGTCATCCACAAGGGGAAAAAGATGTTTCGACACCTCTTGGTGCAGAATCTGACTCAAGCTGATATTACGATATCTCGTCACATTCAATCAGTGAACCTGTTTGACTATTTTTTTCATGATTTCGAGCCTGCAGTCTCTGTGATTGAGCAACTTCCCTCCTCCTCCTTGGAGTCATGTGATACTGTCACTAAGATTAACTTATCTTGTGCTTCAGACACTTCCGCAAGCACCGCGGCCATCTCACCGCGGAATAAAAGCATCAATGTGCAGAGTGGATTCTGCTTCCGAAGATACATTTTCCATTTTGAAAGGGACTGAAACCCCTTTCTATGACACTAACGGCATCAGTCCCTCACTGACCCAATGACTCCCACTGGTGAAACACTGTGCGACATCATAGAAAGATATCCTCATCTCAGTTCGCAGGTACTGGAACGGTTGCCACATGCGGATGCTGTGGTGACTGGCAGGCCACGACAGCCACTGAGCGCTTTGAAGCAGAAACACAAAGAGATTTGGTTGAAAGATCACAGCCAATCTACTAACAACGCGACTGCTGACAACTCGTACAAAGGATCCAACCTTTTCGTTTGTGCCTCGGACACCAACACCACCCGAGGCCGGTGGGGGGGTTGAGACTTCATGCAACACTGTACGAGGCCACCTGATAAGGAAACAAATCAAGTTGTAAACTTCCCCATGAGAACAGAGAGGAGCGGACAAGCCCCTCGACGGGGATAACCTTAGAATACATCTGTGATATCACTGACTTGTACCACACTGGTTGTAAAAGAAGTCCAGTGGATTTCCACCTCCAAAAACAAATGGTAACAATATTTCCTTGCCATGTGTAGTCTCAATTACAATTCATCTAGTAAAATGCTCTATTCATGTGTTCCGGTATGATAATATTTCAGAATAAATCTGTAGGATAGCTGGTCCCCTTGGGTACCAGTACCACTGCCAGCAACAGTCAGTCCAGCCACAATCAGTAAGAAGGTTGGAGACCTCACAATTTGAATTGCCATTGATAACAGCGACAGAGGTAGTAGTCACTCAGATTGCAAAACATAGAAGGGAGTCTCCAAAAACACACTTCTGATGGTTAACACACATGCCGCTAATAAATAGAACCCTCCATTCAGGAGGAAAGTTATTAGAAGTCATGAACCATGATCACACCTTGTATGACTGGTTCAGTGTGTATACAGTACTTTTGTCGTGAGGTTAGCTCCTCCGTGGATAACATAGCTATGAAAAGGAATCCTTCATACCTATCACCACTACAATGGTGTAAGACACATTGACGTGTAGTAAAACTACTACAGGTCCCCTTAACATATGTCTTGAGGTCGATATCGATTGTTACTGACACACGGTCAGTGACACGGAAATGATCTGATGAAGTCAGACTCATTCTGAACAGGTTTCAGTCTACCAAGGTAAACCACCAGAGGGGGACCGCTACAATGATCCACAAACCAGGACATCCCGTGTTCATTCATATGGTGTATTGCAACTAGCAGAATCCTTCCAAGGTTGAACCCACCAGAGGGAGACTGTCATGATACACGTGAGGATCCAAGGGCTCAGATCAGCTTGGCAATGGTTGTCAATAGCCAGGCCCTCTCTCAACCACAGAAGAGGAGGGGGGGCTGGGCCGGTTTCTGATACCTCACACTCGGTCGTAAATTAAACAGGAGACAACTACAGTTGAAATTGGAAGTTTACATACACCTTAGTCAACTACATTTAAACTCAGTTTTTCACAATTCCTGACATTTAATCCTAGTAAAGATTCCCTGTTTTAGGTTAGTTTGGATCACCACTTTATTTTAAGAACGTGAAATCTCAGAATAATAGTAGAGAGAATGATTTATTTCAGCTATATTTCTTTCATCACATTCACAGTGGGTCAGAAGTTTACATACACTCAATTAGTATTTGGTATGTGGCAGACCAGGGGGTTTGGTCAAGACGTTTACACAGGTCAGACACGGACAGAGTAGGATTAGCTCGGTTTCAAGGGTGTTTATTTAAAAAAGAAATAAAAAAGAAAAGGATAGGTCTCCCCCATGAGACTCTCTCCGGGATAACGTCTTCTGGGCTCCGGGTTTTGCTGTATCCTGTCGGGATCAAAACTGCACTCACTCCTGTTATCTCTGTAGCCGTCTTGAAAATAAGGGAGAGCCGCACACTCTAGGAGCTCAGATGCAAAAATGTAATATCCAACGTTTCGACAGCTTGGCCGTCGAAACGTTGGATATAACATTTTTACATCTGAGCTCCTAGAGTGTGCGGCTCTCCCTTATTTTCAAGTTTTCTACTCCGCTAGCCAGCACCTCACCTTAATAGGTGTGCGTTATTTTTTCTTCTAGATACCTCTGTAGCCGTCCCCAACTATGCGGGAGTCCCTCCCACCCCCTCTCCCTGTGTGCTGCCCTTCTGGCAGCTTTATGGGCCTTGCACAGCTGGTGAGCAATCAACCCTTTGTTACTCACCAACTCCCAATCAGCCCCAATTAGTCCTGGCCGGAGAACCCGTCGAGATCTGGTACGTCCAGCAGATAGAGCCATCACCTCGTGATGTATACACCATCTGTCACCAGGCCTCGACGAGTCTCCCCCTGGTGGCTGACCTGCTGTACGCCACAGGTAGCATTGCCTTTAAATTGTTTAACTTGAGTCAAACGTTTCAGGTAGCCTTCCACAAGCTTCCCACAATAAGTTGGGTGAATTTTGGCACATTCCTCCTGACAGAGCTGGTGTAACTGAGTCAGGGTTGTAGGCCTCCTTGCTCGTACACGCTTTTTCAGTTCTGCCCACAAGTTTTCAATAGCATTGAGGTCAGGGCTTTGTGATGGCCACTCTAATACCTTGACTTTGTTGTCCTTGGGCCATTTTGCCACAACTTTGGAAGTATGCTTGGGGTCATTGTCCATTTGGAAGACCCATTTGCGACCAAGTTTTAACTTCCTGACTAATGTCTTGAGATGTTGCTTCAATATATCTACATACTTTTCTTCTCTAATGATTCCATCTATTTTGTGAAGTGCACCAGTCCCTCCTGCAGCAAAGCACCCCCACAACATGATGCTGCCACCCCCGTGCTTCATGGTTGGGATGGTGTTCTTCGGCTTGCAATCCTCCCCTTTTTCCTCCAAACATAACGATGGTCATTATGACCAAACAGTTCTATTTTTGTTTCATCAGACCAGAGGACATTTCTCCAAAAGGTACGATCTTTGTCAACATGTGCAGTTGCAAACCGTAGTCTGGCTTTTTTTTAATGGTGGTTTTGGAGCAGTGGCTTCTTCCTTGCTGAGTGGCCTTTCAGGTTATGTTGATATAGGACTCGTTTCACTGTGGATATAGATACTTTTCTACCTGTTTCCTCCAGCATCTTCACAAGGTCCTTTTCTGTTGTTCTGGGATTGATTTGCACTTTTCGCACCAAAGTATGTTTATCTCTAGGAGACAGAACGCGTCTCCTTCCTGAGCGGTATGACGGCTGCGTGGTCCCATTGTGTTTATACTTGTGTACTATTGTTTGTACAGATGAACATGGTACCTTCAGGCATTTGGCAATTGCTCCCAAGGATGAACCAGACTTGTGGAGGTCTACCATTTTTTCCTTAGGTCTTTCTTTTGATTTTCCCATGACGTCAAGCAAAAAGGCACTGAGTTTGAAGGTAGGCCTTGAAATACATCCACAGGTACACCTCCAATTGACTCAGATTATGAATAGAATAGAATGAATAGAGTTCCAGACACTTGTAGAATCTATGACAAGACACACTGAAGCTGTTCTGGTGGCTCATGGGGGCTTGTATATATTCATCCACTCAAAAAAACTGCCAAAAGTTTATTGAATTTCCAATGTGTTATCACTATGCTTTCAACCATCTAAAAGCGCAATTAAATGTAATTGTAAAAACAATGTACTGCTTGGATAGTTCCATCTGAGCCACTGGCTTAATCCCGTTCTCTAACCTGTATTTTTGGTTGAGTCGGATTCTTGAATTCAACATATAATTTGTTAACTTGTTGACAAGTTAATAGGCTATTTATTGTATTTCAAAAGTGATATTGGATTGTGTTTGGCTGTCTGTAACGCCCTGGCCATAGAGAGGGGTTGTTGTTCTTTATTTTGGTTAGGCCAGGGTGTTACATTGGGTGGGCGTTCTATGTTCCTTTTTCTATGTTTTTGTATTTCTTTGTTTTGGGCCGTGTGTGTGTGTGTGTGTGTGTGTGTGTGTGTGTGTGGCTCCCAATCAGGTACAGCTGAAGCTCGTTGTTGCTGATTGGGAGTCACACATAAGGAGCATGTTTTCCCTTTGGGTTTTGTGGGTAATTGTTTCTGTTAGTGTTTTGCACCTGACAGGACTGTTTGGCTGTCGGTTTTCTTATTTTTGTATAGTGGTCTTTCTGCTATTCAATGATGAACACTAACTCCGCTGCACCTTGGTCTACTCTCTCTCACGAAAGACGTTACACTGTCAACACAACCAAATATCAATATTTGAAGGAGGTTTATCTTCTGCTTGGGTAGTTCCATCTCTACCAGTGGCTTAGTCTGGCTTTAATTCCAGTTTGTCTAAAAATGTATAATTGATATGTTGGATTCCATCTCAACCAAAAATCTAACTTAAAGAATAGGACTAAATCAAATTAAACTTTAAATGCACTTTTTAAATAACATTTGATTTAGTCCTATTCTTTAACTTCAATTTTTGGTAAAGATGGAGACGTGAATCCAACATAAATTATTGCTTCAGAAGAGGAGAATGAATCTCCCTCCCAGAATGAATTTACATTGATCTGGTTTGGCAGTCAGGGAGACTAAAGGGTAACTGTAGATAGATATACTCTAGTAGGAGGTGCTGCCCAGCCTATTGTTTTTGTCTGATAGTGATTATAACGTTGAAGACCTGACGTTGTTTTAAAGGTACAAATGCAACATATTTAATACAAGGTTTGTCTATGTTGAAATTTGGTGACCGTGATTACATAATCCTGTGGTTGAAATTTCCCCTCTAAAGTTGACTTATTACAAAATCCAATGTATTTTTGATGTAGATTCAACATCACAATACGTTGACAAATTATGTTGAAACAATGATGAAACCTACATTTTCTGATATAACTTTTTATTTTGTAGAAAGATAAGCTTGAAATGGTGATGGTCTAATTGATTTAACAAACAAAAAGAAATTTCTAAGTTTAGCTTTAAGTGAACCATAAAATCAATGGATATTTCTGGTTGCTTATTAAAGTTGGCCGGCTAAATTATTGACTCTGCTTTGTATTATGTCCCTTAGATAATCAACAACATCTGGAATCCACATCTGTTGCAGGATGTTAAAGGTACAGTGCCACAGATACATTTTAAGTAACTACCTACTTATCTACTGTATCAACCATCATGTCAGTCTAAACTAAAAGCAAAATGTTTTTTTTTTTTTTATCATTTAATCAAGAATGCATGTGCATTGAATATCCACTAGAGGGTAATGTTGTTTCAAAACAGGCTTTCGACTTATGATGACACATTGCATCAACCGATTGGGACAAAACATTGAAAATGGGCCAGAGACCCAAAAACAGAAGTGATTCAGAGAAGTGAGGAAGTAGCTTTCTAAGTATAGCTCTCCTTATCCGAGTAGGATTGTACAACATAATAATGCAGCTATGAAATTATGCCATGATCCATTTAACCCCTCCCTTTGTCCCCTGTAGAGAGCTGCTGCTGCAGCAGCATGTTTTGCACCATTCTACCCAAATGCCCCATATTGGGTTACACCTGAAAAAACATACCCTTTGTTTACGCCATGTCTGAAAGTTACAAGCATCTTCATTGCTTTTATGTAGATTTACAATTATACACACAGTACCAGTCAAACGTTTAGACTCTTACTCATGTTTCTTTATTTTTACTATTTACTACATTGTAGAATACTGGTGAAGTCATCAAAACTATGAAATAATACATATGGAATCATGTTGTAACCAAAAAAGTGTTAACCTGTCTGGGCTAGGGAGCAGTATTTTCACGGCCGGATGAAAAACGTACCCAATTTAAACAGGTTACTACTCTGGCCCAGAAACTAGAATATGCATATTATTAGTAGATTTGGATAGAAAACACCCTGAAGTTTCTAAAACTGTTTGAATGGTGTCTGTGAGTATAACAGAACTCATATGGCAGGCAAAAGCCTGAGAAAATTCCAAGCAGGAAGTGGAAAGTCTGAGAATTGTAGTTCTTCTTTTGATTCTCTATCGGAGCTACAGTGTCTGTGGGGGACGTTGCACTTCCTAAGGCTTCCATTGGCTGTCTAAAGCCTTCAGAAAGTGGTTAGAGCATTTTCCTGTCACTGGGCAGATAATAGGAGCTCAGTTACTGAGTGGTCTGCCTGGCAACAAAGGGATTGGATATGCGCAGTCACACGAGCACGCCGTTCCTTCTTTTTCTTCTTGAATGAATATGCTATTGTCCGGTTGGAATATTATCGACATTTTACGTAAAAAATACCATAAAGATTGATTTTAAACAGCGTTTGACATGCTTCTAAGTACGGTAATGGAACATTTTGACTTTTCGTCTCTCGTTCCGCGCTCGCGCGTTATGCCTTTGGATAAGTGATCTGTACGCACGAACAAAACAGAGGTATTTGGACATAAATATGGATTATTTCGAACAAAAACAAAATTTCTTGTGGAAGTAGCAGTCCTGGGAGTGCATTCTGACGAAGATCAGCAAAGGCAAGAGAATATTTCTAATACTAATTCTGAGTTTAGGTTGCCCCGAACTTGGCGGGTGTCTGAATAGCTCATCATGATGGCTGAGCTATGTACTCAGAATATTGAAAAATGTGCTTTCTCCGTAAAGCTATTTTAAAATCTGACACAGCGGTTGCATCCAGGGGTAGTCTATCTATAATTCTTAAAATAATTGTTATATATTTTGTCAACGTTTATGATGAGTATTTTTGTAAATTGATGTGCACATTCACCGTACGTTTTGGTAGGAATACATTTTCTGAACATCACGCGCCAATGTAAAATGCTGTTTTTGGATATAAATATGAACTTTATCGAACAAAACATACATGTATTGTGTAACATAATGTCCTAGGTGTGTAATCTGATGAAGATCGTCAAAGGTTAGTGCTTCATTTAGCTGTGTTTTGGGTTTTATTGACACATGTCCTTGCTTGGAAAATGGCTGTGTGATTATTTTTGTCTATGTACTCTCCTAACATAATCTAATGTTTTGCTTTCTCTGTAAAGCCTTTTTGAAATCGGACAATGTGGTTACATCAAGGAGAAGTGTATATTAAAATTGTGTAAAATAGTTGTATGTTTGAGAAAGTTGAATTATGACATTTTGTTGTTTTTGAATTTGCCGCCCTGATATTTCACTGGCTGTGTCCGCAGGTGGGACGCTAGACCATAGAAGTTAAACAAATCAAAATATATTTTATAATTGAGATTCTTCAAAATAGCAACTCTTTGCGTTGATGACAGCTTTGCACACTCTTCGCATTCTCTCAACCAGCTTCACCCGGAATGCTTTTACAACAGTCTTGAAGGAGTTCCCATGTATGCTGAGCCCTTGTTGACTGCTTTTCCTTCACTCTGTGGTCCAACTCAACTCAAACATGCCGGGATCATCAGTTCACCTACTCTGCGTCTCACAAAGACACGGCGGTTGGAATCAAAAATCTCGAATTTGGACTCATCAGACCAAAGGATAGATTTCCACCAGCCTAACGTCCATTTCTCGTGTTTCTTGGCCCAAGCAAGTTTCTTCTTCTTATTGGTGTTTAATATAGGTTTCTTTACAGCAATTCAACCATGAAGGCCTGATTCATGCAGTCTCCTCCTCAACAGTTGATGTTGAGATGTGTCTGTTACTTGAACTCTGTGAAGCATTTATTTTGGCTGCAATTTCTGAGGCTGGTAACTCTAATGAACTTATCCTCTGCAGCAGAAGTAACTCTGGGTCTTCCTTTACTGTGGCGGTCCTCATGAGAGCCAGTTTCATCATAGAGTTTCATGGTTTTTGCAACTACACTTGAAGAAACATTCAAAGTTTTTGAAATTTTTCGCATTTACTGACCTTCATGTTTTAAAGTAATGATGAACTGTTGTTTCTCTAACCTTATTTTTAGCTATTCTTGCCATAATATGGATTTTTTTTTTTTTTTTTTACCAAATAGGGTTATCTTCTGTATACCACCCCTACCTTTTCAAAACACAACTGATTGGCTCAAATGCATTAAGAAGGAAAGAAATTACACACATTAACTTTTATCAAGGCACAGCTGTTAATTTAAATGCATTCCAGGTGACTACCTCGTGAAGCTGGTTAAGAGAATGCCAAGAGTGTGCAAAGCTGCCATCAAGGCAAAGGGTGGCTACTTTGAAGAATGTCAAATATCAAATATATTTTGATTTGTTTAACACTTTTTTGGTTACTACATGATTCCATATGTGTTATTTCATAGTTTTGATGTCTTCATTATTATTCTACAATGTAGAAAATAGTAAAAAAATAAATTTAAAAAATACTACAAAAATAGTTGAATGAGTAGGTTGTGTCCTAACTTTTGACTGGTACTGTATATAAAATAAAATGTATATGATAGGATATAACACAACTATGTTATTGACCAGAGTTGGAATGTATATAAAGTAAATGGTTGTTTTCCATCCAATTAAAATGTAAAACTCTTTGTCACCATTCAACAATAAGGAAAGTTACTGAAGTACGTCTGATTTATACTTTACTAGTCTCCCAACTCATGCGCATACGTGACTCAATGAATAATCATTAGGCGTAGATTACTATTAGGCAATATCCTGTACATGATTACTCAATCGGTGTTGACAACAAAGTTTCAAGAGTTTTTCTGAAAAGGTGGACAACGTCAGGGAAGTGTTTGCAAACAAAGGCCAGCCACGTGGAGGACAAAGGTACTTTGGGAAGTGATGTTTCTGATTCGACAACTGAAATACACTACCCATAAGCACCAATAATTCTAGCTAACTAGGTCGGCATATTCCGAGGATGTGACATATATCGCCGTGTGATGTTTACACTTTGTTACAGTTCTTTGTCTCTGGGAGCATGATAAATCATGATGTCTGGGGCATAGATACATATATTTTTGTATAAAGAAACATTGCCATCATACAATTTTTGGATCAAGAATTTTCGGATCAACATTTTCAGAACTTTTTTTGTTATTTCTTGTTTTTTTCAGCACTCGGAATAGCCGAGGCGGCTCATACGAAAACTCCAGGATAAAGTAAGGTCTTTAGTCCTAACGTACTGTAAAAATAGTATGTAATACTTTACGTGTATTTCAATACGCTCTTGTATTCAATTGTGGCACTGGATAGTCGTATCCTGTTTAAGTGAATTTTGTGTGCCTTTGTTGAGCTAAGCATACTTAAGCACCGTTCAAGGTTGACGAGAAGAGGTCATCGACAATAAAAACAAAAGCTACCAGATAGGCTAATGTATAATTGATGAGATTATAATGCCTACCACAAAGAGAACTCACGGGTTTTGAACTGTTTTGCAGTTGTTGTCTATATTCCTTAATGCATTTTATTCAAAACATTTTGACATTCATCGTCCACCTATCGCTGCATCAATATTGACATTGAATCATTATAATGGTCGATTCCACGTTGCATAATATGTCAATCCTGATCAGAATTTCATCTGCTCAAAGATTTTGTGATTTGCTTGTTTATTGTGCGTAATTATACCTAGGCTATATGACCATTCCCAATTTAAAATTCACCTATAAACGAATCTCTCAAAAAAGACACATGACAAGATAGACATTTGGTCACTCTGGCTAGATAAGTGATTGCTGCATAGAACACTTTGTTGGTGTCTTTATGGCCAGGGCTGGGCTTTTTTTGCTTGGGGGGGGGGGGGGGGGGGGGGGGCTCAGTAAGGCTCTCAATGTATTATTGAGAGTCAGAATAGTAGAATTCACCAGGTGCAACTTCGATATTTGGTTGTGCATCAGCAGTTTTTCCTTATGTCAGTCACTGACAGCCACTCAATTAGACATTTCAGCTAACAATTTTTAGATTAGTAGTTAGTCCAGCCAGCAATCAATCTAAACTTGTAGTAATCATGACCAAACTATGGACTGGGCATCCAAGGCACATGCCCAGGGTCCCTGTCATTCTCACTCAGATATTATATTAACATGGCATAAGTCATGGCAAAATGTGTAGAATTTCATGAAATAAACTGAAAAAAATGTATCTTCGCAGCATGGCAAAATGTGTAGAATTGCAGGAAATGTACTTTAAAACTCATGTTTCTCTCTGCCGTCAAGAGGGGTCCACTAAAATGTTTTGTTGCGAGGTGCCCCCCCCCCACCAAATCCCGCTTAGGGCCCCCAAAAGGCTAGGGCCACTGGCAAAACATGACCTTCTTTGTGTTGCTTGATTAGAAGGAGGTGCTACGGACAGGGATAAGCACACGCAAACAGGTTCCGCTTGTGCGTCTGGCTGTGTGTGCCAGGTTAAATATAGCCTGGAGGTAGAATGCCCTAATTTATCAGTAAAGCCAGACGCATTCACTTTATTAACTACCTCTGTCCAGTACTTACACATGGAGGGACGGGCACATGCTGGTGCCTCCAAGACAATGCAAGCAAATGTCAACTTCTTTATCTTTACGAGAAAGCAGTTGTTATGAAGGATTCCATTTTTAGAAGAAATAAACATGTATGGTTTGAGATAGTCAGCATAGGATAGCCCACACCTGTGTGTGTGCGTGCTTCACTTTTACCATCTTACCAAAGTCAGAAACCAATAGACAAAATCTGTGAGTTAATGAACAGACATGTTATACTTTATACCTGTTTAATATCCCTCACCCTTGCCCCTCTATGGAGGCGAACAAAAGATACTCCAGAAGAGGAAGACGAGGCTCCCTCCCGGAATGGATTGACGTTGATCTGGTTTGGCAGTCAGTCTTTCTGTTAGGCCCACGCAGTTAGATGATCACCGTTGAAAAGACTGTAGGCCCGGTTTTAACCGGCTTCGCAGATAGCTCACTGTTAAAAACATGATGACGTGATGCCTGTCTTTCCTTCACCTGGTTTCTTTCACAACAAACGTGATTGACATTTGGGGTGGCCCCGCTACCGTTGCACAACAACCTCTCTCACTCTACAGTCTCTGTGATTATGGCCTTTTCAACTGTTGCACTGTTCCCCAGGACACAACTGCTTCAGTACAGAGCCAGAGGAAGGGTTTAGGAGATATTTGAAAACGGCTCAAATTTCTAAACCCGTCCATTTTCCAACGGGGCTATACATTTGGGTGAGGTATTTTTCTCGCCTGAGTAGCCTCGTTTCGCTGCCAAAAATAAAATGAAACCATCTTGTATTAAGCGAAATAACAACACAATGTCAAATTCTGGTAGCCTAGTCAAATAATTAACATCCGATCAAATTAACCGTTACTCTCTCGTGGGAATTCCACTAATGGTCCGTATGTAGCCAAACGTAGCTGCTGCTCATGTTGGTATCTGTACTGATGGCGCAAAAGCCATGACAGGGAGACATAGTGGAGTGGTAGTGTGTTTGTAAGCAGTTGCTCCCGACGCCACCTGGGTACACTGCAGCATCCAACGAGAGTCTCTTGCTGCCAAGGGAATGCCTAACAGCTTGAAAGATGTTTTGGACACTACCTTAAAAATGGTTAACTTTGTTAAAGCAAGGTCCCTGAACTCTCGTGTATTTTCTGCATTATGAAATGATATGGGCAACCGTGTAACGCTTTTACAACGTACAGAAATGCGCTGGGTATCAAGGGGCAAAGTATTGACACTTTTTTTGAATTGAGAGACGAGCTTAAAGTTTTCTTTACTGACCATAATTTTCACTCGTCTGACCGCTTGCATGATGACAAGTTTCTCACATGACTGGCCTATCTGGGTGATGTTTTTTCTCACCTGAATGATCTGAATCTAGGATTACAGGGACTCTCCGCAACTATATTCAATGTGCGAGACAAAATTGAGTCTATGATTAAGAAGTTGGAGCTCTTCTCTCTCTGCATTAATAAGGACAACACACAGGTCTTTCCATCATTGTATGATTTTTTGTGTGCAAATGAACTCAAGCTTACGGACAATGTCAAATGTGATATAGCGAAGCACCTGAGTGAGTTGGGTGCGCAATTACGCAGGTACTTTCCTGAAACGGATGACACAAACAACTGGATTCCTTATCCCGATATCTGAACAAGAGAGCCTCATCGAAATTGCAACAAGCGGTTCTGTGAAAATGTAATTTAATCAGAAGCCACTGCCAGATTTCTGGATAGGGCTGCGCTCAGAGTATCCTGCTTTGGCAAATCGTGCTGTTAAGACACTGATGCCCTTTGCAACCACGTACCTATGTGAGAGTGGATTCTCGGCCCTCACTAGCATGACAACTAAATACAGGCACAGACTGTGTGTGGAAAATGATTTAAGACTGAGACTCTCTCCAATACAACCCAACATTGCAGAGTTATGTGCATCCTTTCAAGCACACCCTTCTCATTAACCTGTGGTGAGTTATTCACCATTTTCGATGAACAAATAAGGTTTTATATGTAAGATGGTTAAATAAAGAGCAAATTATTGATTATTATTATATTATTATTTGTGCCCTGGTCCTATAAGAGCTCTTTGTCACTTCTTATGAGCCGGGTTGTGACAAAAACTCACACTCATTCTTATGTTTAATAAATCTATTGTATAGTGTGTGTGTGTGTGGCAGGCTTACAATGATAGCAAAAAAACAACCTTTGAGAGTGCGCTGACCCTGGTGCTAGAGGGGGTACGCAGCTGGAGGTTGAATGTTTGAAGGGGTTCGGGACTATAGAAAGTTTGAGAACCACTGCTCTACTGTGATGCAAGATACTGTATCTCTACCCTGAAGGCTTTGGAATTGTTAGTACAAATCGTTCTCTTCTCACTGAAGCGCAAAGTAGGTTGTTTCCCTTATGACTTCTTTATATCTACTGCCTCTGGTGTGTACTTGTTTTCTCCAATTCATCACAGCAACAATGGTTCAAGTTAAGTTTAAATTCATGTAGCTTGTATAACTTGATTTATACTTATATATTGTACGATTTGATCTAGAGTTACACAGGCTTAAAACACTCCTATAACACATGTATAATCAGATCTACAGTTCTATAGGGTATAACGCAAAACTTATAAGCTGATTTACACTTATATAGGCTTATAACATTCGCTCTCTCTATAATGTATCGGGTACAATCTGATTTAAATATTCAGGCCTATAAAACTTGTAAATAGTAACTTGATCCACACATTTATTTACCCCTTTATAAATTCTTTTCTGGCTTTCCTCCAGGTATCCGGTAGGTCTACAGAGCAGCAGCCATGGTGTTGATCCTGGGCAGACGGCTGAACAGGGAGGACTCTGGGACCCGGGACTCCCCCGCCGTCAAACGAAAGGTGCACACTAAACCCACTAATTTCATCAGAATTCAGAGTTCATCTTAGCTGTTTATTTTGTCCAAAAATTGAAACATGGAAATTATACTGTGGTGCATTTGTGTTGATTTTAAATCCAGTGTGTTTATCTTGTCTTGAAAAGCATTTAGAAGTGCAATGTGAAGCAATCATTCCCCAGTGGCAAATAAAAACATATTAAAAACATAATAAAAACATAAAACATAATAAAAACATAATAAAAACATAATTGGCCTAGAAGCTAAACAAACAGTTACATTCCCCCTCCCCCACCCCCTTAGTTTACTAGCCAATGCAGGAACACCACTTTGGACCATAAAATCAAACTCATCATCATCATAATTTTTCTCCCTCCCCAAGGTGTTCGAGGTGGACTCCAAGACGCTGACTGGTAATGAAGTGCTGGACTTCTCCTCTGGCTCCTCCCACTCAGAGGCCATTTTGCAGGTGTTCAATGAGTTCCGCGACAGCCGCCTCTTCACCGACGTGGTCATCAGCGTGCAGGGCCGCGAGTTCCCCTGCCACCGCGCTGTGCTCTCTGCCTGCTCCTCCTACTTCCGCGCTATGTTCTGCAACGACCACCGTGAGTCACGCGAGATGCTGGTGGAGATCAATGGCATCCTGGCCGAGGCCATGGACTCCTTCCTCAGCTACGTCTACACGGGCCGCGCCAAGATCACAACCGACAACGTGCAGTTCCTATTCGAGACCTCCAGTCTCTTCCAGATCTCTACGCTGCGTGAAGCCTGCGCCAAGTTCCTAGAAGACCAACTAGACCCTTGCAACTGCTTGGGCATCCAGCGCTTCGCAGACGCCCACTCTCTGAAACAGCTAGCCAGCCGCTGCCGCTCGTACGCCCTGGCCAACTTCCCTGATGTGGCCCAACACGAGGAGTTCCTGGACCTGAGGAGGGACGAGCTGGAGGAGTACATCTGCAGTGACGAACTGGCCATCGGGAAGGAGGAGCTGGTGTTTGAGGCAGTGATGCGCTGGGTGTACCACAGTGTGGAGCCCCGGAGGCCCGTGCTTAAAGAACTGTTGCACCACGTCCGGCTGCCCCTGCTGCACCCCAACTACTTTGTCCAGACAGTGGAAGGAGATCAGATCATCCAGACCGCTCCAGAGTGCTACCAGCTCCTCCACGAGGCCCGGCGGTACCACGTACTGGGCAACGAGATGATGTCACCCAGAACCCGTCCACGCAGGTATAGTGCAGGGGATGCTGGGAGGTGTAGTTCAGAGGGATCCAACTTGGATACTCTCTTCTATTCAACTCAATACAACTTTATTTTCCCTCAAGGATAAATGAATATGGAACATCTTTTGGGATAGAATGTTCTGATACATCTAAGTAGGGCTAGTTACCTGTATTGTGTATGTTTCTCTGGAGTGGTGCTGTGTTGTGCATTCAAATCAAGTCACATTTTATTTGTGACATGAGCTGAATACAACATTACTCTGAAATGGTTACTTACAAGCCCTGTCCCAACAATGCAGAGTTAAAAACTACCACCAAAGAAAAGGAAATAGTATCACAATAAACTAACAATAACGAGGCTATATACAAGGAATACCGGTACCAAGTCACTGTGCAGGGATACAAGGTAGTTGAGGTAATGGATGTCATATGTACATGTAGGTAGGGGTAAAGTGACATTGTTGTTGCTCTGTGTAGTGTTTCTGTATTGTTGTTGTATTTCTCCACAGCGTCTCGTGTTTAGTTTATTTGTTATTTGGCATATATGCTGAAACAGGAAGTGTTGTGACTGTGTACGGTACAGTTCCAGATCTATCTTCTTCCTTGCCAGAGAGCTGGAAAGCAGATTATGGGTCATTTCTATTTCCTCTTGGCTTGTCACTTATCTGACACAATCATTTTACGGAGATGAACTTGGATCCTAAAGTATTAGAAATGTCTGTTTGCAAACAAAAACACCCGCCGTTTATGTTAGCTTTACTCTTAGTTCAGTCAAATAACCACCCACCTTTTCCTCTGTGAGGGAGAGAGAGATGAGACAGAGAGAAAGGCGAGGTAGAATGTCAGTGCCGCTGTTCACTGCTTTCTCCTCCACAGTAGATGGTTTGTTCATGAACTCATAACCCTTTGCTTGTGTGCCTCCAGTGTTATTGTGCAGACAGAGACTCATTTAGTTTGTTCTGTAGTCCTATTTTGAAATGAAAACGTGTCATGAGGTGGAAAACCATACACATTCCGGTTTGCTGACAGAATAAGAAGGTTGCAAGCATTCGTAGCCTGAACCATATGTACGTTGGATCTTGTTTTAATAGCCGAAGTGAAGCAGTGTGTCACATACAGTCCTGTTTATTTTATTTGTGTACAATATACTGTAGATAGGTTCATGTGAGTGTGTGTGTGGCTCTGAGTTCATCCATGTCGTTTTCAATTTCTCTTAAAAAGCAACCTAGATACATACAGTATCTGCTGTTTAGACGTCACTGGTTTAAACAGTGCTGTTCTCTTGTCTATGGAGTTGTTAAGGGTTAAGTATTATTTGACGCTGGGTGTCAGTTAGATAGCCGGGAGGTGACGTGTCTCTCTCAGGAGTATCGTGTCAGTATCCAGGCAGATCACAACAGACCAGACATAGAGCCTCCTGTATGTTTGTCTTTGTCTGTGTGTGTAGCCTCGGGGGCCCCTACTTTCAGTTCCTGCCGACAGATGCATGCCATCTCCACCCTCCAAACCCCAAAAATGGTCCCCATGGGAAAGTCTGGGGGTCTGACTGCCCTCTATTGATCTCTCACGTACATGTGTCTGACCTGAGCTAATCTTTACCAGTTCTGTGTCTAAACAGGTGGGGGATGTAGGGGGATATAGGCAAACGTACACAAAACACATTGTTAACTAGCATGTCATTGAGTTTGATTTAGAGTTAGCTTAGCATTTCATCCAGGTGGGGATATTTTGAAGTTTAATTAGAAAGAATAATGTTTCTTTGACAGTACCGTTGAGGTGAAGGGGATCATGCTATAGCCCTGGCATGCACTTTCCAAACAGGCCGATTGGGAAGCATTTGGATGTATTATTGAGGTCATTGATATTCAGTGGAGTAGAGCCTTTAGTAGGTCAATTCTGTTCTTAAGAAGACTGTGCATTTTGCCAGGCAGACAAATACAATCATGTAAAGTATTACACATTACACGTTGTGAATTACCAATCTAAAGCTGTGCAGCATACTGCTTTCTCCCTTTTAACTTTAGTCATGAATCAAAACTGACTGGCCTGTATTGTGGTGTTGCTGGATTGTGTCTTGTTGCTGTCTCATTTTTCCACTATTACCTGTATTGTGTATGTTCCTCTGGAGTGGTGCTGTATTGTTGCTCTGTGTTGTGTTTCTGTGTTGTTGTCTTATTTCTCCACAGCAACTAGTGTTTTGTTTATTTGTTATTTTGTTGTGTCTTGTCACCGTGCTGTTGTTTTATTACTGCCCCACCTCACCTGTATTGTGACCTTTTCTTCCCCTCTCCTATTCTTGTTCTCTCTCTCTCTCTCTCTCTCTCTCTCTCTCTCTCTCTCTCTCTCTCTCTCTCTCTCTCCCCCCCCCCCCTCTGCAGGTCGACGGGCTTCTCAGAGGTGATCGTGGTGGTGGGGGGCTGTGAGAGGGTGGGGGGGTTCAACCTGCCTTACACAGAGTGTTACGACCCTGTGACAGGAGAGTGGAAGTCCCTGGCCAAGCTCCCAGAGTTCACCAAGTCAGAGTACGCCGTCTGTGCTCTCCGCAACGACATCCTGGTCTCAGGTGAGCTCCTCACCCTTGCTTGCCACCCTAAGGAGAGATAAACAAGGATTAGTCATGGAAGAATGACATATTGATTATTTAAAAAATGAATAGGTTATGTCATGACAGAGATCAGGATGTACTCATGGGAGTCACCAATTCCAATTGGTAAATTAGTATTAACCCTCTTTCATTGTTTAACTAGAAAGACCGGTTAAGTCTGTACCATATAACTGTCACTTAACCAGTTGTCTTGAAAATAAACGAGACGAGGAAAGGAACCACTTAACACTATTGGAGGAAAGGAGACTATAGCTCTATTAAGGCAATAACTCTATTAAAGCCTATTAAGACACAGCCTTAGAGTACCTCAGCTATGTCGTCCCTCACTGTGGAGTAAAGGAAAGGGAGTAATGTGATGGCCGTTTGCCACGTATTTGTTATGCCCCAGCCCATTTGAAAAAGAGGAAAATGTAAGAGCAACATCTGGACACACTCTGCAGGCGTGATGCCCAGGGAGGCCCTTATTGGCCAGCTCACGCATCTCTTCCCATTGGCCAAGAGCCAGGGTCACATGACTCTTTGCTCTTTATAGCTTTCGAGGATAAAGTTGCTTCTACAGTCTGATCTATGGTCAGTTTAAAATGTTTCCTCTAATGGTTGAGGTTAGGGTTTAGGGAAGGTTAGCTGATCCTAGATCTGTGTCAGTGGGCAACTTCTACCCAGAGTGTTTATAGCCTTTTGACAGGGCTGATTAATGCTGGGAGAAGTGTGCTGCCAAGTTTGGCACAAAATACCCTTTTTTAAAGCCTCACTGGACCCAAATTGAACATGGCAGCGGTAGAATGTCATCTACACTCCCTAATGAAAACAGCATGGGTTCTATTGTAATACCATACCTCAGGCTTTCGCTCTAATTAGCTGTAAACAAACATTTAAACATATATTTTGTCATGACAGCTAACAGATTAGAGGAGTTGGCTGCAAACAGATCTGAAACTATAGGCTAATAAAGAACCATCATCACAGAAACATAGAAATCTATCCAACTTTGACAAAGGTTGTATTGGGTTTAATGTACATTGGGGGGGTTTACATCATAGCATTGGTGCTAATTGGGATTGTTTTTGCTCAGCAATTAATTAGCCTCAGATAACAAACATGTTAAAATTACAAATCTGCCAACTTACAGGGAGAAAAGAGCCAAAGAAAGGAAAAAGAGAGAGAGATTCACGGTCTGCCAAGAGGGAAAGAGTGCATTGTTTATGTCTTCTGCTCTACTTGTGCCAAGTCCTCACGTGTGCGCTATCAATCCCTCTCTCTCTCTCTTTCTCTTTCTCTCTCTCCCTCTGTCCCCTTCCCTCTCTGGCTCTCTCACACTCACCTTCTCTGGAGGGTGTCACTGCAGCAGTACAGCTGCATTAAAGCCCAGTCTGAAATAGGATCAGAATGAGATGAGAATGGAACCCTCCAGTCTGTCTGGACCGTTACTGTCTCTGACTGTGACCTTAACCCTGGACGTGACTGTCTTTCCCACACTGACCGCATAATTCAGCTCACAACACTCACTGTCAATGACCACAATATCTGGCCAATAGTTTGTCTGTCAACTCTCCTCTAAGGGAATCCTGAGGGGAACGTTTATGTAATTGTCATGCATTAATGTCAATGGAAGATTTTAACCACATGACCATAATACTTGATCAACGGTTAATTTTATCGGTCTCCTGAATGACATGTTTTGTATGATAGGAAGATGTATCAACTGTCGACAGTTAGCAACGTTAGCAATGACATGCGTGGAAGAGCAGGACAATGTGGCTCAGAATCAGCATCACAGGTGGCTTAGTTAAGAAATCACAATTTCTTGCCACGTTTCTGAGAACGTGTTCAAATAAATCACCTTTACATTCTAACCCTAAACATGACCCTGGACATGACTGTCTTTCCCACAGTGACTGCATACTTGAGCTCACAACACTCACTGTCAAGGATCAATATGACCAAACAGTTCACCTCTCCACTCACCGTTGTGGGAATCCTAACTTGAACTGGTGTCAGTGGGACATTTGGGTGGCCATTTGAACACGTCAACCAAACCAACCATGTTTTGTATTATAGGAATATAACATTTCTTAGCTGAATTTGGCTGTATTCTCCCTGATTATATGAATGTAAACTGTATCAAAAGTCGACAGTTAGCCACGTTTGTCTGAAGCTGCTTGGTCTGCTAGCATAGCTGCTATCAAGCTAGCTAGGCTTCCTTGACAGCTTGAACACAGCCAGCGATATGGTTAACCCTTGTGGCTGGGACCGCGGATTGTCCCGGGCTTGTGGCTTTTTAAATCCCTGCTGTTTTCCATCTGCCCTGCGACCTGTCCTGGCTTGAGCTGAATGGAGTACCAGCATTAGCCAACGTTGCTACCATGCCATCAAAATCTAATGAAGAGGACAGTGTTTCTCTATCACAGGTGCGTGATCTTTTAAATCAACAAAAATATGTCTAAAAGCAGTCGTCACAGCAACAGGAAAATAGATTCAAGAGCTTTATCCAAATAATAGTCGATTCAACTAACAAAAGAATGGACGATCTGACCAGAAATGTCCAGGACCTTAACAACAGTTTGTAGTTCTACCAGGAAGAGGTGGATGTCCTGAAAGAGGCTTGCAGCAAGATGACAACAAACTGTAAGTCTGCGAGAGATGACATCAGCAAAGTCTGTTAATCATTATTAACAATGACTGTGAAAACAGATGATCTATTCTAGAGGGACAGTCCAGATGGAAAAACATTGTTGTGGATGGCATACCAGAGTCTCTACATGTGAACTGGACAGAGTCTGAGGCGAAATATTATCACAGAAAAGCTGCAGATGGATCATAGGAAGATTGAGGTGGAGCCACGCCCACAGGACTGGAAAACCTGTAACCAGCCCAGGTGACAGACCCAGGCCAATAGTGGTCAAGTTCCTAAGGTTCAAGGATAAGATGGCTGCTCTGAAGAGAGCCAAGAACTTGAGAGGAACCAACATCTTCCTCAACAAGGACAACTCGGAAGCTGTGTGCCAAGGCAAAAATAACTTATCTCAGCCATGAAAGCTGCCAGAGACCGTTGGAATTTGCTACAGCAGGGTAATTGTCAACCCTCCCTCCCAACAATCTGGGAGAAGTGAGAGGGCTAAGTTTCCAGGTCAGTAGCTTAGGCCCACATCACACACACACACATACTGTGGACCAACTGACACTCACAAGTGCCTGATTGACTTACTTTATTAGCCGAACAAAGTTATTTTCATGCTTTTTTATTTATTCTTATATTATGTCTATCTCTGATAAGTTACCCAGGAAAGGGCTAAAAATAGCCCAAATTAATATACTTAACCTTAGAAATAAGGTTAATGAAATCAATAACTTGCTAACAACAGATAACATTCATTTACAGTTGAAGTCGGAAGTTTACATACACCTTAGCCAAATACATTTAAACTCCGTTTTTCACAATTCCTGACATTTAATCCTAGTAAAAAATCCCTGTCTTAGGTCAGTTAGGATCCCCACTTTATTTTAAAAATGTGAAATGTCAGAACAATAGCAGAGAGAATGATTTATTTCAGCTTTTATTTCTTTCATCACATTCCCAGTGGGTCAGAAGTTTACATACACTCAAATAGTATTTGGTAGCATTGCCTTTAAATTGTTTAACTTGGGTCAAATGTTTCAGGTAGCCTTCCACAAGCTTCCCACAATAAGTTGGGTGAATTATGGCCCATTCCTCCTAACAGAGCTGGTGTAACTGAGTCAGGTTTGTAGGCCTCCTTGCTCGCACAAGTTTTTTTCAGTTCTGCCCACAAATTTTCAGCATCTTCACAAGGTCCTTTGCTGTTGTTCTGGGATTGATTTGCACTTTTCGCACCAAAGTACGTTCATCTCTAGAAGACAGAACGTATCTCTTCCTGAGTCGGTATGACGGCTGCGTGGTCCCAAGGTGTTTATACTTGCATACGATTGTTTGCACAGATGAACGTGGTACCTTCAGGCGTTTGGAAATTGATCCCTAGGATGAACCAGACTTGAACCTATTTTTTTTCTGAGGTCTTGGCTGATTTCTTTTGATTTTCCCATGATGACAAGGAAAGAGGCACTGAGTTTGAAGGTAGGCCTTGAAATACATCCACAGGTACACCTCCAATTGACTCAAATGATGTCAATTAGCCTATCAGAAGCTTCTAAAGCCATGACATCATTTTCTGGAATTTTCCAAGCTGTTTAAAGGCACAGTCAACTTAGTGTATGTAAACTTCTGACCAACTAGAATTGTGATACAGTGAAATAATCTGTCTGTAAACAATTGTTGGAAAAATTAATTGTGTCATGAACAAAGTAGATGTCCTAACCGACTTGCCAAAACGATAGTTTGTTAACAAGAAATTTGTGAAGTGGTTGAAAAATGAGTTTTAATGACTCCAACCTTAGTGTATGTAAACTTCCGACTTCAACTGTATAAACTATCTCTGAGACTCACTTAGATAATTCCTTTGATGATACAGCAGTAGCAATACAAGGATATAAATCTACAGAAGAGACAGGAATGGGAAAAATGTTGCTGTAAATGTTCAGAGAAAAAGCTTAGAGGACATACAGTGGGGGAAAAAAGTATTTGATCCCCGGCTGATTTTGTACGTTTGCCCACTTACAAAGAAATGATCAGTCTATAATTTTAATGGTAGGTTTATTTGAACAGTGAGAGTTCAATAACAACAAAAAAATCCAGAAAAACGTATGTAAAAAATGTTATAAATTGATTTGCATTTTAATGAGGGAAATAAGTACATGACTTAGTACTTGGTGGCAAAACCCTTGTTGGCAATCACAGACGTCAGACGTTTCTTGTAGTTGGCCACCAGGTTTGCACACATCTCAGGAGGGATTTTGCCCCACTCCTCTTTGCAGATCTTCTCCAAGTCATTAAGGTTTCGAGGCTGACGTTTGGCAACTCGAACCTTCAGCTCCCTCCACATATTTTCTATGGGATTAAGGTCTGGAGACTGGCTAGGCCACTTCAGGACCTTAATGTGCTTCTTCTTGAGCCACTCCTTTGTTGCCTTGGCCGTGTGTTTTGAGTCATTGTCATGCTGGAATACCCATCCATGACCCATTTTCAATGCCCTGGCTGAGGGAAGGATGTTCTCACCCAAGATTTGACGGTACATGGCCCAATCCATCGTCCCTTTGATGCGGTGAAGTTGTCCTGTCCCCTTAGCAGAAAAACACCCCCAAAGCATAATGTTTCCACCTCCATGTTTGACCGTGGAGATAGTGTTCTTGGGGTCATAGACAGCATTCCTCCTCCTCCAAACACGGCGAGTTGAGTTGATGCCAAAGAGCTCCATTTTGGTCTCATCTGACCACAACACTTTCACCAGTTGTCATTCAGATGTTCATTGGCAAACTTCAGACGGGCATGTGTATGTATTCTTGAGCAGGGGGACCTTGCGGGCGCTGCAGGATTTCAGTCCTTCACGGCGTAGTGTGTTACCAATTGTTTTCTTGGTGACTATGCTCCCAGCTGCCTTGAGATCATTGACAAGATCCTCCCGTGTAGTTCTGGACTGATTCCTCACCGTTCTCATGATCATTGCAACCCCACGAGGTGAGATCTTGTATGGAGCCCCAGGCCGAGGGATACTGACAGTTCTTTTGTGTTTCTTCCATTTGCGAATTATCGCACCAAATGTTGTCACCTTCTCACCAAGCTGCTTGGCGATGGTCTTGTAGCCCATTCCAGCCTTGTGTAGGTCTACAATCTTGTCCCTGACATCCTTGGAGAGCTCTTTGGTCTTGGCTATAGTGGAGAGTTTGGAATCTGATTGATTGATTGCTTCTGTGGACATGTCTTTTTTACAGGTAACAAGCTGCGGTTAGGAGCACTCCCTTTAAGAGTGTGCTCCTAATGTCAGCTCATTGCCTGTATAAAACACACCTGGGAGCCAGAAATCTTTCTGATTGAGAGGGGGTCAAATACTTATTTCCCTCATTTAAAATGCAAATCAATTTATAACATTTTTGACATGCGTTTTTCTGGATTTTTTTGTTGTTATTCTGTCTCTCACTGTTCAAGTTAACCTACCATTAAAATTATAGACTGATCCTTTCTTTATCAGTGGGCAAAGGTACAAAATCAGCAGGTTACAAAGAAAAGCCAACGTTTCCAAAGCTGGGCCTAAAATAGTATATAAGAGATCATACACGGTGCAATAAATATTTGTTGGTCTGATGTGTGTAATGAGCAGCATCCAGACGCTGCACTTGTTGCATTTATGAATCGTTTCTTCCAGTTATTTATAAGCATGCACCTATTAAGAAACTGATTGTTAGAACTGTTAAGGTCCCGTGGATTGACGAGGAATAGAAATGCTGTATTGTTGAGAGGGACGAGGCAAAAGGAGTGGCAAATAAGTCTGGCTGCACATCTGATTAGAGAACTTACTGTAAATTGATAAATGATGTGACTAAACTGAACAAAAAGAAGAAACCAAGATAAATTATTTAAAGTATGATGGAAAAAAGCTTTGGACTACTTTAAATGAAATTATGGGCAGAACTCCATATTTCATTGAATCAGATGGCTCATTTTTCACAAAACCGTTTGATGTTGACAATGACTTTAATGACTCTTTAATTGGCAAAGTGGGCAAACTTAGGCATGAAATGCCTACAACAAACTGCAAGCCATCATTCATGCATAAAATACCTAATAATAAAGGGAAAGCATTGTCATTTAGAATTTTGTAAAGTTAGTGTGGGTGAGGTGGACAAATTAGTGTTGTCCATCAATAATGAGAAACCACCTGGTATTGACAACTAAGATGGAAAGCTACTGAGGATGGTAGTAGCAGACTATATTACCACTCATATTTGTCATATCTTTAATCTGAGTCTGGATAAATGTTTTTGTCCTCAGATCTGGAGGGAAGACAAAGTCAGTCCACTACCCAAGAATGGTAAAGCACCCTTTACTGGTTCTAACAGCCGACCAATAGGCTTGTTGCTGACTATTTATCTGTAAACAAATTAATAACATACTTTACCTGCATTGCTGTTTGGGGTTTTAGGCTGGGTCTCTGTACAGCATTTTGTGACATCAGCTGATGTAAGAAGGGCTTTATAAATACATTTGACTGACATTTGATTGACTTTCAGCATGCTGGATAACACAAATGACGGGACTGACACAAATGATTGATGAATGGTTGAAATAAATGAATAGCAATAAGATTGTGGGAGCTGTATTGATAGATTTCAGTGCAGCTTCTGATATTATCGACCATAACTAGTTATTGGCTTTCAAACTGCCATGTCGCAGATTCAGAGTTATCTATTTAGTAGAACACAGAGGGTTTTCTTCAATGGAAGCTTCTCTAATGTTAAACATGTAAAGTGTGCTGTACTGCAGGGGAGCTCTCTTGGCCCTCTACTGTTTTCTATTTTTACTAATGACCTACCACAAGCCTTAAGTAAAGCCTGTTTGTCAATGTATGCTAATGATTCAACATTATACACGTAAGCAACCACGTCCACATCTCTGAAATCACTGCAACCCTAAACAAAAAGTTTAAGTCTGTTTTAGAATGGATGGCCAGTAATAAACTAATCCTGAACATCTCTAAAACTAAAAGCATTGTATTTGGTACAAAGTTTTCCCTAAGTTGTAGACCTCCACTGAATCTGATAATGAATAATGTGGCTGTTGAGCATGTTGAGGAGAATAAATTACTTGGTGTTACGTTGGATTGTAAACTTTCATGGTGAAAACATATTGATTAAATGGTTAAAAAGATGGGGAGAGGTCTGTCCTTGATAAAGAAATGCTCTGGTTTTTTGGCACCACACTCCACAAAGCAAGCCCTGCAGTCTCAAGTTTGAACTTATCTTGATTATTGCCCAGTCATATGCTCAGGTGCTGCAAAGAAGGAGCTAGAAAAACATGTTCTTCACTGTAATCGGAGGGATAATATCAATAGTATGCATGCCGGTCTCTCTTGGCTAAAAGTAAAGGAGAGACTGATTGCATGGAACTACCTTTTATCTCAGATTGCTCAAGTGAACAGCAAACCTGGCTTTAAAAAACTTCAAAATCCTTAAATGTAAAAGCAACACCTCATGGCACAACACCTCTCCCCTATTTGATGAAGCTCCCGACGAACAGTTATTGTGCTGACGTTTCTTCCTGAGGCAGTTTGGAATTCGTTAGTGAATGTTGCATCCTAGGACAGACGATTTTTACACGCTACGCGCTTCAGCACTCGGCAGTCCTGTTCTGTGAGCTTGTTTGGCCTACCACTTCACGGCTGAGCCGTTGTTGCTCCTAGACGTTTCCACTTCACAATAACAGCACTTATAGTTGACCTGGGCAGCTCTAGCAGGGAAGAAACTTGACAAACTGACTTGTTGGAAAGGTGGCATCCTATGACGGTGCCACGTTGAAAAGTACTGAGCTCTTCAGTAAGGCCATTCTACTGCCAATGATTGTCTATGGAGATTGCATGGCTGTGTGCTCAATTGTATATACCTGTCAGTAATGGGTGTGCCTGAAATAGCCAAATCCACAAATTGGAAGGGGTGTACACATATCTTTGTATATATAGTGTATATACATGTAGGTAGGGGTAAAAGTGACTAGGAAATCAGGATAGATAATGAACAGAGTAGTGTGTGTGTGTGTGTGTGTGTGTGTGTGTGTGTGTGTGTGTGTGTGTGTGTGTGTGTGTGTGTGTGTGTGTGTGTGTGTGTCAGTGTAGTGTGTGTGTGTCAGTGTAGTGTGTGTGTCAGCGTAGTGTGTGTGTCAGCGTAGTGTGTGTGTCAGTGTAGTGTGTGTGTCAGTGTAGTATGTGTGAGTTTGTGGGTAGAGTCCAGTGAGTATGTATAGAGCCAGTGCAACAGAGTCAGTGCAAAAAAAAGGGCTGTCAGTGCAAATAGTCTGGGTAGCCATTTGATTAAGACAGGTTACCTTGGCGTTGTTTGGCACAGGGGCTATGGTGGTCTGCTTGAAACGTGTATGTATTACAGATTGGGTCAGGGAGAGGTTGAAAATGGCAGGCTGGTCCGCGCATGCGCTGAGTACGCGTCCTGGTAATTCACCTGGCCCTGCGGCCTTGTGAATGTTAACCTGTTTAAAGGTCTTTCTCACTTCGGCTACGGAGAGCAGGATCACACAGTTGTCCGGAACATCTGGTGCTCTCATGCATGGTTCAGTGTTGGTTACCTAGCGAGCATAGAAGGCATTTAGCTCATCTGGTAAGCTCGCGTCACAGGGCAGCTCGCGGCTGGGTTTCCCTTTGTAATCCATGATAGTTTGTAACCGCTGACACAGCCGATGAGCATCAGAGCCGGTGTTGTGAGATTTGATCTTTGTCCTGTATTGATGCCAGAAGCTCTTTTCGATCATAGGAAATGGAGGAAACATTATGTACAAAAAAATGTCAGATCAGTGCAAAAAATACAAAATAGCACAATTGGTCATGAGCCCGTAAAATGGTCGCTATTCACTCCAGTGCCATTCTTTACTTGATGCCCCTTTCCTTGACATTTCCTAAGGGGTGTTTGTAGCGCGCAAGTTTGTTCCTCTCCACGAGCTCATGATTAGGAGTATGTGACCAACACTTGCTTCCTGTGAGAACAGACCTGGTTTGAAAGGCTTATGAGTAGGTTCAATGTCATGGTGTACTTTGAAGTATTTGATGTTTTTTTGTCTAGAAAACTGGTTCTTGTCATATGCTTTGTTTGATCTTTGGAGACCAATAGGGGCCTATAGGGTAGTCATCGATACCTTGTGTTCTGAATGACAGACAGACACAACTATTAGAGGGTTATACAATAGTCACATACCACTACCCACCACTAAAAAGTAACAATGGCTGTGTACTATTACTGATAACATGACTTCTCCTTGTGTCTTTTCCTAAATCTTCACCTAAAATAGGTGGCAGGTGGCAGCCACGTATCATTATGTTTCAGACATAATTTTCACAAATAGGAGGGGTTTATCTCAATGGACATATGAACACAACTAGTTAACTGTCTTGGCGAGTCCAAAAAAAGATACCAACACATTTGTTTTTGCTGGCCAGCCTTGTATATCTTGCTGTTTACTGCAGTACACAGCCACCCTTTCTTAATTATGGTTAAACACCCATTCTAAGCCCAACAGACTGTGACGGATTGAGAAATCATTTAATTTCATTGTTAGAAGATAAGCCCAACTATTGTACTATGTTAAGTCCTTTTATTAAATCAGCTGCTCCTCCTTTCAGTTGGGGCATCTCAGTTTAGAACTGGAGGGGGGAAATGTAGATGGGACTACTGATCTTATTGTTTAACAGCTTAGCAATTATATTTTATGTATCATATATTGTAATTATGTCACAATATGACTTATTGCCTGGTTTACTTGCTTATTGTTGTTCATCTTGTTGTTGTGCGATTTTGTTGATGCTGAGTCTGGCTAACATGCATGGTCACACTGGTTAGTCTTTTTTCCTCCACTCTCTCTCTCAACATAGCCTCACAAACACTGAACCATCTATTTGTTTAGAAGGATGATTCTGATGAGTGTTTCTTTCTCTGACACTCAGCATTCATGTCAATCTCCCAACATCTTCATATTACTTCAGAGGGAACTAATGCACAGTACTTTACTGCTTCTAAGTTAAAGTTTGCACCTCTTTTCCTTAAAATATAGGGTAACAGTGTAAAACCTGATTTGTTTAACTTTTCCTGGTGTTTTTACGGCTTTATTCTATATCTATCCCTTTGTTTCTCTCTCGTGTTAGCAAAAAAGTAGTGTTTGTTCGGTGCCGTGTCTTTGTTTTTCGCAAGGATCAGTGGGGCCTTTTGATTGACTCAGGCTTTATGAGAGAGAGAGAGAGAGGTTGGGTCAGGGCTTGTTGGCAATGTGTCTGTAACCTGGTTGGCTTAATAGCTACACATGTTGTTGTTCCTTCTCACTGAGGACAATAGAAAAAAACTGTTCCTTAAAGTACATGTTTGCCCAGAGACCGGGAGTTGGGGAAATAATCCGACTGCTGCTTTATAAAAATGAAGATATCCTGTTTCTCATTTAAAGTGTTGTGCTAGACAGGGGTATGCATGTGCTATACGTATGTGCTGTGTTTGAAGGCCCTGCAAAAAGTCAGGTTGTGCATGTTTGTGTCATGCATGTTGTGTGTGTTGTGTTTGTAAGCACCTGTAAAGAGCCATGGTGCTTGTGTGTTTGTGTGTTCGTGACATGCGTATGTGTGTTGTTTGCTCCGTGTCGAAGTACACTTTGATCAGCAGGATTGCCCATAAAGCCTAGCTCAAACCTTTTACTCAGATAAGACAATGAGTATGTTTACATGCATACATTGCACAGTAATACTTTTTATATTAAACTGGCAGTAGGCATACGATTCATAAAACACCTGGTTTTCTGAGCAATCTTTTTAATTATTCGGACATGATAACACCTTAAATGGCTTTCCAGCGGTATATTTGATCTGCACGTGTTAGCACCAGCTGAGTGAGCCTCCTAAATGTTTGCGTCTTAGAAGTAGTTTTCATATACAAACTTTATATGTTGGAACTCAGAATCTTCCCAAAAATAACATGCTCGCAGTGGTCGAACATACATATTCATTGGCAATTTTTTTCTGCATTTATCAGAGTGCCGTCAGGTAGCCTGTGTTCATGTAAACATAATTATTAGGGAAATGATTCTTGCAAAGCATGTAAAGGTTTAAATAAAATTATTATATTAATCTGACTAGCCATAATAATCGGATTATTGTGTGCCTGTAACCGTACTGTGTCAGCTGTGCCTTACTAAATGTGGCCTTGACATTTCAACCCAAATACAGTGAGGGAAAAAAGTATTTGATCTCCTGCTGATTTTGTACGTTTGCCCACTGACAAAGAAAGGATCAGTCTATAATTTTAATGGTAGGTTTATTTGAACAGTGAGAGACAGAATAACAACAAAAAAATCCAGAAAAACGCATGTCAAAAATGTTATAAATTGATTTGCATTTTAATGAGGGAAATAAGTATTTGACCCCCTCTCAATCAAAAAGATTTCTGGCTCCCAGGTGTCTTTTATACAGGTAATGAGCTGAGATTAGGAGCACACTCTTAAAGGGAGTGCTCCTAATCTCAGTTTGTTACCTGGATAAAAGACACCTGTCCACAGAAGCAATGAATCAATCAGATTCCAAACTTTCCACCATGGCCAAGACCAAAGAGCTCTCCAAGGATGTCAGGGACAAGATTGTAGACCTACACAAGGCTGGAATGGGCTACAAGACCATCGCCAAGCAGCTTGGTGAGAAGGTGACAACAGCTGGTGTGATTATTCGCAAATGGAAGAAACACAAAAGAACTGTCAATCTCCCTCGGCCTGGGGCTCCATGCAAGATCTCACCTCGTGGATTTTCAATGATCATGAGAACGGTGAGGAATCAGCCCAGAACTACACGGGAGGATCTTGTCAATGATCTCAAGGCAGCTGGGACCGTGAAGGACTGAAATCCTGCAGCGCCCACAAGGTCCCC
The DNA here is from genome assembly GCF_901001165.1 of Salmo trutta. Classification (NCBI taxonomy): domain Eukaryota; kingdom Metazoa; phylum Chordata; class Actinopteri; order Salmoniformes; family Salmonidae; genus Salmo; species Salmo trutta. The sequence continues at coordinate 2,854,960 of NC_042987.1, forward strand.
CTGCTCAAGAAAGCACATATACATGCCCGTCTGAAGTTTGCCAATGAACATCTGAATGATTCAAAGGACAACTGGGTGAAAGTGTTGTGGTCAGATGAGACCAAAATGGAGCTCTTTGGCATCAACTCAACCCGCCGTGTTTGGAGGAGGAGGAATGCTGCCTATGACCCCAAGAACACTATCCCCACCGTCAAACATGGAGGTGGAAACATTATGCTTTGGGAGTGTTTTTCTGCTAAGGGGACAACACAACTTCACCGCATCAAAGGGACGATGGATGAGGCCATGTACCGTCAAATCTTGGGTGAGAACCTCCTTCCCTCAGCCAGGGCATTGAAAATGGGTCGTGGATGGGTATTCCAGCATGACAATGACTCAAAACACACGGCCAAGGCAACAAAGGAGTGGCTCAAGAAGAAGCACATTAAGGTCCTGAAGTGGCCTAGCCAGTCTCCAGACCTTAATCCCATAGAAAATATGTGGAGGGAGCTGAAGGTTCGAGTTGCCAAACGTCAGCCTCGAAACCTTAATGACTTGGAGAAGATCTGCAAAGAGGAGTGGGACAAAATCCCTCCTGAGATGTGTGCAAACTTGGTGGCCAACTACAAGAAATGTCTGACCTCTGTGCTTGCCAACAAGGGTTTTGCCACCAAGTACTAAGTCATGTTTTGCAGAGGGGTCAAATACTTATTTCCCTCATTAAAATGCAAATCATTTTATAACATTTTTGACATGCATTTTTCTGGATTTTTTTGTTGTTATTCTGTCTCTCACTGTTCAAATAAACCTACCATTAAAATTGTAGACTGATAATTTCTTTGTCAGTGGGCCAACGTACAAAATCAGCAGGGGATCAAATACTTTTTTCCCTCACTGTACATAACCCATTCACAGTTTGGATGTTGCTCAAGATCAACTTATTCTATTTATGAAGAAATGTCTTTATTTGATGGAATTGGTTTGAATTGGAACCAAGGGTTTATCTTGGGGTTGATACAGGCTTTGTTTTTTTGGCTATTGCTGTGTGTCAATACAATTAAATTTGAGATTAGTGGAAACAACCAAAGAAGACTATGACAAGTTAGCTAAAAAGACTGGTGTAGCAGAGATGGTTCGGTGAACTACACTCACGTGTTGAGTAATTTTGCCTGACACTCTGGCTAGCTCTCAGAGTTAATGCCTAGGCTTGAGCTCAGTTGGCTAACATCATCCTGAGTTACTCAGTGTCAAGGCTAACGGTGTTGTGCGTGTTGTTCCAGGGGGTCGTATCAACGGCAGAGACGTGTGGATGTACAACTCTCAGCTCAACCTATGGATCAGAGTTGCTTCACTCAACAAAGGACGCTGGAGACACAAGATGGTGGTCCTACTGGGGAAGGTAAGCAGATCACTGTTCAAACACCCGTTATTTCATAATCTTCGTGTTTATCTAATTATATATACAGTGCCTTGCAAAAGTATTCAGACCTCTTGGATTTTGTCACAATTTATTGTTACAAGGTGGGATTTAAATGGATTGAATTGTCATTTTTTTGTCAACAATCTACACAAAATACTGTAACGTCAAAGTGGACCAAAAAATATAATTTTTTCTTTTTGTAAGATTAATAAAAATTAAGTAACTAAAATATAATTGTTGCATAAGTATTCAGCTCCCTGAGTCCATACATAAACACATTTCATTTTGGCATCAATTACAGCAGTGCGTCTTCTTGGGTATGTCTCTAAGAGCTTTACACACCTTGATTGTGCAATATTTGCATTTATTCTTTTCAAAATTCTTCAAGCTCTGTCAAGTTGGTTGTTGATAATGGCTACACAGCCCTTCTCAAGTCTATTTCAAGTAGATTTAAGTAAAAACTGTAACTTGGCCACTTAGGAACATTCACTATCTTCTTGGTGAGCAACTCCAGTGTAGATTTGGCCTTGTGTTGTAAGTTATTGTCCTACTGAAAGGTGAATTCCTCTCTCAGTGTCTGGTGTAAAGCAGACTGAAGCATGTTTTGCTCTAGGTTTTTGCCTGTGTATCCCTTTGCCCTGTTTTTTGCAGTTTTCCTTTAGTGCCTTGTTGCATACAATATGCATGTTTTGGAATATTTTGTGTTTTCACTCTGTCATTTAAGTCATTATTGTGAAGTCACAATCAAATCAAATAAAATGTATTTATATAGCTCTTCTTACATCAGCTGATATCTCAAAGTGCTGTACAGAAACCCAGCCTAAACAGCAAGCAATGCAGGTGTAGAAGCATTGTTGATCCATCCTCAGTTCTCTCCCATCACAGCCATTGAACTCCGTAGCTGGTTTAAAATCACCATTGGCCTCGTGGTAACGTTCCTGAGCAGTTTCATTCCTCTCCTGCAGCTCAGTTCAGAAGGACGACTGTATCTTTGAGATGTTTAATACATAATACACAGCATAGTTATTAACTAGACCATGATTAAAGAGATATTCAATGTCTGTGTCACGTATACTCCCTCTCCGGCGCTCGAGGTCACCAGGCTGCTCATTATTACGCACACCTGTCACCATCGTTACGCGCACCAGCGACAGATCAGACTCACCTGGACTCCATCGCCTGCCTGATTACCTTCCCTACATATGACACTCCCTTTGGTTCTTTCCCTAGCCGTTATTGTTTCTGTTCCAGTGTCCATGTCTGTACGCTACCCGTGTTTCTTGGTTTGTTATATGTAAATCTATTTGTTAAATACACTCCCTGAACTTGCTTCCCGACTCCCAGCGTACACGCTAGTCTGATTTGTTATTGTTACCCATCACTGCCCTTATTTATGAGGCTTTTGAAAAGCTCCCTGGTCTTTGTAGTTGAATCTGTGCTTGAAATTCAGTACTTGACTAAGGGACCTTACAGATGTTGTATGTATCTGGGACAGAGGAAGGGTTAGTCATTTAAAAATCATGTCGACAGAGTGAGTCTATGTAACTTTTTATGTGATTTGTTAAGCCAAATTTTACTCCTGAACTCATTTAGGCTTGCCTAAACATAGGGGCTCAATACTTATACAATAAATATATTTTAGTTTTGAAATGTTTTATTAATCTTCCACTTTGACATTACGGAATATTTTGTTTATGTTATTGACAAAAAATGACAATTAAAACCATGTTAATCCCACTTTGTAACACAATAAAATGTGAAGAACTCCAAGGGGTCTGAATGCTTTTGCAAGGCACTGTACATGTTCTATCTTAATGATGGACAAAGTAAGCAGGTGATCTCCCATTACAGATCTTTGATCAGACCACATTACTTATCTTCCTGTTTATCTACAGTGTCTTCAGAAAGTATTCATATCCCTTGACTTGTTCCACATTTTGTTGTGTTACAGATTCAACATTTTGTTGTGTTATATTTTTTTCTCTCTCTACACACAATACCCCATAATGACAAAGTGAAAACCTGTTTTTAAATTTTTTTGCTAGACAGCCATTCTCAACTCTTGCCATAGATTTTCAATCCGATTTAAGTCAAAACTGTAACTATGCCACTCAGGGACATTCAATGTCGTCTTGGTCAGCAACTCCAGTGTATATTTGGCCTTGTGTTATTGTCCTGCTGAAAGGTGAATGTGTCTCCTAGTGTCTGTTGGAAAGCAGACTGAAATAGGTTTTCCTCCAGGATTTAGCCTGTGCTTATCTCTATTCTGTTTCTTTTTATCCTAAAAAACTACTTAGTCCTTGCCGATGACAAGCATACCCATGACATGATGCAGTCACCACTTGAAATTATGAAGAGAAGTCCTCAGTGATGTGTTGTGTTGGATTTGCCCCATAACACTTTGTATTCAGGACAGTTTTACTTTAGTGGCTTATTGCAAACAGGATGCATATTTTGGACTATTTTTATTCTGTGCAGGCTTCCTTCTTTTCACTCTGTCATTTAGGTTAGCATTGTGGAGTAACTACTGTTGATCCATCCTCAGTTTTCTCCTATCACAGCCATTAAACTCTGTAACTGTTTTACAGTCACCATTGGTCTCATGGTGAAATCCCTGAGCAATTTCCTTCCTCGGCGAAAGTGTCTGGGTGTACTTATACACCATCCAAAGTGTAATTAAGAACTTCACCATACTAAAAGGGATATATTTTTGTTTTTACCCGTTTACCAGTAGGTGCCCTTCTTTGCGAGGTAGTGGAAAACCTACCAGGTCTTCGTGGTTGAATCTGTGTTTGAAATTCACTGCTCGACTGAGGGACCTTACAGATAATTGTATGTGTGCGGTACAGAGATGAGGTACTCATTCTAAAGTCATGTTAAACACTATTATTGCAAGTAGGGTTGCAAAGAGTCGGAAACCTTCCGGTAAATTTCCGACATTTTTACATCAATTTTGGGAATTTTGCTTAAATTCATCAAAAAAGTTATCTTATAACAGTGAACGTTTGTTGTGGGAAACACATAAGGCAATTATAGGTCTTGTGACATATTTTGTTTAAACTATCCCCAATTCAATGGAATTGCAACCCTCTGCATGCACAGTGCATTCTTCCATCACATGTGCAGTGATTCTCAAGATCTTGCACACTAATGAGATGCTATTGAGCCCACACTACTACACTGTTTGGTACGTTTTGATTACAATACTGGGTGGGATGAAAATATTTTATGACAAACATGATTTTTTTGTTAACTAGTAAATAGCAGCCTACAGCAAAGTGTGTTTAAATCATTTCTAACTTGTTAACAATTTCTGCTAGTTAGTTTAGTTTGCTTGAGCCTGCTAACTGAGGAGTGTTAATTCACCTGTTTCCATACATGTTTCATTTTAAAACATTTATCTTACAAAGGAGTTATTTTAATCTAACTGCTTAAATATTTAGCTGTACATGGAATATCATTTGTTTTTATTTTTACTCATTTTTTCTAATCTTTACAGGAAAATGCCATGGGCACTATCTGATGTGTGGAGACATTTCACTGTAGCTAATGTAGAAGTAAAAGTGGGGTACATTTGTGAATACTGTGCCAAACCATATGTGAAGAATGCAACAAAGATGCAGAGTCATCTTGCCAAATGCATAAAGTTCCCTCAGCGCTCACAGAAAGCAACTTCTGACAAAAGTCCCTCTACTTCTATTTGAGGTGAAAATGATGAATCAGACACCTTATCGATAGCAACAGCTCATGGTCTTCCTGGAATCAGAAGTTTTTTTGACTCAATGGAGGAACGTAGTCAGAGAAATGCTGCTGAATGTCTTGCTCGAGCGGTGTATACACCCCTCCAACCAGACATGCTCTATCTACTCATTTGCTGGATGCAGAGTTCAAAAGAGTTCAAGTGAAGGTCAAACAAATCATAGAGAAAGCAGACTGTATTGCAATCATCTCTGATGGGTGGTCGAATGTTCGTGGGCAAGGAATAATTAACTACATCATCTCCACCCCTCAACCTGTATTCTACAAGAGCACAGACACAAGGGACAACAGACACACCGGTCTCTACATTGCAGATGAGCTGAAGGCAGTCATCAATGACCTAGGACTACAGAAGGTATTTGCACTGGTGACAGACAATGCTGCGAACATGACGGCTGCTTGGTCTAAAGTGGACGAGTCCTACCCTCATATCACACCCATTGGCTGTGCTGCTGATGCATTGAACCTGCTCCTCATGGACATCATGGCACTGAAAACAATGGATACACTCTACAAGAGAGCCAAGGAAATGGTTAGGTATGTGAAGGGTCATCAAGTTATAGCAGCAATCTACCTCACCATGCAAAGTGAGAAGAATAAGAGCACCACATTGAAGCTGCCCAGCAACACCCATTGGGGATGGTGTTGTCATCATGTATCATAGTCTGCTGATATAGACAGCCCCATCAAGAGGATCCTCCTGGTTGATGTATTTTGGGAGAGAGTGGTAAGCAGCCTGAAACTCCTGAAACCTATAGCAGTAGCCATTGCATGGATTGAGGGAGACAATGCCATCCTGTCTGATGTTCAGACTCTGCTTGCAGATGAAAGAGAATTCGTCCGTACTGCCCTTCCCACTTCACTGTTGCTCCAAGCAGAGGAAACTGCGGTTCTGAAATGCATCAAAAAGCGTGAAGACTTTTGCCTGAAGCCCATACATGCCGCAGCATACATGTTGGACCCCAAGTATGCTGGCAAGAGCATCCTGTCTGGTGCATAGATCAACAAGGCCTATGGGGTCATCAATACCGTTTCTCGCCACCTTGGCCTGGATGAGGGCAAGGTTCTTGGCAGTCTGGCAAAGTACACTTCTAAGCAAGGGCTTTGGGATGGAGATGCAATATGGCAGTCGTGCCAACATATCTCATCAGCCACCTGGTGGAAGGGTCTTTGTGGATCTGAGGCTCTATCCCCTGTTGCCTCCATCATCCTCCAAATCCCACCAACATCAGCCGCCTCAGAGAGCAACTGGTCCTTGTTTGGGAACACACACACCAAAGCACGCAACAGGCTGACCAATACAAGGGTTGAAAAATTGGTGGCCATCCGAGCAAATTTGAGGCTTTTTTGAGCCTGACAACGAGCCATCCTCAACAAGGTTGGAAAGTGACAGTGAAGGTGAGGCCTCAGTCTGATGTTCAAGAGATTGACATTGAGGAGGTCCAGGGAGAAGACATGGAAGCCTGAGAGGAAGACAACCAAAGCTTTAGTTTCTAGACAATCATTTTACAGATGTACAGCTCAGGAAAAAACTGAGCCCACTGCAAAATGATCAGTTTCTCTGGTTTTACTAAGTCACCCAATGTCAATGTGAAAGACTGGTGGAGAGCATACCAAGACGCATGACAGCTGTGATTGAAAATCAGGGTTATTCCACCAAATATTGATTTCTGAACTCTTCCGAAGTTAAAACACTAGTATTGTTTTGTTTAAAAATGAATATCAACTTATTTTCTTTGCATTATTCGAGGTCTGACAACTCTGCAACTTTTTTGTTATTTTGACCAGTTGTCATTTTCTGCAAATAAATGCTCTAAATAACAATATTTTTATTTGGAATTTGGGAGAAATGTTGTCAGTAGTTTATAGAATAAAATAAAAATGTTCATTTTACCCAAACACATACCTATAAATAGTAAAACCATAGAAACTGATCATTTTGCAGTGGTCTCTAGTTAGGATCACCACTTTATTTTAAGAATGTGAAATTTCAGAATAATAGTAGAGAGAATGATTTATTTCATTACATTCACAATGGGTCAGAAGTTTACATACACTCAATTAGTATTTGCTAGCATTGCCTTTACATTGTTTAAAGTTTCGGGTAGTCTTCCACAAGCTTCCCACAATAAGTTGGGTGAATTTTGGCCCATTCCTCCTGACAGAGGTGGTGTAACTGAGTCAGGTTTGTAGGCCTCCTTGCTCGCACACACTTTTTCAGTTCTGCCCACAAATGTTCTATGGGATTGAGGTCATGGCTTTGTAATAGCCACTCCAATACCTTTGTTATTGTTGTCCTTTAGCCATTTTGCCACAACTTTGGAAGTATGCTTGGGGTCATTGTCCATTTGGAAGACCCATTTGCGACCAAGCTTTAACTTCCTGACTGATGTCTTGAGATGTTGCTTCAATATATCCACATCATTTTCCTACCTCATGATGCCATCTATTTTGTGAAGGGCACCAGTCCCTCCTGCAGCAAAGCACCCCCACAACATGAATCTGCCACCCCCGTTCTTCACGATTGGGATGGTGTTCTTTGGCTTGCAAGACTCCCCCTTTTTCTTCCAAACATAACGATGGTCATTATGGCCAAACAGTTCTATTTTTGTTTCACCAGACCAGAGGACATTTCTCCAAAAAGTCTGATCTTTGTCCCCATGTGCAGTTGCAAACCGTAGTCTGGCTTTTTTATGGTGGTTTTGGAGCAGTGGCTTCTTCCTTGCTGAGCGGCCTTTCAGGTTATGTCGATATAGGACTCGTTTTACTGTGGATATAGATTATTTTGTACCTGTTTCCTCCAGCATCTTCACAAGGTGCTTTGCTGTTGTTCTGGGATTGATTTGCACTTTTCGCACCAAAGTATGTTCATTTCTAGGACACAGAACTCGTCCCCTTCCTGAGCGGTATGACGGCTGCGTGATCCCATGGTGTTTATACTTGCGTACTATTGTTTGTACAGATGAACATGGCACCTTCAGGCATTTGGAAATTGCTCCCAAGGATGAACCAGACGTTTTTCTGAGGTCTTGGCTGATTTCTTTTGATTTTCCCATGATGTCAAGCAAAGAGGCACTGAGTTTGAAGGTAGACCTTGAAATACATCCACAGGTACACCTCCAATTGACTCAAATTATGTCAATTAGCCTATCAGAAGCTTCTAAAGCATTGACATCATTTTCTGGAATTTTCCAAGCTGTTTAAAGCCACAGTCAACTTAGTGTATGTAAACTTCTGACCCACTGGAATTGTGATACAGTGAATTATAAGTGAAATAATCTGTCTGCAAACAATTGTTGGAAAAATGACTTGTGTCATGCACAAAGTAGATGTTCTAACCGACTTGCCAAAACTATAGTTTGTTAACAAGAAATTTGTGCAGTGGTTGAAAAACGAGTTTTAATGACTCAAACCTAAGTGTATGTAAACTTCCGACTTCAACTGTATTATAGTAGAATGAGGAAGAGTGGATAAACAGTAGTTCTCCACTTCCTAGATGTGATGTGACATTGGTCAGCAGCAGGCAGAGAAAATAAGTTAGTCATGAAGTCCTCCAGTGTTTTTCATTGGTGTCCCGTCCCCCTATTATTCTCTTTAGAAATTGTATCATCAGTCCACACTGTTGAACTGTTAGTCTAGTTTTCCATCTCTGCCCTCTGGCTAATAATGACATCATGTGATTAGCATCTCATGCTTCCCCCGGTCGCCTCAGGATCTACAAACCACCACTTAAACTTAAACCCAAGCTTCCTGTAGCCAGAGGGCCAGCCTAGTATGCAGATATGGAAATTCCCCTTTTATCTCATATAGAGGCCGGTTGTGTCATATAGTTATGAAACCATAAATTCATTCAGCCTTTATAGATGGTTGAACTGTTGGCTTTGCAAAATCATCTTTCTGCCAATTCAGCTTTTATGTATTGAGCTCAGCGTTGGGTAGGTTACTTTCAAAATGTGTTCTGTTACAGTTACTAGTTACCTGTCCAAAATTCTAAGCAGTAATGTAACTTTTAGATTACCCAAACTCAGTAACGTATTCTGATTAATTTCAATTACTTTTAGATTATTTTCCTCTTAAGAGGCATTAGAAAAAGACCAAAAGAATCCATCAAACACATTTGGTGTGTCAACATAGTGTTCGCTGACTTGTGGTCAGACTCGCTCAGGTGGAACAAATTTAAATATTTTTAAATAATTTTTCTCCCCAATTTCATGCTATCCAATTGGTAGTTACAGTCTTGTCTCATCGCTGCAATTCCCATACGGACTCGGGAGATGCGAAGGTCGAGAGCCGTGCATCCTCCAACCAAGCCGCACTGCTTCTTGACACAATACCCGCTTAACCCGGAAGCCAGCCACACCAATGTGTTGGAGGAAACACCGTACACCTGACGACCGTGTCAGCGGGCATTCGCCCGGCCCGCCACAGGAGTCACTAGAGCGCGATGGGACAAGGACATCCCTGCCATCCAAACCCTCCCCTAACCTGGACAACGCTGGACCAATTGTGCGTCGCCCCATGGGTCTCCCTGTCGTGGCCGGCTGCGACAGAGCCTGGACTTGAACCAGGATCTCTAGTGGCACAGCTAGCACTGCGATGCAGTGCCTACGACCACTACGCCACTCTGGAGGCCTGGAACAAATTTAGACTTGCACGTTTTTTCAATGCTGAATGGAATGTCATTGAGAAAATAGAAAGGTGTCATAATATATTTTTATCGTTAACATCCTTTCTGAATTTAAAAGTAATCCAAGAAGTAATCATATAGTTTTTCAAAAGTATCTGTAATCTGATTGCAGTATGTTTTGCTTGAAAAGTAACTGATTACCGTTAGTTTGTTTGTTTAATCAGATTACATGTAACTGATTCCTAAGCCTAACTATCATATTTGGTCCCATCCAATTATATTTCACCATGGTTGTGTCCGAAAGACCCATACTAGCGTACTACATACTTAAACTGCATACTCATTTTGGCATTTGATCTAGTAGAATTCACTCATCTTTCCTGACTCACGTACACAACAACTTCTGAAAATCAGATAAATTGACGCGCTGTACCAAAATGAACGAATGACGGGAGTCAATGCAATCGCGCATTAGATGATGCATACGGAGGACTATTTTTGAAATGAGTATGCTAGAATGGGAATTCGAACTCGACCCATGTCTCCGCCCCATCTTAAACCATGATCATTACTTGCATCTTGACAATGTGAGGTGAATTGGAGTGAAACAAATGTACTGTAGTAGTGTTTCCTATTTATTACCATTTGTTTTCTTGTGTACCCAGTGGTTTTCACAAGCAAAGAACAAATTGGATCAGACTGTAACTGGAATACTGACTTATTCTCACCACCATCCTCCTATTATAGGGAAATTGTCACGCCCTGACCAGGTGAACTCGGGTATTTTGGTCAGGGTGTGTCATGTTGGGTATTTTTCCTTGGTTTGTTTTCTATGTTTGCGTTATAGCCTTGTGTTAGCTCTATGTGGTTTATTTCTATGTTGGGTTCTGTCGATTCCCAATCAGAGACAGCTGTCGCTAGTTGTCTCTGATTGGGATCACATTTAAGTTTCTTTTTCCCCCACGCTGTTTTGTGGGGTGTTGCCTCTTTGTGTTTGAGCAGTTAACGTATCGGCATTTTTTGGTTTTGTGTACGTGTTTATTTCAGTGTGAAGAATAAACATGTGTTCGCTCCCAGCTGCGCTTTGGTCCGCTTCCTCATCACCCGACGACGATCGTTACAGAAATAGAAATGCCAAACTGAATGGAAACCATATCAAACCTGTTGTTTTTACCATATTCTGATGCCTGTGTGTTTTATAGTTGTATTTTATTGCTCTGGTGTGCCCGTTTAGCTGTGGTGTGTGTGTGTGTGTGTGTGTGTGTGTGTGTGTGTGTGTGTGTGTGTGTGTGTGTGTGTGTGTGTGTGTGTGTGTGTGTGTGTGTGTGTGTGTGTGTGCGTGTGTGTGCGCACGTGTTTGCTTGTGGGGAAGCTGGTTACTTCATTGTGTTGTGGTAAGGCAGGCCTGTAGGGTGTAGATAAGACCAATGCAGGCTGGCCACAATCAGGCCCTGTAGTGCCAGAGAAATCATGTTTTGAGCAATCGATGCAAATCACAACACACCGCCCGTGTCATGCTGTTACTGACTGAGGCTGTTAAAAGGCTGTCTTCATTTTGCCATTTTGTCATTAGACTGTCAGCTTTAATAATACCAGGTAATAACGGCATGGATGCTATTAAGAATAATATTAAGGACAACATTGTTACAAAAGTGGTCAGCATTTGTTTTGGTTAATGATGGTCTTTAAAATGTACTAATAAATGCTATGAAATGAGGATAGACTTGACGACTCAACAGTTTATAGTTTTAGGGGAAGGTAAACATTAGGTAGCAAAGCTACACTTACATCTGTTGAAATACAATGCATTCGGAAAGTATTCAGACCCCTTGATTTTTTCCACATTTTGTCATTCTAAAATCCATTAAATAGTTTTTCCCTCATCAAAACTGTTTTTTAGAAATTAAAAACTGAAATATGACATTTACGTAAGTATTCAGATCAGACCCTTTAGTCAGTACTTTGTTGAAGCACCTTTTGCAGCGATTACAGCCTTGAGTCTTCTTGGGTATGACGCTACAAGCTTGGCACACCTGTATTTGGGAGTTTCTCCCATTCTTCTCTGCAGATCCTCTCGAGCTCTGTCAGGTTGTATGGGGAGTGTCGCTGTATAACTATTTTTAGTTCTCTCCAAAGATGTTTGATCGGGTTCAAGTCCGGGCTCTGGCTTGGCCACTCAAGGACATTCAGAGCCTTGTCCCGAAGCCACTCCTGCTTTGTCTTGGCTGTGTGCTTAGTGTCATTGTCCTGTTGGAAGGTGAACCTTCGCCCCAGTCTGAGGTCCTGAGTGCTCTGGAGCAGGTTTTCAAACCACATGCTGTTCAAACCACAAAGCATGTCAAGAGACGTCACGGTATGTGCGTCCGCAAACACCTGTGTGTGTGTTAGTGCTGAGCGATTATCCGAAATGTCAGTTATTTTTACAGTACCACTTTGAACACCTACTCATTCAAGGGTTTTTCTTAATTTTGTATTATTTTCTACATTGTAGAATAATAGTGAAGACATCAATACTATGAAGTAACACATGTAGTAACCAAAAAAGTGTTAAACAAACATATTTTAAATTTGAGATTCTTCAAATAGCCACCCTTTGCCTTGATGACAGCTTTGCACACTCTTGGCATTCTCTCAACCAGCTTCATGAGGAATGATTTTCCAACCGTCTTGAAGGAGTTCCCACATATGCTGAGCACTTGTTGGCTGCTTTTCCTTCACTCTGCGGTCCAACTCACCCCAAACCATCTCAATTGGTTTGAGGTCGGGTGATTGTGGAGGCCAGTTCATCTGATGCAGCACTCCATATCTCCTTCTTGGTCAATCAGCCCTTACACAGCCTGGAGGTGTGTTGGGTCATTGTCCTGTTGAAAAACAAATGATAGTCCCACTAAGCGCAAACCAGATGGGATGGCGTATCACTGCAGAATGTTGTGGTAGCCATGCTGGTTAAGTGTGGCTACCATCACTGACAGTGTCACCAGTATAGCACCATCACACCTCTTCCATGCTTCACGATGGGAACCACACATGCGGAGATCATCCGTTCTACTCTGCGTCTCTCAAAGACACGGCGGTTGGAACCAAAAATCTAAAATTTGGACTCATTAGACCAAAGGACAGATTTCCACCAGTCTAATTGTTTCTTGGCCCATGCAAGTCTCTTCTTATTATTGGTGTCCTTTAGTAGTGGTTTTTTTGCAGTAATTCGACCATGAAGGCCTGATTCACTCATTCTCCGCTGAACAGTTGATGTTGAGATGTGTCTGTTACGTGAACTCTGTGAAGCATTTATTTGGGCTGCATTTTCTGAGGCTGGTAACTCTCTAAAGAACTTGTCCTCTGCAGCAGAAATAACTCTGGGTCTTCCTTTCCTGTGGCGGTCCTCATAAGAGCCAGTTTCATTATAGCGCTTGATTGTTGTTGCGACTGAACTTTCAAAGGTCTTGAAATGTTCCGTATTGACTGACCTTCATGTCTTAAAGTAATGATGGACTGTCGTTTCTCTTTGCTTATTTGAGCTCTTCTTGCCATAATATAGGCTTGGTATTTTATCAAATAAGGCTATCTTCTGTATACCACCCCTACCTTGTCAAAACACAACTGATTGTCTCAAACGCATTAAAAAGGAAATAAATATCAGAAATGAACTTTTAACAAGGCACACCTGTTAATTGAAATGTATTCCAGGTGACTACCTCATGAAGCTGGTTGAGAGAATGCCAAGAGTGTGCAAACCTGTCATCAAGGCAAAGGGTGGCTATTTGAAGAATCTCAAATATAAAATATATTTTGATTTGTTTAACACTATTTTGGTTACTACATGATTCAATATGTGTGATGTCATAGTTTTGATGTCTTCACTATTATTCTACAATGTAGAAAATAGTGAAAATAAAGACAAACACTTGAATGAGTAGGTGACTCCAAACTTTATACTGGTGCTGGACATCGGTTCAATTATTTGAATTCCATTTCATTTTTTTTTCCTTCTGTGAGCTCAATGCGCACATTGCACTGCAGTTTCTCTAGAGAAAATCAGATAATCAGATAATGCCCGAACTGTGCGATGGAGTAGGGAGTTGTAGTTTCCAACATGCCAATGTTCTACATACAGTAGTTTAGCGCAGAAAACGTGATAATTAACTACAATGACCATAATCCATTGAGCGTCTACTTGTCCGGTCTGTGTTTCTTTTACGCCTGCTATGTAATACAGAAGAATACCCAATTAAGATGGGATACATAGAGAGCAGTTTCTTTGCAAGGTACACTACATGACCAAAATTATGTGGACACCTGTTCGTTGAAATCTCATTCAACGAACAGGTGTCATGGGCATTAATATGGAGTTGGTCCCCCCTTTGCTGCTATTACAACCTCCACTCTTCTGGGAAGGCTTCCACTAGATCTTGGAACATTGCTGTGGGGACTTGCTTCCATTCAGCCATGAGCATTTGTGAGGTCGGGCACTGATGTTGGCCGATTAGGCCTGGCTCGCAGTCGGCGTTCCAATTCATCCCAAAGGTGTTTGATGGGGTTGAGGTCAGGGCTCTGTGCGAGACAGTCAAGTTCTTCCACACCGATCTCGACAAACCATTTCTTTATGGACCTCGCTTTGTGTATGGGGGTGTTGTCATGCTGAAACAGGAAAAGGCCTTCCCCAAACTGTTGCCACAAGGTTGGAAGCATAGAATCTGCTAGAATGTCATTGTATCCTGTAGCATTAAGTTTTCCCTTCACTGGAACTAAGGGGCCTAGCCTAAACCATGAAAAACAGCCCCAGACCATTATTCCTCCACCACCAAACTTAACAGTTAGCACTATGCATTGGGGCAGGTAGCGTTCTCCTGGCATCCGTCAAACTTAGATTCTGCCAGATGGTGAAGCGGGATTCATCACTCCAGAGAACACGATTCCACTACTCCAGAGTCCAATAGCGGCAAGCTTTACACTACTCCAGCCATTACGTGCTTCAGCACTCGGCAGTCCCGTTATGTGAGCTTGTGTGGTCTACCATTTGGCGGCTGATCCGTTGTTGCTCCTACATGTTTCCAGTTCACAATAACAGCACTTACAGTTGACCGGGGCAGCTTTAGCAGGGCAGAAATTTGACAAACTGACTTGTTGGAAAGGTAGCATCCTATGACGATGCCACGTTGAAAGTCACAGAGCTCTATGGGCCATTCTACTGCCAATGTTTGACTATGGAGATTGCATGGCTGTGTGCTTGGTTTTATACACCTGTCAGCAACGGGTTTGGCTGAAATAGCCGAATCCAGACATTTAAGTGGGTGTCCACATACTTTTGTATATGTAGTCCATCTCTACCTGAAAATCCATGATCTAATTGATTGACTGTTGGCATTCAGCAGTCATAAAAGTATACCTTATTTACTTTGAAGAACTACTGAAATTGGGAATTTGTCAGACAGCATAGGCAGCAGCTCCAAAAAGATGAGATGATTACTTGGAATTAAATAATGAAGTCATCAAAACAAAATTATGTCAAGTTAAAAAATAATCAAAATAGCTGACACCATTCAGTATTGTTTCAGATAGAACCTTAGAGTTCTAAGTTTATAAGTTATTTTTGTGAAACCAGACAAGCCACAATATGTAACTTCTTGGGCGACCCAATCAAATTCACATAGAAAGTTGAGTTCTAGATTGTTTATTCTCATTGAAAGCAAGTCTAAGAGGGGTAGATCAAATCAAATAGGATTTGTCACATGCGCCGAATACCACAGGTGTAGACATTACAGTGAAATTCTTACTTACAAGCCCTTAACCAACAATGCTGTAAGAAGTTTTAAGAAAGTGTTAAGTAAAATTTTTTAAATAAAAGTAACAAATAATTATATACAGGGGGTGCCGGTACAGAGTCAATGTGCGGGGGCACCTGTTAGTCGAGGTAATTGAGGTAATATGTACATGTAGGTAGAATTATTAAAGTGTCTATGCATAGTTAAACAGATAGTAGCAGCAGCGTAAAAGGGGGGGGGGGCAATGCAAATAGTCTGGGTAGCCCTTTGATTAGCTGTCTTATGGCTAGGGGATTGAAGCTGTTAAGAAGCCTTTTGGACCTAGACTTGGCGCTCCGGTACCGCTTGTCGTGTGGTATCAGAGAGCACAGTCTATGACTAGGGTGGCTTCCTCTGACACCGCCTGGTATAGAGGTCCTGGATGGCAGGAAGCTTGGCCCCAGTGATATACTGGGCCGTATGCACTACCCTCTGTAGTGCCTTGCGGTCGGAGGCCGAGCAGTTGCCATCCCAGGCAGTGATGCAACCCGTCAGGATGCTCTCGATGGTGCAGCTGTAAAACCTTTTGAGGATCTGAGGATCCATGCCAAATCTTTTCAGTCTCCTGTTCTAATAGGATTTGTCGTGCCCTCTTCACGACTGTCTTAGTGTGTTTAGACCATGATAGTTTGTTGGTGATGTGGACACCAAGGAACTTGAAGCTCTCAACCTGCTCAACTACATCCCTGTCGATGAGAATGGGGGTTTGCTCGGTCCTCCTTTTCCTGTAGTCCACAATCGTCTCCTTTGTCTTGATCACGTTGAGGGAGAGTTTGTTGTCCTGGCACCAAATGGCCAGGTCTTTGATCTCCTCCCTATAGGTTGTCTCATCGTTGATCAGGCCTTCCACTGTTGTGTCATTGGCAAACTTGATGATGGTGTTGGAGTCGTGCCTGGCCATGCAGTCATGAGTGAACAGGGTGTACAGTAAGGGACTGAGCACGCACCCCTGAGCGACCCTCGTGTTGAGGAGCAGTGTGGCGGATGTGTTGTTACCTACTCTTACCGCCAGGAAGTCCAGGATCCTGTTGCAGAGTGAGGTGTTTAGTCCCAGGGTCCTTAGCTTAGTGATTAGCTTTGAGGGCACTATGGTGTTAAACGCTGAACTGTAGTCAATGAATAGCATTCTCACATAGGTGTTGCTTTTGTCCAGGTGGGAAAGGGCAGTGTTGAGTTAAAGAGATTGCATCATCTGTGGATCTGTTGGGGCGGTATGCAAATTGGAGTGGTTTTAGGGTTTCTGGGATAATGGTGTTGATGTGAGCCATGGCCAACCTTTCAAAGCACTTCATGGCTACAGACGTGAGTGCTACGGGTCAGTAGTCATTTAGGCAGGTTACCTTAGTGTTCTTGAGTACAGGGACTATGGTGGTCTGCTTGAAACATGTTGGTATTACAGACCCAGTCAGGGACAGGTTTAAAATGTCGGTGAAGACACTTGCCATTTGGCCAGCGCATGCTCAGAGTACACGTCCTGGTAATCTGTCTGGCCCTGTTTAAAGGTCTTACTCACATCGGCTACAGAGAGCGTGATCACACAGTTGTCCGGAACAGCTGATGCTCTCATGCATGTTTCAGTGTTACTTGCCTCGAAGCCAGCATAGAAGTAATTTAGCTGATACTGGGCAGCTTGCGGCTATGCTTCCCTTTGTAGTCTGTAATAGTTTGCAAGCCCTGCCACATCCAACGAGTGTCGGAACCAATGTAGTACATTTCAATCATAGTCCTGTATTGAAGCTTTGTCTGTTTGATGGTTCGTCAGAGGCCATAGCGGGATTTCTTATAAGCTTCCGGGTTAGAGTCCCGCTCCTTGAAAGCGGCAGCTCTAGCCATTAGCTCAGTGCGGATGTTGCCTGTAATCCATAGATTCTGATTGGGGTACGTACGGTCACTGTGGGGACGACGTCATTGATGCACTTATTGATGAAGCCAGTGACTCATGTGGTGTACTCCTCAATGCCATCGGCAGAATCCCGGAACATATTCCAGTCTGTGCTAGCAGAACAGTCCTTTAGCTCAGCATCTGCTTCATCTGACCACTTTCTTATTGACCGAGTCACTGTGGCATGTCAAGAAGCTGTTTAAACAGCATGATCATTACACAGGGGCACCTTGTTTTGGAACAATAAAATGCCACTCTAAATGTGAAGATTTGTCACACCACTCAATGCCACAGATGTCTCAAGTTTTAACGGGAGGGTCTTGACCTGACTGCAGTTCGGCATTGTAACCAACTTCAGTGGGCAGTCAACAACCTGGTCAACTCTATGCGAAGGAGATGTGTGAGGCAAATGATTGTCACACCAGATACTGACTGGTTTTCTGATCCACACCCATACCTTTTTTTTTAAAGGTATCTATGACCAACAGATGCATATCAGTATTCCCAATCGACTGATTTCCTTATATGAACTGTAACTCAGTATAATCTTTGAAATTGTTGCATGTTGCGTTTTATATTTTTGTTCTGTGTACATACTATATATCTTCTGTGAGTCATATCTGTTGCATTTGTTTAAGGAGGTTGTGTGAAATGGAGGGGAAACAGGGGTGTTGGTCTGTCCTGTTGTTAGCAGCACGTGGCTCTCTCTACCTACAGTAGAAATATTTCTCTACCTCTCTCTCTTCCTATATATATATATATATTATTCTTTTTTTTCCCAGTTTGGAAAGTAGGCAGAATTTATGAACTGCCTCAGTTGCTATGCAAATAACCAGGTGTTCGGTCAGCTTCCCTCTCATTTCTCTTTACCGCTCTCTTCCTCCTCCCCCATCTCTTTGTCCTTTATTTGTCTCTTGCTTACCTTCTCTGTTTCTCTAGAAGTGTCTAGTTCAATTCAATTTTAATTTAACGGCTTTATTGGCATGGGAAACATTTGTTAACACTGCCAAAGCAAGTGAAGTAGATAATAAACAAAAGTGAAATAAACAATAAAAATTAACAGTAAACATTACACTAACAGAAGTTCCAAAAGAATAAAGACATTTCAAATGTCATATTATGTCTACATACAGTTGTAACGATGTGCAAATAGTTACATTTCAAAAGGGAAAATAAACATAAATATGGGTTGTATTTACAATGGTGTTTGTTCTTCACTGGTTGCCTTTTTCTTGTGGCAACAGGTCTCAAATCTTGCTGCTGTGATGTCACACTGTGGTATTTCACCCAGTAGATATGGGAGTTTATCAAAATTGGGTTTGTTATCGAATTCTTTGTGGATCTGTCTAATCTGAGGGAAATATGTGTCTCTAATATGGTCATATATTTGGCAGCTCAGTTTCCACCTCATTTTGTGGGCAGTGTTCACATAGTTCACATGTCTTCTCTTGATAGCCAGGTCTGCCTACGGCGGCCTTTCTCAATAGGAAGTCTCTGTCTCTCTTTCCTTTCTTCCTATTTCTCTCTTAATCTCTACCTCCACCCCCTCTCTCATCCTCCCTCGCGATCTCCCTCCCTCTCTTCCTCTCTACCTGTTCACCTGCCTATGTAGAAGAGAGGCGGGAACAGCCAAGAGGCAACAGGTTGCATAAGAGACGTGTTGATGGGTTTGTATGTCAGTTGAACCAGTCAGACTGTCTGCTCTCTGTCTCTCTGGCACCCATCCACATCCTTCAGTTTTTCCTCAACCTTACTGAATTTATATGCTTTGAACCCATTAACATCAACCACCAGGGGACTGTCAAGTAAGTTATAGTCAAATACTGTATGGAAAATTATATTTACCATTGACAATTTTTTTCTATTCAGCAGTTCAAAAAGAAGAGTTTTGAAATGTGTATTTTTTGCTATTGGATTAAATGGTAGTTAAAATGACTAAATGGTGAGCCTATCATTATCTGATGTATTGGTGACTAAACAATGTTCTCATGGTATTTCACGGAAAACTTCGATTTTACATGAATGACTCGGGGTGAAAGATATGTGAAGCCCAATGAATTCACAATCAAAGGTTCTGAACATGAAATAGGACTCACACTGCTGTGACAAAGATGAGTTTGAATTAGCCATCCACTCCAGACCGGAATTTGGAAATTATATGTGTATATGTGCGTGTGCGTGCGCAGTGTGAGATGTAGTGTGATTGAGTTGAAGAGCTAGTTTATCTGATGTGGTTACTGTCTGCTATGTCTTTAATGTATTACCCGTGACACACACACAAATAGGAGGGTTATGGTGCCAGTTGTAATGAAGTCATACATAGTTGGTTTCTCAAATGACTGCCACGCCTGGTTCACCAACTACTCTCAGACAGAGTTCAGTGTGTCAAATCGGAGGGCCTGTTGTCTGGACCTCTGGCAGTCTCTATGGGGGTGCCACAGGGTTCAATTCTTGGGCCGACTCTTTTCTCTGTATACATCAATGATGACGCTCTTGCTGCTGGTGATTCTCTGATCCACCTCTACGCAGACGACACCATTTTGTATACTTCTGGCCCTTCTTTGGACACTGTGTTAACTAACCTCCAGATGAGCTTCAATGCCATACAACTCTCCTTCCGTGGCCTCCAACTGCTCTTAAATGCAAGTAAAACTAAATGCATGCTTTTCAACCGATCACTGCCTGCATCTGCCCCCCCCCCCCGTCCAGCATCACTACTCTGGACGGTTCTGACTTAGAATATGTGGACAACTACAAATACCTGGGTGTCTGGTTGGACTGGAAACTTTCCTTCCAGACTCACATTAAGCATCTCCAATCCAAAATTAAATCTAGAATCAGCTTTCTGTTTCGCAACAAAGCATCTTTCACTCATGCTGCCAAACATACCCTCGTAAAACTGACTATCCTACCGGTCCTTGACTTCGGCGATGTAATTTACAAAATAGCCTCCAACACTCTACTCAGCAAATTGGATGCAGTCTATCACAGTGCCATCCGTTTTGTCATCAAAGCCCCATATACTACCCACCACTACAACCTGTATGCTCTCATTGGCTGGCTCTCGCTTAATATTCGTCGCCAAACCCACTGGCTCCAGGTCATCTATAAGTCTTTGCTAGGTAAAGCCCCGCCTTATCTCAGCTCACTGGTCACCATAGCACGCACTCCAGCAAGAATATTTCACTGGTCACCCCCAAAGCCGCCTTTCCTTCCAGTTCTTTGCTACCAATGACTGGAATGAAATGCAAATATCACTGAGGCTGGAGACTCATATCCTTCACTAACTTTAAGCATCAGTTGTCAGAGCAGCTTACAGATCATTGCACCTGTACATAGCCTATCTGTAAATAGCCCACCCAACTACATCATCCCCATACTGTTATTTATTTTTTTGCCCCTTTGCACCCCAGTATCTTTAATTACACATGAATCTTCTGCACATCTATCACTAATTGCTAAATTGTAATTATTTTTGCCACTATGGCCTATTTATTGCCTTACCTCCCTAATCTTACTTCATTTGCACACATTGTATATAGACTTTTCTATTGTGTTATTGGACTGTACATTTGTTTATTCCATGTGTAACTCTGTGTTGTAGTTTTTGTCGCACTGCTTTGCTTTATCTTGGCCAGGTTGCAGTTGTAAATGAGAACTTGTTCTCAACTGGCCTACCTGGTTAAATAAAGGTGAAATAATAATAAATAAAAAAAAGCATGAATCATGTCATCTTATACCGTTTACCGGATTGACCGGTTCTACCTCAAGAGGCAGGAACTGGTATACACACATGGAACAGTGGCTTCTTGTAAACAAACCTGTCTCTATGCCACAGACAATGGCGCTGTGCATGCATGCATGGGTGCGTGTGTGCGTTCGTATGTGTCATGCAGTACCAGTAACCAAAAAAGTGTTAAACAAATCAAAATATATGATATATTTGAGATTCTTCAAAGTAGCCACCCTTTGCCTTGCATTTCAATTAAGGTCAATTAACTTATAACAAGGCACACCTGTTAATTGAAATGCATTCCAGGTGACTACCTCATGAAGCTGGTTGAGAGAATGCCAAGAGTGTGCAAAGCTGTAATCAAGGCAAAGGGTTGGTATTTGAAGAATCTCAAATATAAAATATATTTTGATTTGTTTAACACTTTTTTGGTTACTGCATGATTCCATATGTGTTTATTCATAGTTCTGATGTCTTCACTATTATTCTACATTGTAGAAAATTGTAAAATAAAGACAAACCCTTGAATGAGTAGGTGTGTCCAAACGTTTGACTGGTACTGTATATGCAGTGTTTAGGCAGGATTTTGTGTGTGCACAGGTTGAACACTCTTGGCAGGGGAATTCTTACCTGAGGTGTGTGTGCATTGTAGCCAATGCAAACGCTAATCAATATTGTTCTAACCACTGTGATTATATGTGTGTTCTCTGTACAGGTCTATGCAGTGGGAGGGTATGACGGTCAGAGTCGTCTGAGCAGTGTGGAGTGCTATGACTCCTTCTCTAACCGCTGGACAGAGGTGGCTCCCATGAAGGAGGCGGTCAGTTCTCCGGCCGTGTCCAGCTGTGCTGGGAAGCTCTTTGTCATCGGGGGAGGGCCCGATGACAACACTTGCTCTGATAAGGTGGGTAGACCCATAGGGTACACCATACACATGGATAACTGGCTAAGATGCACCTTTACCTTTCGTAGATACACCACACGTTAGATAAACATGGATAATAGAAAAGGTTTGATACACACCTACACCATACCTTTCAGATATGAACTTATAAATCCCAGTAATGAATGAATGTTGTTAACTTACCTTTACTGTCCTTATTTGTCATTCAAGAGGAAATTCTTTCCACAGTTCATAACAGTTACACTTATACAGTACATCAACAACCCTCTGTCTCCACCACCATCACCACCCCTCCCCTTATGCATCCATAACAGTAAACAGGGATTCTGATTTTGGAATCAAGTACTTGTGAGATTTGCGCCTACCCTACACCTCGATCCAATAACACTGTCTAATAACCCAGACTGACATTACAACACAAGGGTTGAATAAGGTGGAGGTTTATTCAGATCAAGTACAGCGAGTGAAACCAGAGTCAGATGAGTCAAACCATGTTTTCCATGCTAAAATATGCAATATTTTAATGAGGTTTAATGAGACACCTTTTATAGTTCATCAGTTGTCATTGGAGGTGTTGTGACATCAGACAGAGAGCAATATCACCACACCTCCCTATAGCTGGAGGGAGGATGGAGGACTAGGGAATGGCCCTATAGCTGGAGGGAGGATGGAGGACAAGGGAATGGCCCTATAGCTGGAGGGAGGATGGAGGACTAGGGAAGGTATACCACACCTACCTATAGCTGGAGGGAGGATGGAGGACCAGGGAATGGCTCTATAGCTGGAGGGAGGATGGAGGACTAGGGAAGGTATATCACCACACCTACCTATAGCTGGAGGGAGGATGGAGGACTAGGGAATGGCCCTATAGCTGGAGGGAGGATGGAGGACTAGGGAAGGTATATCACCACACCTCCCTATAGCTGGAGGGAGGGTGGAGGACTAGGGAATGGCCCTATAGCTGGAGGGAGGATGGAGGACAAGGGAATGGCCCTATAGCTGGAGGGAGGATGGAGGACTAGGGAATGGCCCTATAGCTGGAGGGAGGATGGAGGACAAGGGAATGGCCCTATAGCTGGAGGGAGGATGGAGGACTAGGGAAGGTATACCACACCTACCTATAGCTGGAGGGAGGATGGAGGACCAGGGAATGGCTCTATAGCTGGAGGGAGGATGGAGGACTAGGGAAGGTATATCACCACACCTACCTATAGCTGGAGGGAGGATGGAGGACTAGGGAATGGCTCTATAGCTGGAGGGAGGATGGAGGACTAGGGAAGGTATATCACCACACCTACCTATAGCTGGAGGGAGGATGGAGGACCAGGGAATGGCTCTATAGCTGGAGGGAGGATGGAGGACTAGGGAAGATATATCACCACACCTACCTATAGCTGGAGGGAGGATGGAGGACTAGGGAATGGCCCTATAGCTGGAGGGAGGATGGAGGACTAGGGAATGGCCCTATAGCTGGAGGGAGGATGGAGGACTAGGGAATGGCCCTATAGCTGGAGGGAGGATGGAGGACTAGGGAATGGCCCTATAGCTGGAGGGAGGATGGAGGACTAGGGAAGGTATACCACACCTACCTATAGCTGGAGGGAGGATGGAGGACCAGGGAATGGCTCTATAGCTGGAGGGAGGATGGAGGACAAGGGAATGGCCCTATAGCTGGAGGGAGGATGGAGGACTAGGGAAGGTATACCACACCTACCTATAGCTGGAGGGAGGATGGAGGACCAGGGAATGGCCCTATAGCTGGAGGGAGGATGGAGGACTAGGGAAGGTATATCACCACACCTACCTATAGCTGGATGGAGGACCAGGGAATGGCCCTATAGCTGGAGGGAGGATGGAGGACTAGGGAAGGTATACCACACCTACCTATAGCTGGAGGGAGGATGGAGGACTAGGGAATGGCCCTATAGCTGGAGGGAGGATGGAGGACTAGGGAAGGTATATCACCACACCTACCTATAGCTGGAGGGAGGATGGAGGACTAGGGAATGGCCCTATAGCTGGAGGGAGGATGGAGGACTAGGGAATGGCCCTATAGCTGGAGGGAGGATGGAGGACTAGGGAATGGCCCTATAGCTGGAGGGAGGATGGAGGACTAGGGAATGGCCCTATAGCTGGAGGGAGGATGGAGGACTAGGGAATGGCCCTATAGCTGGAGGGAGGATGGAGGACTAGGGAATGGCCCTATAGCTGGAGGGAGGATGGAGGACTAGGGAAGGTATATCACCACACCTACCTAAAGCTGGAGGGAGGATGGAGGACTAGGGAATGGCTCTATAGCTGGAGGGAGGATGGAGGACAAGGGAAGGTATATCACCACACCCAGCTATAGCTAGATGGAGGACTAGTGAAGGGCCAAGACTACAGTGGTGGTCATAATGGATCAATTCCAATCTTATTGGTCACATACACATGGTTAGCAGAAATGCTTGTTATTCTATTTCCGACAGTGCAGTAATATTGAACAAGTAATCTAAAAATTCCCCAACAACTAACTAATACCCACAGATTTAAAGGGGTGAATGAGAATATGTACATATAAGTATATGGATGAGCGATTGCCAAGCGGCATAGGCAAGGTGCAATAGATGGTATAAAATACAGTTGAAGTCGGAAGTTTACATACACTTAGGTTGGAGTCATTAAAACTCGTTTTTCAACCACTCCACAAATTTATTGTTAACAAACTATAGTTTTGGCAAGTCGGTTAGGACATCTACTTTGTGCATAACACAAGTAAATTTTCCAACAATTGTTTGCAGACAGATTATTTCACTGTATCACAATTCCAGTGGGTCAGAAGTTTACATACACTAAGTTGACTGTGCCTTTAAACAGCTTGGAAAATTCTAGAAAATGTCATGGCTTTAAAAGCTTCTGATAGGCTAATTGACATCATTTGAGTCAATTGGAGGTGTACCTGTGGATTTATTTCAATGCCTACCTTCAAACTCAGTGCCTCTTTGCTTGACATCATGGGAAAATCAAAAGAAATCACCCAAGACCTCAGAAAAAAATGGTAGACCTCCACAAGTCTGGTTCATCCTTGGGAGCAATTTCCAAACGCCTGATGGTACCACGTTCATCTGTACAAACAATAGTATGCAAGTATAAACACCATGGGACCACTCAGCCGTCATACCGCTCAGGAAGGAGACGCGTTCTGTCTCCTAGAGATTAACGTATTTGGTGCGAAAAGTGCAAATCAATCCCAGAACAGCAAAGGACCTTGTGAAGATGCTGGAGGAAACAGGTACAAAAGTATCTATATCCACAGTAAAACAAGTCCTATATCAATATAACCTGAAAGGCCACTCAGCAAGGAAGAAACCACTGCTCCAAAACCGCCATAAAAAAGCCAGACTACGGTTTGCCACTGCACATGGGGACAAAGATTGTACTTTTTGGAGAAATGTCCTCTGGTCTGATGAAACAAAAATAGAACTGTTTGGCCATAATTACCATCGTTATGTTTGGAGGAAAAAGGGGTAGGCTTGCGAGCCGAAGAACATCCCAACCGTGAAGCACAGGGGTGGCAGCATCATGTTGTGAGGGTGCTTTGCTGCAGGAGGGACTGGTGCACTTTACAAAATAGATGGAATCATGAGGAAGGAAAATGGCAAATTATGTGGATATATTGAAGCAACATCTCAAGACATCAGTCAGGATGTTAAAGCTTGGTTGCAAATGGGTCTTCCAAATGGACAATGACCCCAAGCATACTTCCAAAGTTGTGGCAAAATTGATTAAGGACAACAAAGTCAAGTATTGGAATGGCCATCAGAAAGCCCTGACCTCAATTCTATAGAAAATTTGTGAGCAGAACTGAAAAAGCCTGTGTGAGCAAGGAGGCCTACAAACCTGACTCAGTTACACCACCTGTCAGGAGGAATGGGCCAAAATTCACCCAATGTATTGTGGGAAGCTTGTGGAAGGCTATCCGAAATGTTTCACCCAAGTGTAACGCGTGTGGAGGACCAAGACGCAACAGGAAAGTGTATACTCATCTTTTTTAATATTGATGAAGGAGAAACAAATGAAACACGTAAACAATTAACGGACACGACACTAACAGTTCTGTCAGGTGATAAGCACAAAACAGAATACATCTACCCACAATCCACAATACAAACAAACCCCTAATTATAGGACCTTCAATCAGAAGCAACGAGGAGCCGCTGCTTCCAATTGAAGGTCAAGATCAAAACTGCACATAGAAACAGAGTGACTAGAATAAACATAGAAAATGCCCTAACAGAACATATACCAAAACTCTAGAGCACTCTAGTCAAACATACTTGTCTATACACATAGATTAACAATCCCTGAAACATATAAACAAAATACCCCCTGCCACGTCCTGACCATACTAAACACTAACAAATAACACCTTTACAGGTCAGAACATGACACCAAGTTAAACAATTTAAAGGCAATGCTACCAAATACTAATTGAGTGTATGTAAACTTCTGACCCACTGGGAATGTGATGAAAGAAATAAAAGCTAAAATAAGTTATTCTGTCTACTATTATTCTGACATTTCACATTCTTAATATAAAGTGGTGATCGTAAGTGACCTAAGACAGGGAATTTTTACTAGGATTAAATGTCAGGAATTGTGAAAAACTGAGTTTAAATGTATTTGGCTAAGGTGTATGTCCGACATCAACTGTACATGTGATATGAGTAATGTAAGATATGTAAACATTGTTAAAGTGGCATTA
Organism: Salmo trutta; assembly: GCF_901001165.1. Taxonomy (NCBI): domain Eukaryota; kingdom Metazoa; phylum Chordata; class Actinopteri; order Salmoniformes; family Salmonidae; genus Salmo; species Salmo trutta. The sequence goes on from NC_042987.1 coordinate 2,881,809, forward strand.
TTTAAATTGGCATTGTTTAAAGTGACTAGTGATCCATTTATTAAAGTGGCCAGTGATTGGGTCTTAATGTTGGCAGCAGCCTCTCTGAGTTAGTGATTGCTGTTTAACAGTCTGGTGGCCTTGAAATAGAAGCTGTTTTTCAATCTCTCGGTCCCAGCTTTGATGCACCTGTACTGACCTCGCCTTCTGGATGGTAGCGGGGTGAACAGGCCGCGGCTCGGATGGTTGTTGTCCTTGATGATCTTTTTGGCCTTCCTGTGACATTGGGTGCTGTAGGTGTCATGGAGGGCAGGTAGTTTGCCCCCGGTGATGCGTTGTGCAGTTGCCGTACCAGGCTGTGATTCTGCCCGACAGGATGCTCTCGATTGTGCATCTGTAAAAGTTTGTCAGGGTTTTGGGTGACAAGTCAAATTTCTTCAGCCTCTTGAGGTTGAAGAGGCACTGTTGCGCCTTCTTCACCACACTGTCTGTGTCAGTGGACCATTTCAATTTGTCTGTGATGTGTACGCCCAGGAACTTAAAACTTTCCACCTTCTCCACTGCTGTCCCTTCCATGTGGATAGTGGGGTGCTCCCTCTGCTGTTTCCTGAAGTCCACGATCATCTCCTTTGTTTTGTTGACGTTGAGTGAGCACGGAATACAGTGAAGTTAGATTAAACAATATTAGTGATATTATGTCTTGAATATTCCCCATTTTAGCCTATACTGTTAGAAATGTGTGGGGCGTTATTTAAAGGAGAAGCTTTAAGTTTGAGGACACACAAAGACTGAAAGTATTGGTGGCAGGCATTTGCCAGAGGATAAAGACATGCGTGAAATTAGAGCCTTAGAAGTTAGTCAATACAGAATAGTATGGTTTGAGAGACTGTTAGATTAGACAGTAGGTTAGGTGGCTGGAGCCCGGATGTAAACCAAACTCAAAATCTAGGACAATCATATCTCCTGGAATTAGAATGGCAGTAGGGTTTCTCTATTCTCTTCTTTGAACCACTGGTGGTGTCTGATACATGCACACAGACACAGACAACAAAGGCTGCAGTGTCTCTGTCTCTGACTCTGTCTGAGTCTCAGGTAGCACAGGGATCACACTTGGGCTGGGTTCGAATTGTTGAATAGCTTTATATCTCATTATCCTGTGTATTTCCAACAAACATGTCCACATTGGCACGATGTTGGCCCGAGGCAGGCTACAATGTTGGCCCATGTAGGCTGCCAATATTGGGCCAATGCGCCTTTGTTCATCGACTCCACGTTGGCCCCCAAGGCATTGAGTGTAGCCCAGTGTGGCCTAGTGTTGGCAGGCCATATTAGGTGAAGACAGCCCTCACTTTGCCTGAACAAAGCTTTTCCCAGCAAACATACCCACATTGGCCCAATGCGGACTAAAATATTGGCCCCATGTAGGCGTCCCACATTGGGCCGATGCTCTTTTTCTATTTAATATGAATGTAATTATTTATATAATTTATTAATTACAATTTAGTTCAATGCATAAATTGCATAGTTTCAAGCCTTGAAGTTATATAAGGAACATGATACATTGTATCAGAAATACAACCAAGTTGTTACTATCCTACATATATTTTTACAAGAGTGTAGTTGGGTAATATTTATCATATACAGTGCATTCGGAAAGTATTCAGACTCCTTGACTAAAAACATCCCCACAGCATAATCCTGCCACCCCCATGCTTCACCGTAGGGATGGTGCCAGGTTTCCTCCAGACGTGATGCTTGGCATTCAGGCCAAAGAGTTCAATCTTGGTTTTATCAGACCAGAGAATCTTGTTTCTCATGGTCTGGGAGCCCTTTTAGTGCCTTTTGTCAAACTCCAAGCGGGCTGTCATGTGCCTTTTACTGAGGAGTGGCTTCCATCTGGCCACTCTACCCTGAAGGCATTTGGTGGAGTGCTGCAGAGGTGGTTGTCCTTCTGGAAGCTTCTCCCGTCTCCACAGAGAAACTGGAGCTCTGTCAGAGTGACCATTGGGATCTTGGTCACCTCCCTGACCAAGGCCCTTCCCCCCTGATTGCTCAGTTTGGCAGGGCGGCCAGCTCTAGGAAGAGTCTTGGTGGTTCCAAACTTCTTCCATTTAATAATGATGGAGGCTACTGTGTTCTTGGGGACCTTCAATGCTGCAGAGTTTTTTGGTACCCTTCCCCAGATCTGTGCCTCGACACTATCCTCTATAGACAATTCCTTCAACCTCATGGCTTGGTTTTTGCTCTGACATGCACTGTCAACTGTGGGACCTTATATAGACTGGTGTGTGTCTTTCCAAATCATGTCCAATCAATTGAATTACCACAAGTGGACTCCAATCAAGTTGTAGAAACATCTCGAAATTGAGCTCAGGTGCATCAACTTTGGGCTGTTGACCGTTCTTGATATACATGAAAAGGGGAAAGGAGAGCTGCAGACTAGGAGCTCAGATGCAATAATTTAATAACCAACGTTTGGACAGACAAGCTGTCTTCATCAGGGTATAATGACCATTCTTGATACAGACGGGAAACAGTTGAGCGTTAAAAACCCAGCAGCGACACACTCAAAGCGGTGCGCATGGCACCTATTACCATACCCCATTCAAAGGCACTTAAATCTTTTGTCTTGCCCATTAACCCTCTGAATGGCACACATACACAATCCATGTCTCAATTCTCTCAAGGCTTAAAAATCCTTCTTTAACCTGTCTCCTCTCCTTCATCTACACTGATTGAAGTAGATAAACAGGTGATATCAATAAGGGATCACCTGGTCAGTCTAAGTCATGGAAAGAGCAGGTGTATACTCTGTGTATAAATCTGTTTCTTAGTGTTTCACCAAGATGCACATACAGTAGACAAGAAAGGTTGTACTGCATAAGGTTTTCATGCATTATGTTCTGAGTCCAATTATCCTTTCAAAGCTATGTTTCATACCACACTTTTTCAAACCAAAAAGAATCAATCAATCATTAATCACTCAATCCACGTGATTTCTCTAGGTCCAGTGCTATGATCCAGAGGCAGACACCTGGGCGCTAAGGGCAAGCATCCCCATCGCTAAGCGCTGCATCACGGCGGTCTCCCTGAACAACATGATCTACGTGTCAGGTGGTCTAACCAAGTCTATCTTCTGCTACGACCCTGCAGAGGACTACTGGATGCACGTGGTGCACACCTTCAGCAAACAGGTAAGGATGTCATTTATGGCACAGAGACACTGGAGATTCTGTTTCATTTCAACTTCAGAGCTGCTATGAGGTTTGCACATAACAATGGTCTATGAAAACAAATACAATGTTGACCTTACATCATAACTGGAGCTTTTTGATTTCACAAAAATAAGTTGTTTTTGTTTTGTCAAGACCCTGATAAGTCAACCGTGGTGAGGCATATTTCCCTGACTCTCTCTCTCTCGTTCTCTCTCCAGGAGAGCTGTGGAATGTCGGTGTGTAATGGGAAGATCTTTATCCTGGGTGGGCGGGGTGAGAACGGCGAGGCCTCTGACACCATTCTGTGTTACGACCCGGCAACGGGCATCATCACCGGCGTGGCGGCCATGCCTCGCCCCATCTCCTACCACGGCTGTGTCACCATCCATCGTTACAACGAGAAGTTCCACCACCGGCCCTGACCACACAAACACACAAACGCACAGGCTTGTACATAAACATGCTTTAAAAGACATTCACTCACACAAAAGTATTCTTAAGACACGCGCTCTCTAAAAAGGGTGCAAATAGACATGCACACACTCTCAACCCTTTTTTTCGTCTCAAGAAGCAACTCATTTAGAAATTCAGACCACAGCCCCAGTTTCAGTTTCACTTGTTTCCTTATTGTCCCGTGAAGCAACAGTCTGTTGCTGGTATTGTGGTATTCCTGCTATGCTACTCCAGATCCATCTATGCCTGCCAGTTGACTTTGTTAAGGTGGTTGTTCAATGGAAAACCAAACCACAGACTGGCTGGTATGCCTCCAGACACCACTATGTCTGCGTTTAGATAGAGCCTTCATGGAGCCAGTGGCATAATCAGATCAGAGCAGGCAGACATGCGCTAGGGTTGTGGCGGTCATGAAATTTTGTCAGCCTTTGATTTTCAAGCAAATAACTGCCGGTGTCACGGTAGTTAACCGGTAATTAACATAAACACCTTTCACATCTCCTGGCTTCCACTCATAGCCTACAAGCCACTGATGCAGACCTTTGGAATATATACATTTCATTTAATACATTTAATATGGCCTACCCCATCACAATAAATCCATAATTTATTTTAGACTGGTCTAAAGAAACACGATATGAAGAAAATGTAGTCTGTATTTCAGAAGAACCGAAAAGCATACTCTTAGTTGTCCTTATGTTAGGTCCTGATCTGACTATGCCATATGGCTGTGGGCTACACTAGTTCATTTAGCAGACAAGATTTGCTTATTTTAGAGTATGAAGAATACAATAGCTAAATAAAATAGAAAGAATATTTTCTCAAAACGATTTCCGAGGGAGTGCGGTTAACAAAGAAACAGGTCCTCCTATACTGCTTAATTTAGAATTATACATGCAACTTTAGTTGTGATTCTAATGTTTGGCTATATGTTTTGATTTTTAATACGTTCTAAGGCTGCATGATGCGACTAATGATTATTTTTTTAAAGTCGCATGAAAGTCATTAGTTCTGCTTTGTTTCTTGAGCAGGCTGCACACACTTCATCATTTTCTCATTCACAATTTGACAAGCACTTGATAATATTCTCACCAGGCCTCGAATTTCCTGGCTGCATCCCCCTGGTGTGGCCGTAATGTCCCCTAAAAAAAATCCATGCCTTGCGGCCATTTGCCATTGTGCCCTTGGGCTGAATATAATATAATAATTATAATTCCCTTCTCCCGCCTTCCAATTGGCATGCTCCAAAGCACCTCTCACTCACATGGTTCTGTCAAATATCTCAATTCTTATTAGCCAATGCCCGTCACGTGATCGGGTCTTTCTCACTGGCATCTCAGCTCCGAAGTAGGCTGCAAGTGAAGACAGACAGATCAGGGACGCAACTGCGCGCATCTTTATCGAATTCCGAGGCGCATATTGTCAATGTTAGACGAATTGTCCACATTTTCTTTTAGTCAGCCAACAAGATGTGTAGGCCTAACAAACAGCAAAAGCACTAGCCTATGTCAATCTACTATCCCCCATAGTACAAAAGTTGACATATTCAATGGTCAACTTGTCCTTCTGTGCCAGAAATAAATATTCCAAACATACTCTGGGACAGTTGTGGGATGCGATAGATCCCAAATTAATATAACCATTCCCATCAAAAAAATGTCAAAGCAATGAGGCTGATGCAACAGATCAGAACATTTAGCTTAAAATCTAGATAAACAATAAGGCTATTTCTTCACATTATAAGCACAGCAATGCGCACACGACAGTGCGAATGTTCCGACATGCAATCAATTAGCAGGAAACCACCATTCTCAAAAGTGACCGCAAATGTGATTATGCATGTAATGCTTTATTATCTTCCCCAAACTTGGAACTCACAAGCCGCCTATGTATGCTGGTTAGTCTCTACACCGGTTGTAAAGGGGATTAATGTGCTTAATTCTAAGAAGTTATTTGACCACTTGAGTTGTAATACTAACCTTATCAAAACATATAGGCCTATGGGCTAGGCTACATTAGGTGTGCGACTATGATTTGAAAAAGTCACAAAGAAAAGGCATGAACTGTTTCTTGTCTTACTGGGCACGCTGAGCATCATTCACAAGTGATAATACATCATTCACAAGTGATAATATTGTTATCAGACTATTCTTAATTTTATCTTGTCTTTACTGTACATATACTAAATAATATATGTGTGAAATGAGTTTTGATTTTGAATTAACCATTATCATACACTTGTCTCAGAACAGGGGCAGGGGAAAAAATATGTGTCATCTATGCACTTAAATAGCGAATGGAGGACTCTTTTCCCGTGGTTAATTTTCATGCCAGCCAGGTAGGCTATACTCCTGTTGTAAAGAAAGCAATGTGCTTAATATTAGGAAAGTTGAGAAATAAATATATTAAGCCTAGTCTATAGAAAGCTGATGGGAGCCTCCTCTTTTTAGTAGAGACCATCACTCTGTTTTCTCACGCAATTGCATAGCCTATAGAAATGTTGCGCAAAATGAGCTCATGGGCTCTCATGAAGTGTTTGATTTGATTTTCCGATTACATTTCCATTGATGTCAGAGTGATTAGAGGGACGATAGAGTGCTGAGTACCAGGCAGTTAGCAAGTTTGGTAGGCTACTAATGACCATCAGTAGCATCAGAGGGCAGTTTTGGAGAAGCCTAATTACCGTGACTAAACAGTCACGTGGAATTTGACTGCGGTCATGACTTGTGAACGACGGTACAGCAGTAATACGGTCACTGTAACAGCCCTAGACATGCCTAGCATCAGTGTGTAGGCCACATGCATTCTTGTGCCAGTCGCAGCTCCTCATCTCCTCTTCCTAAGAACCAGAGATTGTGCTCTTTATGGACAGATAGAGACTATCTTTGATGGACAGATAGGGAGTTGTGATAGTGGATGAAACAAACTGTTGCTTTTAGAGATTATCTCCATAATCTTCAGGTGTTCAGGTGGACAAGTACTGACATAGTGAATTGTGATAGTGAACAGGAAAGCTTTGATTCGGACTTAAAAGAAATTCATAGGAATCGGGCACTGATTGACAAGGAGTGGTACAGTAATTCTTAGAACCCAGTTTTAAAATGCAATATGCATTCCAACAATCTTAAAAGTGCCTCCTCTTTCTTCGTAACCACTTGATAGTATCATGGAAATTGGAACAGTATCATGGATGTATCAAGCACCTGGAAGCCAGAGGGTAGGAATGTGGTTCCATGACTTCAATTTTATGTCGTTAAGCAGTGATTGTTTGGTATTAAACAAAACAAGCTGGCCTATGCTTATCCAAAAACAGAGGCCATGTCCAAATAGAACAAAACGTCTTCTTTTGTCTCATTGCCACTAATTTCAAATTACATTCATTTTAGGAAGCTACCTCCTGCTGTGGTCTGAACTCTGATTCTGCTTACTCCTATTTCCTTTTCCTGTTAGAGGTTCCCTTACTTACTCTTTCCATATCATCTCTTTCCTCTTCTCATATCCTACCTCTTATCACTGACACTGTCATCATAATTCCCTTTAATCTTTAGTATACACACACACACACACACAGATTTTTTGTTGTTGTTCAATTTATTAAATTATATTTGTCTTTTTTACTGTTGGATATTTGTACTGATGTTATACCTTGTGCTTGGTGGTGTGCTTGTTGCTACATAGAGTTTAGATAGTTGATTTGGATGTGTGGGTGATTTAGTCAATATCAGCAGGGCCGTTTTCTAGCATTTTGGGGGCCCAAAGCGAGATTTGGTTTGCAGAGAGAAAATGTTGCATTATTAAAACTAATTTCATGCAGTTCTACACATTTTGCCATGGGATGGAGAGAATTCTTTATTTAATTTTTGGGTTGTGGGCCCAATAGCGGCCGCTTATGTCGCTTTTGCCTAGAAACGGCACTCGATAACAGTTGCCTTAGTAGATGAAATCTGAAAGACTGTTATAAGTGAGTGGTATATTGGGTGATTTTACTATATGTAAACCAGTTGTAGCTTTATATCAAAATAATCTGTTTACTATTGTGCTGCTTACCCAGTGGCCTTGCCTCATATATGCAAATTCTATAGAACTCTATGCCATACATAGACAATGGCACCTCTCACCTGTATACTCATGCAATGTATAGCTCATGTACACAATGTAGCTCGGGGTAACCATGGAAACCTCCAGGTGTGTGTGCCGTTAGCTCTACCGAGCTGACACCTGTGTATTAACTCACAGGATGTGATTGATTGGCAGGTGTGATGGTGGACATTTTAAGTCTTGATTCTGGTCAGTAAAAGTCGCCTTTTACTTTTGGTGTCATTAGAATAAGAGATGAATTGCTGTGAATTGATGTATTGCTGTTATATGGTGACGTTGAGGCCTTCTCTTTACCACATTTTTATTTAAATGTTCTGTCATCCTTGTTTGCATATGGTTTGTGTCTTTTTGGTGGGTTTTTTTGTATCCGAGAGCCCCAATTGTGCGCTTTTACTATTATATCACAATGTAAATATGATTTTTTTATTTCCTTTTATTACTGTATCAGTAAATGCTATTTGCTTTCATGTGGCGTATGTGAGTGGAGTGAATGGAGCCTGTCAGCGCCTCATACTGGTCTGCCTGCTATTGCTGTGATCCCCCACAAATAGCACAACTATAATATGTGAGATCAAGATCAACACAAGGAGAGAAAAAGAGGGGGGGGTAGAGGAACATGCACACCGTTATTGGGTAAAGGATAAGGAAAGTTTTTTTTACTCAATTATGTTTTTACTAAATAAATCAAAATAAAATAAAATGTTAGCTTAATCTGCATTCCAGTGTTTTGTGTCATAGTTGAGCGAGAGAGACTTGTTGTTTCTTGTTGTTTCTTGTTGAATGCTGGGATTGTGTGTGTTGTTGATGTGTGATGCTTGTTTTTGACAGTCTGCCACAGGTAAGTCGTCTGCTCTATTTTGGATGACTCTCAAGGGGAGAAGTGATTGATGGATGTAAATGCAGAGTTAGGCATTTGGCTCAGATCAAATCCCTGAGGTGATGTTTTGAACCTGCTTTCATGGGAACCCTGGATTTGAACTATGGATTTGATGAATTTGTATAGCCTACAGTACTTGTGTACAAGATGAGGGCTAGTTCCACCTAGAGAATGCAATCCTTTGTGCCTGGAATAAGACAATATTGGATTAAAATCTGTCATTCTGATATTAAGGAAACAGAACATTAAAGTATGTATGATGTGATGTTCTAATCTCTCTTTCGCTTTGGTTCTTCTGTTTCTTCTGAAAATTAGCGTGGACTGTCTGAGCTATAGTATGTCGGACTGTAATTGCTGACTTGTGTAAATGAAGCATCAATAAAGTTATTCTCTATACTGAACGTGGTGTGCAGTTCTTATATGACATATTGCAATACAATATAAAATACCATAGTTTAAAAACATCAGTGGCAGCGATACTATGGTATAGTGCAAATGTAGTAGATAAAACAAGCCATACATGTTGGAAGTGTGAAACTATGCTGTCTTATAATCACAGTGATCAGAATAATGTAAAGATATTTACATGCCTGACTACCTGTCTACCACCCCCACTTACCTACAGACTGGAGCAGAGGAATTACACTAGTATTAAAGGAATTACACTAGTATTAAACACTAATCAGGCTACTACAGTGGTGTTTACCTGTCAATCATCTAAGGGAAGTTGCCTAGGGGAGAAGACGGAAATGCCTTATCACATTTCAATCAAATTATGACATCAAAATACAGTGCATTTGGAAAGTATTCAGACCGTTTGACTTTTTACACATTGTGTTACGTTACTGCTATAATGTTTCAGGTAAGACCCAGATGCAGATAACGTCGAACTAACAACAGTTTATTAATCCAACAGGGGCAGGCAAAAGACAGGTAGGTCAAGGGCAGGCAGGGGTCAGTAATCCAGATAGGTGGGGCAAAGGTAGAGGACGGCAGGCAGGCTCAGGGTAGGCAAAGTTCAGTTATCCAGATAGGTTGGCAAAGGTACAGGACGGCAGGCAGGCTCAGGGTCATGGCAGGCAGAAAAAACGGGAAAACAGGAACAATCGAGAGACAGGAACAGAGGGGAAAACGCTGGTAGGCTTGATGAAACAAAACGAACTGGCAACAGACAAACAGAGAACACAGGTATAAATACACAGGATAAAGGGGAAGATGGGCGACACATTTACATTTACATTTAAGTCATTTAGCAGACGCTCTTATCCAGAGCGACTTACAAATTGGTGCATTCACCTTATGATATCCAGTGGAACAACCACTTTACAATAGTGCATCTAAATCTTTTAAGGGGGGGGTTAGAAGGATTACTTTATCCTATCCTAGGTATTACTTAAAGAGGTGGGGTTTCAGGTGTCTCCGGAAGGTGGTGATTGACTCCGCTGTCCTGGCGTCGTGAGGGAGCTTGTTCCACCATTGGGGTGCCAGAGCAGCGAACAGTTTTGACTGGGCTGAGCGGGAACTGTGCTTCCTCAGAGGTAGGGAGGCGAGCAGGTCAGAGGTGGATGAACGCAGTGCCCTTGTTTGGGTGTAGGGCCTGATCAGAGCCTGAAGGTACGGAGGTGCCGTTTCCCTCACAGCTCCGTAGGCAAGCACCATGGTCTTGTAGCGGATGCGAGCTTCAACTGGAAGCCAGTGGAGATAGCGGAGGAGCGGGGTGACGTGAGAGAACTTGGGAAGGTTGAACACCAGACGGGCTGCGGCGTTCTGGATGAGTTGTAGGGGTTTAATGGCACAGGCAGGGAGCCCAGCCAACAGTGAGTTGCAGTAATCCAGACGGGAGATGACAACTGCCTGGATTAGGACCTGCGCCGCTTCCTGTGTGAGGCAGGGTCATACTCTGCGAATGTTGTAGAGCATGAACCTACAGGATCGGGTCACCGCCTTGATGTTAGTGGAGAACGACAGGGTGTTGTCCACGGTCACGCCAAGGTTCTTAGCACTCTGGGAGGAGGACACAATGGAGTTGTCAACCGTGATGGCAAGATCATGGAACGGGCAGTCCTTCCCCGGGAGGAAGAGCAGCTCCGTCTTGCCAAGGTTCAGCTTGAGGTGGTGATCCGTCATCCACACTGATATGTCTGCCAGACATGCAGAGATGCGATTCGCCACCTGGTTATCAGAAGGGGGAAAGGAGAAGATTAATTGTGTGTCGTCTGCATAGCAATGATAGGAGAGACCATGTGAGGATATGACAGAGCCAAGTGACTTGGTGTATAGCGAGAATAGGAGAGGGCCTAGAACAGAGCCCTGGGGAATACCAGTGGTGAGAGCACGTGGTGCGGAGACAGATTCTCGCCACGCCACCTGGTAGGAGCGACCTGTCAGGTAGGACGCAATCCAAGCGTGGGCCGCGCCTTAGATGCCCAATTCGGAGAGGGTGGAGAGGAGGATCTGATGGTTCACAGTATCAAAGGCAGCAGATAAGTCTAGAAGGATGAGAGCAGAGGAGAGAGAGTTAGCTTTAGCAGTGCGGAGAGCCTCCGTGACACAGAGAAGAGCAGTCTCAGTTGAATGCCCAGTCTTGAAACCTGACTGATTAGGATCAAGAAGGTCATTCTGAGAGAGATAGCAGGAGAGCTGGCCAAGGACGGCACGTTCAAGAGTTTTGGAGAGAAAAGAAAGAAGGGATACTGGTCTGTAGTTGTTGACATCGGAGGGATCGAGTGTAGGTTTTTTCAGAAGGGGTGCAACTCTCGCTCTCTTGAAGACGGAAGGGACGTAGCCAGCGGTCAAGGATGAGTTGATGAGCGAGGTGAGGTAAGGGAGAAGGTCTCCGGAAATGGTCTGGAGAAGAGAGGAGGGGATGGGTCAAGCGGGCAGGTTGTTGGGCGGCCGGCCGTCACAAGACGCAAAATTTCGTCTGGAGAGAGAGGGGAGAAAGAGGTCAAAGCACAGGGTAGGGCAGTGTGAGCAGGACCAGCGGTGTTGTTTGACTTAGCAAACGAGGATCGGATCGACCTTCTTTTCAAAATGGTTGACGAAGTCATCCGCAGAGAGGGATGAGGGGGGGGAGGGGGAGGAGGATTCAGGAGGGAGGAGAAGGTGGCAAAGAGCTTCCTAGGGTTAGAGGCAGATGCTTGGAATTTAGAGTGGTAGAAAGTGGCTTTAGCAGCAGAGACAGAAGAGGAAAATGTAGAGAGGAGGGAGTGAAAGGATGCCAGGTCCGCAGGGAGGCGAGTTTTCCTCCATTTTCGCTCGGCTGCCCGGAGCTCTATTCTGTGAGCTCGCAATGAGTCGTCGAGCCACGGAGCAGGAGGGGAGGACCGAGCCGGCCTGGAGGATAGGGGACATAGAGAGTCAAAGGATGCAGAAAGGGAGGAGAGGAGGGTTGAGGAGGCAGAATCAGGAGATAGGTTGGAGAAGGTTTGAGCAGAGGGAAGAGATGATAGGATGGAAGAGGAGAGAGTAGCGGGAGAGAGAGAGCGAAGGTTGGGACGGCGCAATACCATCCGAGTAGGGGCAGAGTGAGAAGTGTTGGATGAGAGCGAGAGGGAAAAGGATACAAGGTAGTGGTCGGAGACTTGGAGGGGAGTTGCAATGAGATTAGTGGAAGAACAGCATCTAGTAAAGATGAGGTCAAGCATATTGCCTGCCTTGTGAGTAGGGGGGAAGGTGAGAGGGTGAGGTCAAAAGAGGAGAGGAGTGGAAAGAAGGAGGCAGAGAGGAATGAGTCAAAGGTAGACGTGGGGAGGTTAAAGTCACCCAGAACTATGAGAGGTGAGCCATCCTCAGGAAAGGAACTCATCAAGGCGTCAAGCACATTGATGAACTCTCCAAGGGAACCTGGAGGGCGATAAATGATAAGGATGTTAAGCTTGAAAGGGCTGGTAACTGTGACAGCATGGAATTCAAAGGAGGCGATAGACAGATGGGTCAGGGGAGAAAGAGAGAATGTCCACTTGGGAGAGATGAGGATCCCAGTGCCACCACCCCGCTGACCAGAAGCTCTCGGGGTGTGCGAGAACACGTGGGCAGACGAAGAGAGAGCAGTAGGAGTAGCAGTGTTATCTGTGGTAATCCATGTTTCCGTCAGCACCAAGAAGTCGAGGGACTGGAGGGTAGCATAGGCTGAGATGAACTCTGCCTTGTTGGCCGCAGACCGGCAGTTCCAGAGGCTGCCGGAGACCTGGAACTCCACGTGGGTCGTGAGCGCGGTGACCACCAGGTTAGAGTGGCAGCGGCCATGCGGTGTGAAGCGTTTGTATGGCCTGTGCAGAGGGGAGAGAACAGGGATAGACAGACACATAGTTGACAGGCTACAGAAGAGGCTACGCTAATGCAAAGGAGATTGGAATGACAAGTGGACTACACGTCTCGAATGTTCAGAAAGTTAAGCTTACGTTGCAAAAATCTTATTGACTAAAATTATTAAAATGATACAGTACTGCTGGCTGGTGAAGTAGGCTAGCTAGCAGTGGCTGCGTTGTTGACTTTGTTTGAAAGTGTAGCTGGCTAGGTAACCTCGATAGTTTCAGTACTACACCTTATCATGATACAAAGGCAACTATGTAGTTAGCTACCATAACACTAATCAAGACGCTCCTTTGTAATGTATTTAGTTTCTACAATGCAGCTCGTCGGTAATAGTTGGCTAGGTTTGGAAATGGCGTCGCGGGGGACGAAAATAGCTGGCCAGCTAACCTCGATAATTACTCTAAACTACACAATTATCAAACTATGACAAACTATGACAAAGATAACTTATTGACTAAAATGACTAAAATGATACAGTACTGCTGGCTGGTAAAGTAGGCTGGCTAGCAGTGGCTGCGTTGTTGACTTTGTTTGAAAGTGTAGCTGGCTAGGTAACCTCGATAGTTTCAGTGCTACACCTTATCATGATACAAAGGCAACTATGTAGCTAGCTAACACTAGCTAACCTGGCAAGCTAACCTCGATAATTACTCTAAACTACACAATTATCTTAGATACAAAGACGGCAAAGGCAACTATGTAGCTAGCTAACACTACACTAATCAAATTTCGTTCCGTTGTAATGTATTAGTTTCTACAGTGCTGCTAGTCGGTAGAAGTTGGCTAGCTAGCTAGCAGTTGTTGACTAAGTAGGAGAACGGTGGCGCGGCGCGGCACGGCGGACGAAAATAGCTGGCTAGCTAACCTCGATAATTACTCTAAACTACACAATTATCTTTGATACAAAGACAGCTAAGTAGCTAGCTAAAAAAATTGCTCAGATCAAACAAATCAAACCGTTGTAATGTAATGAGATGTAATATTACCTGCGGAGCGGAGTGCATTACATTTAAGTCATTTTTGCAGCACGACTACTCACTCCAAACCCGGAAGCAGAGGGATGGAGACAATCACCAAGACAGGTGAAACAGATCAGGGTGTGACATGGGTTTAACTCTGGACACATGAAAGGTGGGATGTATACAAAGGGTACGGGGCAACAGAAGACAAACAGCAGAGGGGCTAATAATTTTGGAGATGGGAAATGGGCCAATAAACCGGGGGGGGGGTTTGCGGGATTACACCCTGAGGGGCAGATCCCGTGTGGATAGCCATACCTTCTGCCCGAGACGATACCGGGGAGCCGGGGTCTGATGGCGATCCGCTTGTCATCGATCCCTGGAGGTGGTCTTGAGGAGGGCCGACCGGGCTCTCCTCCAGGTACGACGACAGCGGTGGACAAACATCTGGGCAGAAGGTATGCCGACCTCTTCTTCCTGCTCGGGGAAGAGGGGGGCTGATACCCCAGGGAACACTCAAATGGTGATAGGCCCATGGCAGAGCAGGGAAGGGTGTTGCGGACGTATTCCACCCACACAAGCTGCTGGTTCCAGTTGCTAGGGATGGAAGAGACCAGGCAGCGCAGAGTAGTCTCGAGGTCTTGGTTGGCTCATTCCGACGGCCCATTGGTCTGGGGGTGGAACCCAGATGACAGGCTGGCCGATGACCCAATGAGGGTGCAGAACGTCTTCCAGAACTGAGATGAGAACTGATGACCCCGGTCGGAGACCATGTCCACGGACAGTCCATGGATCCGGAAGACGTGCTGCACCATGAGCTGGGCTGTCTCCTTGGCCGTGGGTAGTTTGGGGAGAGAAATGAAGTGGGCGGCTTTGGAAAACACGTCGACCACAGTCAGGATGGAAGTGTTTCCCTCAGACGGGGGGAGACCCATGACAAAATCCAGGGATATGTGGGACCAGGGACTGTGGGGGACAGGCAGTGGTTGTAGAAGACCAGCCGGAGCTTGCCGAGGAGTCTTGTTCTGAGCACAGACCGTGCAGGCAGGTGATGAACGCGGCGACATCCGGAACCATAGTAGGCCACCAAAAGCGTTGTTGCACGAAGGCCAGGGTCCGACGGGAGCAGGGTGGCAGGCAAGCCTGGAGGAATGGGCCCACTCCAGGACCTTGGAGGGGACAGCGTCAGGCACAAACATCCGGTTATCTGGGCCCCCCCAGGGTTCGGCTGGGACCGCTACGCTTCCCGGACCTGTTTCCCTATACCCCAGCAGAGTGCCGTCACCAGGCACGAGGTGGGATGGGTGGTCTCGAGCTCCGGGGTGGTAACCGTGGGGCTATAGCGGCGAGACAGGGCAAACGGCTTGACGTTCTTGGACCCAGGCCCTTAAGAGAGGGAAAAGTTGACCTGGGTAAACAACAAGGCCTATCTCGCTTGCCTCGAGTTGAGGCACTTGGCGGTGCGGAGATACTCCAGGTTTTTGTGGTCAGTCCACACAATGAATGGATGGTCCGCCCCTTCCAGCCAGTGCCTCCATTCCTCCAACGCCATCTTCAACGGGTGAAGCTCTCCATTCCTCCAACGCCATCTTCAACGCGTGGAACTACGGGGGTTCCACCCCCGTAGTTCCTCTCCGTGGCATTGAGGTGGTGGGAGAAGGCACAGGGATGCAGCTTAATTAACTCTTACATCTAGATGTTCCGCTAGCGGAACACCGCTCCAATATCCAATGATAGGGCGTGGCGCGAATTACAAATTCCTCAAAAATCCAAAAACTTCAATTTTTCAAACATATGACTATTTTATACCATTTTAAAGACAAGACAATCCTTTATCTAACCACATTGTCCGATTTCAAAAAGGCTTTACAACAAAAGCAAAACATTAGATTATGTCAGGAGAGTACCCAGCCAGAAATAATCACACACCCATTTTTCAAGCTAGCATATAATGTCACAAAAACCAAAACCACAGCTAAATGCAGCACTAACCTTTGATGATCTTCATCAGATGACACTCCTAGGACATTATGTTATACAATACATGCATGTTTTGTTCAATCAAGTTCATATTTATATCAAAAACCAGCTTTTTACATTAGCATGTGACGTTCAGAACTAGCATACCCACCGAACACTTCCGGTGAATTTACTAAATTACTCACGATAAACGTTCACAAAAAACATAACAATTATTTTAAGAATTATAGATACAGAACTCCTTTATGCAATCGCGGTGTCCGATTTTAAAATAGCTTTTCGGTGAAAGCACATTTTGCAATATTCTGAGTAGATAGCCCGGCCATCACAGGCTGGCTATTTTGACACCCACCAAGTTTGGCACTCACCAAACTCAGATTTACTATGAGAAAAATTTGATTACCTTTGCTGTTCTTCGTCAGAATGCACTCCCAGGACTTCTACTTCCACACCAATGTTGTTTTTGTTCCAAATAATCCATAGTTATATCCAAATAGCGGCGTTTTGTTCTTGCGTTCAAGACACTATCCGAAGGGTGACGCGCCGGCGCATATCGTGACAAAAAATATCAAAATATTCCATTACCGTACTTCGAAGCATGTCAAACGCTGTTTAAAATCAATTTTTATGCGATTTTTCTCGTAAAATAGCGATAATATTCCGACCGGGAGACGCCGTTTTCGTTCAAAGACTGAAAATGTAAAATGGACTCTTCACGTGCATGCGCGCACCCGTTTCATTGTTCTCAGATCGACCACTATCCAAATGTGCTACTGTTTTTCAGCCAGAGACTGCAGAGTCATCATTCCCCGTTCTGGCGCCTTCTGAGAGCCTATGGGAGCCTTAGAAAATGTCACGTTACAGCAAAGATCCTCTATTTTCCATAAAGAGGCTATAGAAGGCCAAGAAATGGTCAGAGAGGGCACTTCCTGTATGCAATCTTCTCAGGTTTTGGCCTGCCATATGAGTTCTGTTATACTCACAGACACCATTCAAACAGTTTTAGAAACTTTAGGGTGTTTTCTATCCAAATCAAACACTTATATGCATATTCTAGTTTCTGGGCAGGAGTAATAACCAGATTAAATCGGTTACGTTTTTTATCCGGCAGTGAAAATACTGCCCCCTATCCTAAACAGGTTAAGGTCCAGGGCAGAATGTTGGGACAGGACAGCCCCCACTCCGACATCCGAAGCATCGGCCTCCACCACTAACTGACGGGAAGGGTCAGGATGAACTAAGATAGGAGCAGTGGTGTTTGAGGTCCCGGAACGCCCAGTCAGTGGCAGAGGACCACGTGAACGGAACCTTGGTAGAGGTGAGTGCAGACAGGGGGAAGCCAGGGTAAAGGCAGAAACCCCGGATAAAGGCAGAAAAGGTCAAAACCGTGAAAACAGGAACAATCCAGAGATGGGAACAGAGGGAAAAACGCTGGTAGGCTTGACGAAACAAAATGAACTGGCAACAGACAAACAGAGAACACAGGTATAAATACACAGGGGATAATGGGGAAGAGGGGCGACACCTGGAGGGGGGTGGAGGAAATCACAAAGACAGGTGAAACAGATGAGGATGTGACAACGCCCTTATTCTAAAATGGAATAAATAATTGTTTTTCCTCATCAATCTACTACACACATTACCACATAATGACAGAGCTAAAACAGGTTTTTAGAAATCTTTGCAAATGTATTACAAATAAAAACAGAAATATGTTATTTATGTAAGTATTCAGACCTTTTCCTATGATACTCGAAATTGAGCTCAGCTGCATCCTGTTTCCATTGATCATCTTGGTGTTTCTACAACTTGACTGGAGACCACCTGTGGTAAAGTCAATTGATTGAAAAAGAAAAAGAGAGCCTCGCACTCTAGGAGTTCAGATGCAATAATTGAATAACTAATAACCAACGTTTCGACAGACACGCTGTCTTCATCAGAGTATAGACAGCTTGTCTGTCGAAACGTTGGTTATAGATTATTAAATTATTGTGTCTGAACTCCTAGAGTGTGCGTCTCTCCTTTTCTTTTTCAAGTGTTCTACTCCGCTAGCCAGCACCTCACCTAAACAGGTGTGGGTTTCTTTCGCCTCCAAATTCAATTGATTGGATATGATTTGTAAAGGCACACACCTGTCTCTATAAGTTGACAGTGCATGTCAGAGCAAAAACCAAGCCATGAGGTCAAAGGAATTGTCTGTAGAGCTCCGAGACAGGATTCTGTTGATGCACAGATCTGGGGAGGGCCTTGGTCAGGGTAGTGGCCAAGAACCTGATGGTCACTCTGACAGAGCTCCAGAGTTCCTCTGTGAAGATAGGAGAACCTTCCAGAGGGATCACCATCTCTGCAGCACTCCACCAATCAGGCCTTTATGCTAGAGTGGCCAGATGAAAGCCACTCGTCAGTAAAAGGTACATGACAGCCCACTTTGAGTTTGCCAAAAGGCATCTAAAGGACTCTCAAACCATGAGAAACAAGAATCTCTGGTCTGATGAAACCAAGATTGAACTCTTTGGCCTGAATGCCAAGCGTCATGTCTGGAGGAAACCTGGCACCCCCATGAAGCATGGGGGTGGCAGCATCATGCTGTGAGGATGTTTTTCAGCATCAGGGACTGGGAGACTAGTCAGAATCGAGGGAAAGATTAAATTAGCAAAGTACAGAGAGATCCATGATGAAACCCTACTCCAGAATGCTCAGGACCTCAGACTGGGGCAAAGGTTCACCTTCCAACAGGACAACGACCCTAAGCACACAGCCAAGACAACGCAGGACTGGCTTCGGGACAAGTCTCTGAATGTACTTGACTGGCCCAGCCAGAGCTCGGACATGAACCTGATCTAACATCTCTGGAGAGACCTGAAAATAGCTGTGCAATGACGATCCCCATCCAACCTGACAGAGCTTGAGAGGATCTGCAGAGAAGAATGGAGAAACTCCCCAAATACAGGTGTGCCAAGCTTGTAGCATCATACCCAAGAAGACTCAAGGCTGTAATCGCTGACAAAGGTGCCTCAACAAAGTACTGAGTCTGAATATTTATGTAAATGTGATAGTTCAGTGTTTTATTTTTTATAACTGTTTTTTGCTTTTTCATTATGGGGCATTGCTTGTAGATTGATGAGAGAAAAAAACTAAAAATGTAATCCATTTTAGAATAAGGCTGTAATGTAAAAAAATGTGGAAAAGGCGAAGGGGTCTGAATACTTTCCAAATGCACTGTACATCTGAAAACAACTAAACAACAACAAGGATGCTAAAAACACCAATGTTCTGGAGAATAATTCCACTACTTTGGAAAACATTTATTGTGGCTTCATACTTTATTCATGGGTTTCTGATTTGTTCTTGGCAATTTCACATAGGCTACACATGTGAACGCATATGTTGCTAAACCAAGATGATGTTTCACTTAATGGATGTTTACTCTTATGGGGAACCATCTGTTGTGCTGGCAGTCGGGAGGCTGGCTACAACAGGGGGTGTGATGATGGAGTTTAGGAAGTTGTCTGATCCTGGGTCAGTTTTTAAGTCCCATCCATCCCAGAGCCATCTGGCTCTGATCCACCCTAACCCTCACTGCAATAACCCCCTAGGATAGGTTAAGGGTAATCTGATCCTAGGTCAGTTTTGAGTCCCCATCCATCCCAGAGCCATCTGGCTCTGATCCACCCTAACCCTCACTGCAATAACCCCCTAGGATAGGTTAAGGGTCATCTGATTCTAGATATGTTCCTACGGTGTTTATATGTTTGCAGCAGAGCGAGGTGATGGTTTCTCTTATATTTCAAGGGGGAATGGAAGGATAGAACATGAGCAGTGGTATAGAGAACCAGTACCAGGTCAATGTGCTGGGGTATGAGGTATTAGTGTTAAATATATACAGTACATGAAGGCAGTGTAAAGGGACTAGGCATCAGGATAGATAATAATAAGGTATTTTAGGTAGATATGTACATGAAGACAGGGTAAAGGGACTAGGCATCAGGATAGATAATAATTCGAGTAAAATAAAGAACAGAGTAGCAACAGCATATGATGAGTGTAAAATAGTTTGTTTGTGTGTATGTGTTTGTGTTGAGTTGGTATGTGTGTGTGTGTGTGTATGTGTGTTTGTGTTGTATGAAGTGTCAGTGTAATGTGAGTGTGCGTTTGCAT
This sequence comes from Salmo trutta, assembly GCF_901001165.1. Taxonomy (NCBI): domain Eukaryota; kingdom Metazoa; phylum Chordata; class Actinopteri; order Salmoniformes; family Salmonidae; genus Salmo; species Salmo trutta. The sequence continues at coordinate 2,901,845 of NC_042987.1, forward strand.
ATAGTCAGTGCAAGATAGGGTCAGTGTAGATAGTCCGGGTAACCATTAATTTACTATTTAGCAGTCCTATGGCTATTTAGCAGTCTTATGTCTCGGAGCCTGTTGGCTGGAGAGTCGATGCTTCGGTACTGTATTCCGGACAATAGCACAGTGGACAATCAATGGCTTGGGAGGCTGGAGTCTTTGGACATTTCTCGTGCCTTCCTCTGTCATCGCCTGATGGCAGGGAGCTTGGCCCCAGTGATGTACTGGGCTGTCTGCACCACCGTTTATAGCGCTTTGTGGTCGAGGGTGGTGCATTTGCCATACTAAGCAGTGATGCAGCCTGTCAATATGCTCTCAATGGTGCAGCTGTAGAACTTTTTGAGGATCTGAGGGCCCATGCCATATCTTTTCAGCCTCATGAGGGGGAAGAGGCGCTGTCGTGCCCTCTTCATGACTGTGCGGGTTTGTGTAGATCATGTTAAGTCCTTAGTGATGTGGACACCAAGGAACTTGAAGCTCCTGACCCACTCAACTACAGCCCCCAGCGATGTGGATAGGGGCGTACTCTCCCCTCTTTCTCCTGTAGTCCACGATTAGCTCCTTGGTCTTACTGACGGAGAGGGGAGGTTGTTACCATGGCACACAGCAAAGTTTCTGACCTCCTCCCTGTAGGCTCTCATCACCGTCGGTGATCAGGCCTACCACCTTCGCGTCATCAGTGTTGTTGCCTACACTCACCCTCACCGCCGTTTTGTCAGGAAGTCTAGGATCCAGTTACAGAGGGAGGTGTCCAGTCCCAGGTTCCCCAGCTTGGTGATGAGCTTGGAGGGGACTATGGTGTTGAACACTGAGCTGTAGTCTATGAACAGCATTCTCACATAGTTATTTCCTCTCTTGTCCAGGTGGGAGAGGGCAGTGTGAAGTGCATTTGAGATTGTGTCATCTGTGGATCTGTTGGGGCGGTATGCGAATTGGAGTGGGTCCAGGATGTGTCTAGGATGATGGTATTGATGTATGTCATGACGAGCCTTTCGAAGCACTTCATAATTACAGATCACAGATAAGTAATTTAGGCAGGTTACCTTGGAGTTATTGGGAACAAGGACAATGGTGGCAGTTTGAAACATGTTGGGATTACAGATTGTTATTATTAAAGGTAAGCATACCACTATTGCCCATGATTCAATTCCCTTTCTTTTTATTCTAATGTAGAGTCATTACATCAAAACCTCAGACATTTTTGTCAGGTTATATAGCAATAAACCCACATGGATTTCATACTGGAGAATAAAAACAGTGTCTCAAAGGTTTATCAAGATCAATTTGTATCTATGACATCTTTACAATTAACCTGACTGTGTGATCTAATAAATCCAGTCTGTGATTCTTCTCACATCTCATCTCACCCACATGTCATGAACCTATGGATTTATATGTGATGATGTCATTTCAGGGCATATTTCTACAATATTGTTAGGGTTACTGTACCAAACAGATGTGGCACAAGCCAGATTGTTTTCTATTTGATAAAGAAATAAATCAAGTAGGCTATGGTCTTGGCATTAGAAACCCTTGGCCATTGTATAGTGGGTTTACAAACTATTTGAAGTGGGTAAAGCTGACTGTGCCTTTTGAGGGAGAGCAAAGGGACAACAAGAAAAGTAAAGATGTTTCAATAACTTCTTGATTATGTGTGATGTGTTTTATGACATTGGTTACATTATTTCCCTATTTCTTCAGTTTGAAGCTTAAATTATTATACGGATACTGTACAGTGTAAGGCAGGTCACTGTACTCTGTGCAGTCTGGATTATGATTCTGTTTTCTAGTGCCCCCCTCTGGTTCATCGCAGGAATCGCAAGGCCCATCTGTTTGCAGGCGAATGCCATGGGGCTAGCTCGAGATTCTGCAAACCCAGCAAAACATTAACAAACATAGATAGCTAGCTTTGAATGAAAACTCACTTTATATAGAGACGTCCGCAGAAAAGTAATTATTAAACTACAGAAGCGGGCGTATCGGCTTGCTTGCAAACACAATTACAACACACGTTCAGCTAGCTAGTTAGCCTGCTAGCAACTTTCTCCAGCACGCCTCCCAGTTCCTGCACCACGAGCGTGAGGTAGGGTTAATTGTCGAACATTTGGGTATGTTGTGAGAGTGGGAAAACTATTCCAATATAATGTTATCGTAATGGGTAAATGTACCATAGATGACTGCATTGTCAAGTTTGGTAGCAAAGTGTTTTCACAAATCACTGGTGTACCACGAAACAATGCTAGCTAGCTGCTCGCTAATAACGTCGTTAGTGTAGTTCAAAGGCCTTGCTAGACATCAGGGTCGAGTAGCAGAGTGATCCGACTTGCTCCATGTTATGCTAGGTAGCATTTAGCACCTACATAGCTATGCTTAATGCTACATTTTTGCATAGATCTCCAGTTAGATGGCTGGCTAGCTAGCTAGCTAACTAGCTATATATATGCTAAATTAGAACATCTAGCTAGCCACTGTACATATAATTTAGCTAAGTTAAAATATATATAAACATTCAATAGAATGCCATGTTTTGTGGGGTTTGTTGTTGGAAACGGGCAATGGTTTTTATTTTCTGTTATTCCCCTTTTGACATTATGCTAGCTAACATGCTAGGCTAGCAGGTGCAGTGATTTCATACATTATTGTTTGTGAACTGCACAAATACCATGTAGGGAAATGTAATAAACTTCTAACAAGCTAGGTTGTTATTTGATTACCTGGAATAATATTGAGAACTCAGCAATTGTTGCTGCTACAAGATAAAAAGCTTACTGCCAGCATCTTCTCCATTTTAGTTATTGATAAATATATCTAGCATATATCATAGAGCAAGCAACAGGGACATGGTTTCCAGAGCACAGAGGTTGAAGTGACACATTGCCGTTGTCTTTGTCTCTCAGTCAATCATGTCAGGCATCAAGAGGAAGATTGAAGACAAGGACCCAGACTATGAAGACATCTCACAGGTTCAGGAGAACAAGCGACACAAAGTAGTGGAACAAAATGGTAAGACTGGAAGTTCTACAACACATGCTATTGTACTATTAAAGCCTTCCTGTACTTATGCACTTAGGCTGTATGGACAATTGCTGGTTCACAGTATCTTTAGGCTGATGCTAACATGTGACATAGCTCACACTGTCTGCTTTTTCATACTTTTTTCAAACTTGCCAGCGAGGGAAGCTACGGTGCAGAAGATTGAGGCCATTATCAAAGACCAGTTCTCTTTGGAGATGAAGAACAAAGAACATGAGATCGAAGTGATCGGACAGGTAACTGTTAACCTCATCTGCTGAATGAGTATCATGTCACCATACATGAATCACATCAGAACCATGAGGATACAAAAGTACGAACACCTTAAATGCATGCAAAGACAAACACTCTGTTTTCATGTTTATTACCTTTAATTGTGTGTAATTACAATATACAATATAGAGCTGGGATGATAAACCAAAAATTACTGACACCGACATCACCTTCCACTTATCGAAGCATTTCGCTTACTTCAGTAATTTTTGGTGATTTTGCTACCCAACGTTCCTGTAGATTATTCCACAACCATCATTTGGTCAACATTAATAGCCTATGCATTATGTTGACTCCTGCTATGAAATTATCTGCCTGTCCCTGTTTTGGCTGCTGTGTGAGCGAGCCACTCGCTCTTCCTCTCCCCACTGTGCGCACAGAGGAGGAGGGAGAGATGCATTGGGAAAAATACAATTTTCAAGGCAGAGAGTAGAGGCACAGCATTCTGTGAGTATATCATGTACAGTTGAAGTCGGAAGTTTACATACACCTTAGCCAAATACATTTAGCCAAATACACAACTCCTGACATTTAATCCTAGTTAAAGTTCCCTGTCTTAGGTCTGTTAGGATCACCACTTTATTTTAAGAATGTGAAATGTCAGAATAATAGTAGAGAGAATGATTTATTTCAGCTTTTATTTCTTTCATCACATTCCCAGTGGGTCAGAAGTTTACATACACTCAATTAGTATTTGGTAGCATTGCCTTTAAATTGTTTAACTTGTGTCAAATGTTTCGGGTAGCCTTCCACAAGCTTCCCACAATAAGTTGGGTGAATTTTGGCCCATTCCTCCTGACAGAGCTGGTGTCACTGAGTCAGGTTTGTAGGCCTCCTTGCTCGCACATGCTTTTTCAGTTCTGCCCACAAATTTTCTATAGGATTGAGGTCAGGGCTTTCTGATGGCCACTCCAATGCCTTGACTTTGTCCTTAAGCCATTTTGGAAGTATGCTTTGGGTCATTGTCCATTTGGAAGACCCATTTGCGACCAAGCTTTAACTTCCTGACTGATGTCTTGAGATGTTGCTTCAATATATCTACATAATTTTCCTACCTCATGATGCCATCTATTTTGTGAAGTGCACCAGTCCCTCCTGCAGCAAAGCACCCCCACAACATGATGCTGCCACCCCCGTTCTTCACGGTTGGGATGGTGTTCTTCAGCTTGCAAGCATTTTTTCTCCAAATATAACGATGGTCATTATGGCCAAACAGTTCTATTTTTGTTTCATCAGACCAGAGGACATTTCTCCAAAAAAGTACGATCTTTGTCCCCATGTGCAGTTGCGAACCTTAGTCTGGCTTTTTTATGGCGGTTTTGTAGCAGTAGCTTCTTCCTTGCTGAGCGGCCTTTCAGGTTATGTCGATATAGGACTCGTTTTACTGTGAATATAGATACTTTTGTACCTTTTTCCTCCAGCATCTTCACAAGGTCCTTTGCTGCTGTTCTGGGATTGATTTGCACGTTTCGCACCAAAGTACGTTCATTTCTAGGAGACAGAACTCGTCTCCTTCCTGAGCGGTATGACGGCTGCGTGATCCCATGGTGTTTATACTTGCGTACTATTGTTTGTACAGATGAACATGGCACCTTTAGGCATTTGGAAATTGCTCCCAAGGATGAACCAGACTTTTTTCTGAGGTCTTGGCTGATTTCTTTTGATTTTCCCATGATGTCAAGCAAAGAGGCACTGAGTTTGAAGGTAGGCCTTGAAATACATCCACAGGTACACTTCCAGTTGACTCAAATGATGTCAATTAGCCTATCAGAAGCTTCTAAAGCCATGATATCATTTTCTGGAATTGTCCAAGCTGTTTGAAGGCACAGTCAACTTAGTGTATGTTAACTTCTGACCCACTGGAATTGTGATACAGTGAATTGTAATTGAAATAATCTGTCTGTAAACAATTGTTGGAAAAATTACTCGTGTCATGCACAAAGTAGATGTCGTAACCGACTTGCCAAAACTATAGTTTGTTAACAATACATTTGTGGAGTGGTTGAAAAACGAGTTTTAATGAGTGTATGTAAACTTCTGACTTCAACTGTATTTCTCCCCTCTTAATATTGAGTTCATGGTACTAGGGTTTGGCGATGTCAACCTTGTGATTATGTACCCATAAAACATAGTGATATATAATAATAATTATAGTAATAATAATACATTGGACTTATATAGTGCTTTTCAAGGACCCATAAAAGAAAAAAAAAATGGGAGTCAAAACTAAACATGACTAAACAATACATGAATAAAAAGAGGGGTGGGCTCAAAAAAGGGAAAGAGTGTGATGTATTAGTGGATGGGGAGGGTTGGGATTTGGATACGAACCCGGTATGGGGTCGAGATTGGGGTTAGGATTCAAACCCGGTTTAGGGTAAGAGGTAGGGTAAGGGTTTGGTTAGGGTGCTGCTCAGTATGGGTGAAGAGAGGAGTGTATTTTTTTTTGGGGGGGGGGGGATTAAGGGTATACGGTGCATTCGGAAAGTATTCAGACCCCTTCACTTTTTCCACATTTTGTTATGTTACAGCCTTATTCTAAAATTGATTAAATAAATCATTTTCCTTATCAGTCTACACACAATACCCCATAATGACAGAGAAAACAGTTTTTTTAAATATTTTTTGGGCAAATCTATATAGCACATTTATTGAAATAGGCTACAGCAAATAGGAATTGGCAAATTACTCACAATGTCACTTGTATGCGGCCCTGCTGTGCACTTGATTTGAACTTGACTATCTGTTGTTTACAAACAGTGGAATGCTTACTTACGGGCCATTCTCAACAATGCAGAGAGAAATATAGAAAAGAATACACAATGAGTATTATTGTGGACGGGGCACCAGTACCGAGTTGATGTGTAAAGGCTCCAAGGTAATTGAGGTAGATATGTACATATAGGTAGGGATAAAGTGACTAGGCAACAGGATAGATAATAAACAGTAGCAGCAGCGTATGTGATGAGTCAAAATAGTTAGTGCATAAAGGGTCAATGCAGATAGTCCAGGTAGCTATTTGGTTTGCTGTTTAGTAGTCTTATGGCTTGGGGTACAAGCTTTCAGGGTCCCGTTGGTTCCAGACTCGGTTCATCGGTACCGCTTGCAATGCTGTAAGTTCAAAATTTAGGCTAAACCATCGTCAGTCACATTACAGTGTCGTCGCAATTTGACGATGGCTGTCAATCATTGTCGATAGACAATGTTATTGTAATATCGGCCAACCCTACATGGTACCACTTTACTACCTGAGTAGGCTATGTAGCATGGTTTTGATATGCCCGCGGAGCGTAGCTGAGCAGAGCACGCCATTTGTCGGTAATAGGCCTACATCAATTAGCCTAGGCCTAGTGCTTGAAAGTTTTTGTCAGACATTGTATTTATTTATAGATGAATCAATTAGCCTACATGGCTATCTAGCAACAAGATCATATTTACAGTAATCAACCTATCTAAAGAGTTCCCACTTCCTCAGGTGGTGAATAATAGGTATAACCTAGGCCAATATGCACAAAGATGTCTGCAAATTCATCTCCGCAGAGCCAGAAATAAATTGGATCATTTTGGATCCTATTTAGACAGGTTGCACATAAAAATATCAATCTTCTTTTTCCTGGATATGTTAGATGGAATAGCTTACCTTTTGAGTCATAGGCTACCATCTCAGTTGTCTTACTTGGCACTGGAAAAAAAATTGTCTAGACCATAATAAAAAAAAAAATGGTATGTTGTATTTATTGGTATCGAGCAAAATAGTTACATTTATTGCAATATGAATTTTTGTCCATATCTCCCAGCTCTAATACAATACTACTTTATTGTCCATATGTTACAGAGAACAATGGAAATGTGTAATCTCCGTTCTTAACACCCTCAGACAGCACACATCACACATACAGTTGAGACGAGCGCATGATCAAGCTGCAGTCCAGCACCCCTAGATGGAGAGCATGTTGCGCGGTTAAGGGCCTTGCTCAAGGGCCCAACGATAGGGGAATGTCTTGAGGATGTGAACCCAGCAGCCATCCATTTGCCAGATCAATTCCACCCTTTTTCCAAGGCCCGACCTGGGAATCAAACCGGCCTTTCGGCTACAGGTCCAACCCCTTAGCCGCTTGGCTACTTACATGCTTAAACTGTAGGAGAAAGGTTAATTACACGTTTATACTGCAGGAGAACGTTTCAGTGTTGCTGTTCTTTTCTCCGTTACAGCGTCTGAATGAGGCCAGGCGAATGATGGACAAGCTCAGAGCCTGTATCGTGGCCAATTATTATGCCAACGCTGGTGTGCCCAAGCTCCAAGAGGTAAGGTTGTTTTAAGTCTTATTTCTTATTTGTACCCACTTTGTATTCAACAACTATAAATCCTACAACTTCATCCCCTCTCCTTTCCTACGTTTACCAGCAGGCATCCAAGAGCGACCCGGCGGTGCTGAACCACCCGGCCATCAAGCGTTTCCTGGAGTCACCCTCCCGCTCCTCCTCCCCTCTCAACCAGGGCTCGGACGCCCACTCCCTGGGGCCCTCGGAGTCTGAGTCCCTGTCCCAGCAGGGTGAGGGGCCGGATAGGGACGGGGAGGGGGCCTGGAGAGAGGACAGGGGCAGGCAGGAGCGCAGGCCGGGCCGCAACACAGGGAAGGTGAGTGGACTCTAGAGTCTGAAGTGGCTTCCTCTCCCCGTCTCCTTTCCTTCATCTAAAAACCTGGTCAGGTATAAGCAAATTGCTTTCACCCATCCTGTATTTTCAGACCTATGCAGATGAGGCAAAGGAGCTGAAGAGAGGGAGGAACTGTAGATTATTGAGACGCACCCTTGGGAAGGCAATCATACGATGACCCTCATGATTATTACTGCAGCGGTAAAAGGCTTCTGATACACCCTCTAACATTAATACTATGACTGTCTTCTTTGTTGTAGGACACGTTTGGCATCCCGTCGTCAGGTGTCCTGTCGTCAGACGGGGGGGAGCAGAGGGTGACCTACCACACTACAGGAGATGAGGCTTCCAGGCTCTACATAAAGAAGACCATCGTGGTGGGAAATGTCTCCAAGTACGTGAATGACATTATCAATGAGTTTTTCAGTTTTTTTACTCAGTAGAATCTGAGTGCTTTTCAAGGCAGTGGTCCCATTCTTTTTTTTGACACAGTGAACTTTCTAAATCATTTCACAATGTTTCTAGTCCTTTGTGACAGATACAGGAAGATATGAACAACAGCAGTGTGTTGCAAGCCCTTGTTATACAGTTGCAGGGATGCAAACTCATAACTTTTGGGCAATATTTGCCGTTTGGATGTCTAAGTAGGTCAACCACATGAATCGTGTAGATCCGTAAAAAAGTGCGCAGACCCAAGACTGTCGCCCATCGACCAATCAGAGAGAGATGTGAACAGATCTTCTCCAGTGTGATCACTAAATATAATGGTGTATCTTTCTGATATCGACATTTATGACTGAGCACAGAATGCATCCCTACGCGTTCTACAAATACCACTGTAGAGCGTGATGTCAGATATTTCATATCAGAATGAGAGTTTCATCCAATATCACGTGTGATAGCTGTGAGCAGCCATCCCGCATCCCCTAACCAGCCATTAGCCTACTTAGCTGCTTCTCTCCGTCCGTTCTTTCTGCGCATCTCCATCAGTTTTTAAATGTTATTTAGCCGTGATGGCACGCCGCCGTGTACAGACAGCAATGCGTTTTCTGTTGTTACATCTGTTTTATTATTGGAGCGGCTCGCAGCGCGAGGGAGGTGAATACGTATCTTTTAATTTAGCCTGTAGGAACAAGCAGGCCGGTCGGACTAGGCAGAATGCTACTGCCGTAGAGAAAAAACGGAGCACAGTGACAGCCATGATTGCACCTTTACATCACTGAAAACCGCAAGTTTCTAACCCAAACCACCGGAGTTACCTTCTCCCCTTTCTACCGCGAATTGGCGCACATTTTATATACTTTTATTAACCCTGTCGCTGGCTGTTTTAAACTACTTGCGGGTCGCACGTTTTTGGTTTGATAGCAAACAACCTTGTTTAGTCATGTTACCTAGCTAGCTAGCTAACAACATGGTACTAATTGGCTATGCACACATTTGAATGGCACAGGAAAAACTGAAAAGGGATAAATAGCCAACTCAAGGAGATGCTTCAAAGGTAGGATGCATATGCCTTGTCAAATTATAAGCTACATTTAAAAAAATATTTTTCTGTTGTTCCTTCAATTCTGTTTAGCGCTTAACATTTGGGAGCATTGTGTGGGAGAGGGAATGAGAGTGGTGTGTGTGTGAGAGAGAGAGGAAGAGGGTGTGTGTGTGTGTGTGTGAGTTGTCTGAAGAGTAGGCTAACGATGGTTTCATATAGGCCTAGTGTGTTTTCTCCTTACTGCCACAATGAAATGCAGCTCATTATGCATTTATATTCCTCCTGCCCAATCACAGGTAGGCCTTTGGATATAAGCATTTTATACAGTAAAATGCAGTAAATTGTTAAGTAAAAAGTGTGAGGGGCAGGGGCAAACCCTGTGGTATCACAATACTACTTGCTTGGCCTGTTATCACATTGTTTGTAAAATGTTGGTATTGTCACAACCCCACTCTGAAAATAGGCACATTTTCGTGCAGTTTACAGATTTTTCACGTGTGTCCATGCAGGAAAATAGTGTCACCTTTTTGGGCCCTCACCAGTTTGCATCCCTGCAGTTCAGTTTCTCAGTAGGCAGTCAGCACACCTTGTTTTTGTGACCTCCCACCACAGTGAGCAGTTGGGTAACTGGGTGCCTGTCATGCAAGCCCAGTCAGAACTACACTATACAGAACTCCTGATCACTGACATGTTTTCTCCCTGGATCACAAGCCTGTGTTTAGCGGTTAGAGGGAGACACTCTACTAGAACGCAACAAGTAGGCTATGACGTGTGTCATAACGGTGACATGAAACAGTAATTGTTACTTATGTCCCTTGACTTAACAAAGTAGCTAGACTCCCTATCTGTAAAAGCTTCATCATGTACTAGCATCTTACTTTACTCTATGAAATGGATTTCAAATGTTAGCTACTGTTTAGAAGTTTGGGGTCACTTAGAAATGTCCTTGTTTTTGAAAGAAAAGCACATTTCTTGTCAATTAAAATAACATTAAATTGATCAGAAATACAGTGTAGACATTGTTAATCTTGTAAATGACTATTGTAGCTGGAAACGGCAGATTTTTTTAATGGACTATCTACATAGGCGTACAGAGGCCCATTATCAGCAACCATCACTCCTGTTTTCCAATTGCACGTGGTGTTAGCTAATCCAAGTTTATCATTTTTAAAAGGCTAATTGATCATTAGAAAACCCTTTTGCAATTATGTTAGCACAGCTGAAAACTGTTGTTCTGATTAAAGAAGCAATAAAACTGGCCTTCCTGCATACCTCTTTGTGTTTTCTCATTGTTTTTTATTCTCTACTTTTCTCTCTTTCTCTCGCTCTTTCTCCCCGTCCCCCAACTTATCTTTCCTTCTTCTTCCCCTTCTCCCTACCCTCCTTGCTTTTTCTCGATATCTTTGGTGGTCCTACAGTATGTGGCTCAGTTAGTAAGAGTGTGGCGCTAGTAATGCCAGGGTCCTGGGGCCACATATTCCTACCTAAAAACGGCTGCTAAATGGCTGAAATATATTATCTCCCTCCTGTCTCCCAGGTATATCCCTCCTGATAAGCGGGAGGAGAATGACCAGTCAACCCATAAGTGGATGGTGTACGTCAGAGGCTCCAGAAGAGAGCCCAGCATCGATCACTTTGTCAAGAAAGTCTGGTTTTTCCTGCACCCCAGCTACAAGCCCAATGACCTGGTGGAAGTCAGGTATGTTTGTGTGTGCGCACGTGTCTGTACTTTGGAGGTAGTGCTCGTCTTGTTATTGAATAGATCACTGGGGTGTTGTTTTTAAATTCAGGCCTCATGCAACAGCAGACAGATTGAGACTCTCTGTGCAACATGTTTTGATCTGATGCGCTACGACAGGGATGGGTAACTTTGATGGGGTGGGGGAAACAAAAAAATCTGAACTCATCATGAGGGGCAGCAGTGGCATGTGGGTCTGTGTACCCACATCCATACCAACACATGCAGTCAGAGCCGGCCCCAAAGCAAAAACATTTTGGGGGCACTCCTCCACCTTGCGGGCAAAATATTTTAGCCCCCCCTTGTCAGCGGAGTGAGTTAATTTCCTGCAATTATGCACATTTTGCCATGGGGTGTAGAGAATATTCTGCAGTTTTAAAGCAAATTTGCAGCAATTCTACACATTTTTCCATTCATCGGAGAGAAGATTTAGTAATTTTATAACACATTTCCTGCAATTCTACACATGCTGCCCTGATACATGCCATGTTAATATGATATCTGAGTGAGAGTGACTAACAAAATGTGCCCTGCATGCCCGGTTGGTCATTTGACCATGATTACTAGTTTAGATAGCTGGCTAGACTAATTTAGCAATCTAAAGAAAGGTTAGCTGACATGGGCTAATTGAGTGACTGTCAGTAACTGCTGATGCACAGCCAAATTTCAAAATTACACCTTGTGTATTCTAATGTTATACCTTTCAACAGTAAGTTGAGACCCCAAATTAGTTCCTTTTATTTATTATTAATTCGGGAGCCATTTGCCCTACCCTGAGCTAAGATGTAGTTTTGCCCGTATTTACACCATTTTCATTTCATTTTATAGATCAACAAAAGTTTTCTGAACAACTTCTGTTTGGCCAGACGACGATGTAGGCATAGCTAGTGCAGATATAGGCCTGTCTACTGTTAGACCAGGGTTTTTTCTGTATTAAAAAGGGGCTAAGGTGGTGGGCTTGGCAGGGGTCGTGGTCAGCGAGGCTGAAGTTTAGAGAACATTTTCTCAAATTTCTCCATGGAGCTGTGCGAAATCTTTGCAGTTTAAAGCAAATTTCTTGCAATTCTACCTATTTTGCCATGCAGGTGAGAGAAAACGTTACAGTTTTAATGGAAGTTTCATGCAGTTCTACATATTCTGCCATGGAGCTGAGAGAACATGCTGTTTTAAAGCTAATTTCCACCAATTCTATGCATTTTGCTATGGATAATCCTGTGTTCTTTTGCTCAAACATAATAACAAAATATAGTGCTTTCGGAAAGTATTCTGACTGCTTGACTTTTTCCACATTTTGTAACTTGATTACATTTTTTTTAAATTTTTTTTGCTTTTACATAAAGATTCAGACCCTTTGGTAGCGATTACAGCCTTGAGTCTTCTTGGGTATGACACTAGAAGCTTGACACACCTCTATTTGGGGAATTTCTCCCATTCTTCTCTGCAGATCTTCTCAAGCTCTGTCAGGTTGGATGGGGAGCGTCGCTGCACAGCTATTTTCAGGTCTCTCCAGAGATGTTTGATCAGGTTCAAGTCCGGGCTCTGGCTGGGCCACTCAAGGACATTCAGAGACTTGTCCCAAAGCCACTCCTGCGTTGTCTTGGCTGTGTGTTTAGGGTTGTTGTGCTGTTTGAAGGGGAACCTTTGCCCCAGTCTGAGGTCCTGAGTGCTCTGGAGCAGGTTTTCATCATGGATTAAAACATTTTTTAATAATGTTTTACCTTTATTTAACAAGGCAAGTCAGTTAAGAACAATTTCTTATTTTCAATGACGGCCTAGGAACAGTGGGTTAACTGCCTGTTCAGGGGCAGAACGACAGATTTGTACCTTGTCAGCTACAGGGATTTGAACTGGCAACCTTTCGGTTACTAGTCCAACGCTCTAACCACTAGGCTACCCTGCCGCCCCAAATAGATCTCTCTGTACTTTGCTCATTTCATCTTTCCCTCGATCCTGACTAGTTTTCCAGTCCCTGCCGGTGAAAAACATCCCCACAGCATGATGCTGCCACCACCATGCTTCACCGTAGGGATGGTGCCAGGTTTCCTCCAGATGTGATGCTTGGCATTCAGGCCAAAGAGTTTCATCAGACCAGAGATTCTTAATTCTCATGGTCTGAGAATCCTTTAGGTGGCTATTGGCAATCTCCAAACGGGCTGTCGTGCCTTTTACTGAGGAGTGGCTTCTTTCTGGCCACTCTAGCATAAAGGCCTGATTGGTGGAGTGCTGCAGAGATGGTTGTCTTTCTGGAAGGTTCTCCATTCTCGACAGAGGAACTCTGGAGCTTTGTCAGAGTCACCTCCCAGACCAAGACTCTTCTCCCCCGATTGCTCAGTTTGGCCGTGCGGCCAGCTCTAGGAAGAGTCTTGGTGGTTACAAACTTCTTCCATTTAAGAATGAATGAGGCCACTGTGTTCTTGGGGACCTCGACACAATCCTGTCTCGGATGCTCTACGGACAATTCCTTCAACCTCATGGCTTGGTTTTTGCTCTGACTTGCACGTTCAACTGTTGGACCTTATATAGACAGGTGTGTGCACCTTTCCAAATCATGTCCAATCAATTGATTTTATCACAGGTGGACTCCAATCAAGTTGTGCAAACATCTCAAGGATGATCAATGGAAACAGGATGCACCTGAGCTCAATTTCGAGTCTCATTGCAAAGGGTCTGAATACTTACGTTAATAAGGTATTTCCGTTATTATTTTTATACATTTGCAAAAAAATCTATAAACCTGTTTTCTTTTTGTCATTTTGGGGTATTGTGTGTAGATTAACGAGAAAATGTTTTATTTAATCCATTTTAGAATAAGGCTGTAGCGTAACAAAATGTTGAAAAAGTCAAGAGGTCTGAATACTTTTCGAATGCACTGTATATACTTCTAAATTCATTGTTTTTGATATTTTCAATTCTCCCTCACTGTCTAGCTTTTATTTTTATGATTTTTATTTCTCAAAGATTCCATAAAAGAAATATATAGGTCCATTGTCTTTTCTACATACTTTATCTTGTTTTAGATCTATAAGTTGACACTGGAAGGGTTTTTCCATCCCATTTTTTGGGGTTATTTTTTATTATTATTTTACAGTTTGGACTTAGACAACCTGGAAAAAAAGGCTACTGCGGTACACCCAAAGATTTAAGTTGCAGAAAAATCTCTGTTTGACTGGTTGAGTAGTAAACATTAGAGGTATTCACGAGTCCACCCAAACACGAAAAACCAACACAGGACCCAAAATTCTAACTTTTCACTCCGGTCCAGGTAGCTTGTCATCGGATCTCGGGTCTATGTAACTACAGCTGAGAGACCCGAATGGAGCCAACCACGGCTCTGCATAGCCTATTGCAGCCAAACTCAATTTGCGGTCCGGGTCCGGACCCAGAGAAGGGTCAATCCGGACATTTTATTATATAAAAGTCAATACATCATTTTTAGACAGCTTTAAAAAATAATCAACCGGGCGCAGCGGCCTCTTTACCTCATTAACATCTCTTTCTCTGTCTCTCTCGAAGCAACTGCTTCTAGTGCCCTGTCTAATCCAATCGCGTGGTTATATGCAAATACAAGAGGCCGCATCTTACCCAATCACATTAATCCAAATATCCTCAGCGGAACCTTGGTACAAGCAGGCAGAAAGAAACAGAAAGATTTGACTGCAGTTCAACTGTAAATATCACAGATAGAAGGAGCTTAGTTACCAGTAACTTTGTTAATATGGCTTGTTACATTTTTTACAAGTTTATTCTGAAAACCGTATATTCAAAGGCGAGTGGACGGAACAGTAATTATTCATTCTCCCCGCAACTAGCACAAAACCAATGTGCCTGATATGCAGTGAGTCCGTAGCTCTCGTGAAAAGTGCCAATGTTAAGCGCCATTATTACACCAGGCATAGTAAATTCGATCAGACGTATCCCCTGAGAACAAACAAGATAAACCAACTCAAATCCCAATATGAGAGGTCCACCAAAGTCCTTGTCAATTCCATGACAGCCCAACAGTATGCAGTGGAGTGTTCAGTGAGGATAGCTTGGGTTTTGGGAAAACACCCCAAAAAATGTTTCAGATGCTGAGATGGTAATATAATGCATGTGTGAAGTTGCTGACACCTTGCTCGAAGGTAAACGAAAAGATCAAATAGATCCCACTGTCAGATTCCACAGCAATGAGGAGAACTGAAATATTAGCTGAATATTTAACTTGATGAGGCCATTCAAAATGCACCATGCATTTCATTAGCTCTGCATGATACAACAGATAACACTGATAATGCCCAGCTTCTGGTGGGAATTCTGTGAGGAACTGTTGGACTTAACAAATCTAGAAGCACACACACGGGGAGAAGATATCCATGAGGCCATCAAAGGGATGCTGACCAAAAGGGGGATAGATCTGAAGTCTGTGGTCTCAGAGGCCAATGCCAGTTTCAATTACTTACTTCTGTACAACAATGTCAGATGGCTCAGCAAAGGCAGGGTTTTGGAACGCCTTTGGGCCATTCAGCTGGAAATCAAAGCTTTCTTATCAGAGCAAAAGATTGACAAGGCCACTCAGTTTCTGAGTTTTTGGAAGATGAGTAGAAGAAATTTTGACAGACATTACACCACACCTTAATCAACTGAATGTTAAGCTGCAGGGACGAGACAGTGTGTGATATGATAACAGCGGTCTGGGCTTTCCAGAATAAATTTGAGCTTTTTAAGGGAGAACTTGTCCACTTCCCCAATCTTTTGGTGCAAACGCTGGGAGACAAAGATGTTCCCAACCATGTTGATTTCATCCAGAAGCTGATGGATAACTTCAAGGCTCGCTTTGGTGACTTCATTGTTGGAAGAGAACTGCTGCTGCTCACCCAGATGCCCTTCTTGGTCACAAATGTGACAAAGTTGTCAGAAGAAGCAAAACCGGTCTTCCTGGTGGGTAGCTGTTGCGTCACTGCAAATGGAGTTGATTGAGCTGCAAGAAAATGTCTCTTTGAAGGAGCAGGCTGGTGGTTGTGACCCTGTCACTTTCTGGGGAAAGATGGTGCCTGCAGCTGATGTCTCTGTCCTCAAGAAACTGGCACTATACATATTGACCATGTTTGGCACCACATACAGTGGGGGGAAAAAGTATTTGATCCCCTGCTGATTTTGTACGTTTGCCCACTGACAAAGAAAAGATCAGTCTATAATTTTAATGGTAGGGTTATTTGAACAATGAGAGACAGAATAACAACAAAAAAATCCAGAAAAACGCATGTCAAAAATGTTATAAATTGATTTGCATTTTAATGAGGGAAATAAGTATTTGACCCCCTCTCAATCAGAAAGATTTCTGGCTCCCAGGTGTCTTTTATACAGGTAACGAGCTGAGATTAGGAGCACACTCTTAAAGGGAGTGCTCCTAGCCGCAGCTTGTTACCTGTAAAAAAGACACCTGTCCACAGAAGCTATCAATCAATCAGATTCCAAACTCTCCACCATGGCCAAGACCAAAGAGCTCTCCAAGGATGTCAGGGACAAGATTGTAGACCTACACAAGGCTGGAATGGGCTACAAGACCATCGCCAAGCAGCTTGGTGAGAAGGTGACAACATTTGGTGCGATTATTCGCAAATGGAAGAAACACAAAAGAACTGTCAATATCCCTCAGCCTGGGGCTCCATGCAAGATCTCACCTCGTGGAGTTGCAATGATCATGAGAACGGTGAGGAATCAGCCCAGAACTACACGAGAGGATCTTGTCAATGATCTCAAGGCAGCTGGGACCATAGTCACCAAGAAAACAATTGGTAACACACTACGCCGTGAAGGACTGAAACCCTGCAGCGCCCGCAAGGTCCCCCTGCTCAAGAATATACAGGCCCGTCTGAAGTCTGCCAATGAACATCTGAATGACTCAGAGGACAACTGGTGAAAGTGTTGTGGTCAGATGAGACCAAAATTTAGCTCTTTGACAACAACTCAACTCGCCGTGTTTGGAGGAGGAGGAATGCTGCCTATGACCCCAAGAACACCATCTCCACCGTCAAACATGGATGTGGAAACATTATACTTTGGGGGTGTTTTTCTGCTAAGGGGACAGGACAACTTCATCTCATCAAAGGGACGATGGACGGGCCATGTACCGTCAAATCTTGGGTGAAAAGCTCCTTCCCTCAGCCAGGGCATTGAAAATGGGTCGTGGATGGGTATTCCAGCATGACAATGACCCAAAACACACGGCCAAGGCAACAAAGGAGTGGCTCAAGAAGAAGCACATTAAGGTCCTGAAGTGGCCTAGCCAGTCTCCAGACCTGCATCCCATAGAAAATCTGTGGAGGGAGCTGAAGGTTCGAGTTGCCAAACGTCAGCCTCAAAACCTTAATGACTTGGAGAAGATCTGCAAAGAGGAGTGGGACAAAATCCCTCCTGAGATGTGTGCAAACCTGGTGGCCAACTACAGGAAGCGTCTGACTTCTGTGATTGCCAACAAGGGTTTTGCCACCAAGTACTAAGTCATGTTTTGCAGAGGGGTCAAATACTTATTTCCCTCATTAAAATGCAAATAATTTCACAACATTTTTGACATGCGTTTTTCTGGATTATTTTGTTGTTATTCTGTCTATCACTGTTCAAATAACGTTACTATTGAAATTATAGGCTGATCATTTCTTTGTAAGTGGGCAAACATACAAAATCAGCAGGGGATCAAATACTTTTTTTTTAAAAATACCCCCACTGTACAACTGTGAATTAACTTTATTAAAACCAAATATCGCACCGGGCTCACCAATGAACACCTGCACCATTTGTGCAAAGATTCAAAGCATTGGCAGGAGACCGAAAGTGTAATTTCTCTCATTAATGCAGGGCTAGGCCCAGAGTGACTTTTACATGAATATTGCATGGCCCACAGTGACGTTCTGTGCATTCAGATTATTTTTGTTGTTGTTAAACTCTCCTTTGTTCTCCAGAAAATATGTGACCGACTGGCTCAAATTGGTCTCATGTAGCAAAATTTGAAAGTGTTTTTTACATTGGACAAAAGTAGAGACTCAGAGCTACAAAATGGTATATCATACACTGCAGTTGAGGAACAATGGGAAAGTAATTTTTCTTTGAAAGTTGATCAACTTGTAAACTCACTTTTGTGAAAAGGGCCTTTGAATGTGTTGGTACTACTATTAGAGAGCCCTTCTTTGTCTACACCCATTCAACATCATTCACACCCTCTTAAGCTTTAGCCCCACCCATCTTTTTAAAGGTTGATCCGAATGTACTTACAGCAGTCAAGCACCCAAGCTAACTTACTAGCTACTTCCAGACATCTAAGTGAGAGAGAACAGCTCACTGAACATGACTCGCCCTAGCAGAGCTGGTTAGGCTGTTTACATGTTATCCAGAGCGTTGGTGACTGTAACTGTACTGCTGGCAACAATTGAATTACGTTTTTTTTGCCAACGTTTACTGTAGCTAGCTATACTATCTTAACCGTATACGTCATTCATGGTTGGACGCGTCTCCTGACGGATGCCATGGTTGTCCGTTTGAAGATGTAATCCGGAGACTGGTGTTTTCTCCATCTCCTAAGCTATCATAATCGAATTACACTGATTTCAAAACTCAGTCCTCCAGAAAGTGGAGAGCAACGCTTATGAAGTTTTAATACACGATACATTTAAAAACAATAGCCACGTTAGACAGGATTACCTAGACATACTGACCAGCTCAAATAGACAGAAGCGTGTTATATTGCAGACCATTATCTCAGCCAATCATGGCTAGCGGCAAGGTTGTTGGCTTCATCTTTGGCTAAACCAACTAGGCTCATAATTTAACCATTTTATTCGTATTTAAAACGACTCGTCTCTCGTTTAATGACAACAAAGACTTTACTGAAGAATCCCTACTGTTGACCAATCACCGACAAAGGGGCGTGGACTTCGGCTTCCGACTTTGGCTTGCCTCAAGACATTTATTTGTGCCCGAACAGTCGAAAAACCCTTGCCGAAGTCCAAAACAAACAAAAACGGCACAAAATGTCTTCATAATACTGTATATGCACAAACTCTTCCGAACTGTTCTGCTGGGAATGTCTTAACACTCCCAATGTAGTAATCAAACTGAAATGCCTTGGAGTAATAGTGCCCCATGTGACATGAGAAAATGCAGATAAACCTTCCAGCCAGCCAACAGGCGTTAGGTCAAGTTGCCCATAGACACTGCTCTAAGACCAGCTTGCCCTTTGGGATTTGTGGTGGGAAAGGTGATCCTAAACCTGTGCCTAAGGGCAACTTCTGCACAGAGCCCCCTGACGCATCTGAAACATATACTTTAGTTCCTATGATTTGTGTGAGCAGTATGAGTCAGAAATGGAGTCAACAGTACACATGAGTCATGACTAACCGTGCTGACACATCCTTTACCTACAAACAGTGTAATCACTCAGAAAACTAATATCTAATACCTCAGAATAGTTCAGGCCCCGGATTACTTAGAGCCCTTGTCACGGCATGCAGGTTGATCCTGCTTTACATCCCCATTCTGAATCAAAGTATCAGTCAGTGTTTTAAAAAAAATCCTCAGCCCTCTGGCTGTTTTTAGCTGACGAGACACAATGGTTTTCAGTAACCCCGATAGATGCATCCTGACTGACTGAGCAGAGGATTCAAACTTACTGAACCCCACAGAGATGTAGCTCAAGCTCTTTGCTGATTCTAACACATCCAAGGTCTTCAAGTGTGGGAATAACACAAGCGGACACACTGTCAGCTCAGGCTCTGGGCCACAAGGATGAGAACCGCAGGCTTCAAAGAGAGAGGAGATGAGAGAGAAAGCCTCCCGCTCATTGAATTTGGGGTAGAATGTCTACAAAGAACAATGAGTCAAGAGTATAGGGGGTGATGGGATACCTTCTCTGTCTGTCTGTATTTAATACTTAAAGGGGTAGTTATGATGTTTTCATGGATGATGTTTATTCTCAACCATGGTGTGTCTGTGTGTGTGTGTGTGTGTGTGTGTCATAAAGTATTCAAAATGTGTTTGTCCCTGATCTAAGTGTGTGTGTTTTCATGACTCTAATTGTGTCTGTTGTTAGTGAGCCTCCGTTCCACCTGACACGTCGTGGCTGGGGGGAGTTCCCTGTCCGCATCCAGATCCACTTCAAAGACCCCCGCAACAAACGCATAGACATCATACATCACCTCAAGGTCCGATTGTAGATTCATTACATCTTTATTTGCACTGGAAACGCATGTTTCGTTCACAGAGGAGCACTTCTGTCTCTCTGCATCACTCTGCCTTCCACTCTGTGTCTCTCTCTGTCTTCCTCAAAAGAGGACTCTTGGATGCCAATTAAGTGTAGTGGTTCTTTAAAGTTGTATAAGTCTAGCTACTTGAGAATGTTCTAAAGGTTCCTCACAGGCCTTTTGATTTCATAAGTGAGATTCACTGATATGGTTTCTTTCTTCTTTTTTTACACAGTTTTGAATGTTTTTTGTTACTCAGTCATTCTCTTTCTCTATATAAAAGTGCATAATAAATCCTACTGTCTCTCCCTTTCTCCCTATAGCTCGACAGAACTTACACAGGCCTGCAGACACTGGGGGCAGAAACAGTAAGTCTGTTATTCATTTACTGTGTTCAAACTTCAAGTCTACTAGCGAGACACATGTCTTACATTTCATGGGACCATAGCCCCAGCACTGATCTCAAACTTGACTCGTTGTGTTGAATACACCGGGTTGTTTTTTTACCACTGTGAACTTTGACCCTTGAACTTACTTTCCTCTCAGGTGGTGGATGTCGAGCTCCACAGGAACTCCCTAGGGGACGACTATGTGCTCTCTTCCTCCTCCCATGCCCACCACCACCAGCGTGCAGCCAGCCCCTCGTCCCCATCCTTCCTGCCCCAAACCCCGGGCCCTCTCTCTGGCCGCTGCAGCTCTCCACTCCCCCTCTCACAGGACAACCACCCCACCATCGCAGAGAAAGGTGAGATACATGGGAGGTTGTATACATTCAAGTCTCCTTTTTACTCACCTTTTCTATCAGCTAGGGATGTGAATGAGACTTTTAACTCTAGTCTACACCAGGTTCCCCCCCCCGGGTGCACGTTTTGGTTTTTGCCCTAGCACTACACAGCTGATTCAAATAATCAGAGCATGATGATGAGTTGGTTATTTGAATCAGCTGTGTAGTGCTAGGGCAAAAACCAAAACGTGCACCCAGGGGGGACCCTAGGACTGTGTTTGGGAAACCCTGGTCTACACCATAGAAGATCCAAACACACTGAACTGCAGAACATGTAGCTGTAACTGTTTCCATTGGAATTATGTCAATTTCTCCTTTTCAGTGAATCACGACCTGTCCAAGTGTGCCATGATTTTCTCTAATTTCTCTTTTTTGTTTCTTTAAATCCTTTCCTCCGCAGGCCTATAGTGAATTATTGATGATACTGGACTGAGAAATCATCTCTCTCTGCCTCTCTCTCTCTCTCTCTCTCTCTCTCTCTCTCTGTGCCAGGATGAGGATAATTATAATGAAGATTATGCCTAGAGTGGATTTTAATGGTTATCATCCTCCTTCTCACTCCTCTCTCTCCCTTTCTTTCTCTTTATTATCTTCCCCTTCTGTCCAGGTCTGCCCGTCAAAGCAGAGACTGGAAGGTCTGGGGTATACAGCGCGCCCCCCTCGGCTTCGGAACGCACCCCATCCCGTCCTAAAGTCACAGAGAAGATCACACTGGGTTCCCATGGCAACTCAGCCTTCCAGCCAATCACGGCCAGCTGTAAGATCGTCCCTCAGGGACAGGTGCCCAGCCCCTCCGAGTCCCCCGGGAAATCCTTTCAGCCAATCACCATGAGCTGTAAGATTGTGTCAGGTAACTATCTCCCAATGGGATCTGGCCGTATTGGAGTGGGGGGAGGGAAGGGGTTGTGAGTTGATTAATAATTCAATGGTGTTATTTAGATTTTTGTTTTCATAGTCAGTCAGACCCACTCTTAGTGTCAGTGGAGACATTTGTTTGATTTGTTTCGTTATTCCCCCAAAATTAAGAAACTATAGGCCAATCTCAGTTTAAAAACAGTCTTTTAAGATTGAAAAGGTTTTTAATTTCAAATGTGAGGCACAAGCGCCTTAAGGAAATCTTTAGATCGATTTTTGTTCATGGGCTTTTTTTTTAAGATACAGAGCTTTAGAAAAATGCATGTTTTAAAATGATAATATCTTTATAATGAGCATGTTGTTTGTGATTTTGTTTTGATCCCAAAGGTTCACCCATCTCCACACCCAGCCACTCGCCCCTCCCCCGTACCCACACCTCCACCCCAGTACACACCAAACAGGGCTCCTCCGTACTCAACAACCCTTACATCATTGTTGACAAGCCCGGCCAGGTCATCGGCATGGCAGCGAACTCCACGGGTACGCTACTGCTCCACTCCACAGCTCCACTCTTGCCCCTAGATTCTAGACACTGATCTCACTGATCTTCCCTAATGGTTAAAGTTATGATTTGGGTTAGGTTTTTGGATTATCTCCTGCAGCACAATGTGAGGATGTACTGTAGACTGTGCCTCCCACACAGCACATGATAATGGTGTTGTAGGCTCTCCTCGGCCACTGTAGGGCCAACGTTCCCCTCCCACACACCACCATTGCAAACATCCCAAGGCTGAATCTAGTGCACTCTTACTTCTCTCCTCTGATACTGATAAACCTCCACAGTTGACTATATTCTCTAACGTTCCTAAACCCTTTCAGTTGTCTCAAATCAAATGTATTTATATAGCCCTTCTTACATCAGCTGATATATCAACGTGCTGTACAGAAACCGAGCCTAAAACCCCAAACAGCAAGCAATGCAGGTGTAGAAGCACGGTGGCTAGGAAAAACTCCCTAGAAAGGCCAAAACCTAGGAAGAAACCTAGAGAGGAACCAGGCTATGAGTCCTCTTCTGGCTGTGCCGGGTGGAGATTATAACAGAACATGGCCAAGATGTTCAAATATGACCAGCATTGTCAAATAATAGTAATCACAGTGAACAGGTCAGGGTTCCATAGCCTCAGGCAGAACAGTTGAAACTGGAGCAGCAGCACAGCCAGGTGGACTGGGGACAACAAAGAATCATCATGCCAGGTAGTCCTGAGGCATGGTCCTAGGGCTCAGGTCCTCCGAAAGAGAGAATTAGAGAGAGCATACTTAAATTTGCACAGGACACCGGATAAGACAGGAGAAATACTCCAGATATAACATACTGACCCTAGCCCCCGACACAAACTACTGCAGCATAAATACTGGAGGCTGAGACAGGAGGGGTCAGGAAACACTATGGCTCCATCCGATGATACCCCCAGACAGGGCCAAACAGGCAGGATATAACCCCACCCACTTGCCAAAGCACAGTCCCCACACCACTAGAGGGATATCTTCAACCACCAACTTACCATCCTGAGACAAGGCCGAGTATAGCCCACAAAGATCTCCGCCACGGCACAACCCAAGGGGGGCGCCAACCCAGACAGGAAGACCACGTCAGTGACTCAACCCACTCAAGTGACACATCCCTCCTAGGGACGTCATGGAAGAGCACCAGTAAGCCAGTGACTCAGCCCCTGTAATAGGGTTAGAGGCAGAGAATCCCAGTGGAGAGAGGGGAACCGGCCAGGCAGAGACAGCAAGGGCGGTTCGTTGCTCCGGTGCCTTTCCGTTCACCTTCACACTCCTGGGCCAGACTACACTCAATCATAGGACCTACTGAAGAGATGAATCTTCAATAAAGACTTAAAGGTTGAGACCCAGTCTGCGTCTCTCACATGGGTAGGCAGACCATTCCATAAAAATGGAGCTCTGTAGGAGAAAGCCCTGCCTCCAGCTGTTTGCTTAGAAATTCTAGGGACAATTAGGAGGCCTGTGTCTTGTGACCATAGCGTACGTGTAGGTATGTACGGCAGGACCAAATCGGAAAGATAGGTAGGCGCAAGCCCATGTAATGCTTTGTAGGTTAGCAGTAAAACCTTGAAATCAGCCCTTGCCTTAACAGGAAGCCAGTGTAGGGAGGCTAGCACTGGAGTAATATGATCACATTTTTTGGTTCTAGTCAGGTTTCTAGCAGCCGTATTTAGCATTAACTGAAGTTTATTTAGTGCTTTATCCAGGTAGCCGGAAAGTAGAGCATTGCAGTAGTCTATCCTAGAAGTAACAAAAGCATGGATTAATTTTTCTGCATCATTTTTGGACAGGAAATGTCTGATTTTTGCAATGTTACGTAAATGGAAAAAAGCTGTCCTTGAAACAGTCTTGATATGTTCGTCAAAAGAGAGATCAGGGTCTAGAGTAACGCCGAGGTCCTTCAGTTTTATCTGAGATGACTGTACAACCATCAAGATTAATTGTCAGATTCAACAGAAGATCTCTTTGTTTCTTGGGACCTAGAACAAGCATCTCTGTTTTGTCCGAGTTTAAAAGTAGAACGTTTGCAGCCATCCACTTCCTTATGTCTGAAACACAGGCTTCCAGCGAGGACAATTTTGGGGCTTCACCATGTTTCATTGAAATGTACAGCTGTGTGCCATCCGCATAGCAGTGAAAGTTAACATTATGTTTTCGAATGACATCCCCAAGAGATAAAATATAGAGTGAAAACAATAGTGGTCCTAAAACGGAACCTTGTGGAACACCGAAATGTACAGTTGATTTGTCAGAGGACAAACCATTCACAGAGACAAACTGATATCTTTCCGACAGATAAGATCTAAACTAGGCCAGAACTTGTCCATGTAGACCAATTTGGGTTTCCAATCTCTCCAAAAGAATGTGGTGATCGATGGTATCAAAAGCAGCACTAAGGACATTGTTTGTCTTCAGGAAGGCAGTGAGTTGCTGCGCAACAGCTTCTTCTAAAATTTTTGAGAGGAATGGGAGATTCGATATAGTCCGATAGTTCTTTATGTTTTCTGGGTCAAGGTTTGGCTTTTTCAAAAGAGGCTTTATTACTGCCACTTTTAATGAGTTTGGTACACATCCGGTGGATAGAGAGCCGTTTATTATGTTCAACAAAGGAGGGCCAAGCACAGGAAGCAGCTCTTTCAGTAGTTTAGTTGGAATAGGGTCCAGTATGCAGCTTGAAGGTTTAGAGGCCATGATTATTTTCATCATTGTGTCAAGAGATATAGTACTAAAACACTTGAGTGTCTCCCTTGATCCTAGGTCCTGGCAGAGTTGTGCAGACTCAGGACAACTGAGCTTTGGAGGAATATGCAGATTTAAAGAGGAGTCCCTAATTTGCTTTCTAATGATCATGATCTTTTCCTCAAAGAAGATCATGAATTTATTACTGCTGAAGTGAAAGCCATCCTCTCTTGGGGAATGCTGCTTTTTAGTTAGCTTTGCGACAGTATCAAAAAGACATTTCGGATTGTTCTTATTTTCCTCAATTAAGTTGGAAAAATAGGATGATCGAGCAGCAGTGAGAGCTCTTCGATACTGCACGGTACTGTCTTACCAAGCTAGTCGGAATGCTTCCAGTTTGGTGTGGCGCAATTTCCGTTCCAATTTTCTGGAAGCTTGCTTCAGAGCTCGTGTATTTTCTGTATACCAGGGAGCTAGTTTCTTATGACAAATGTTTTTAGGGGTGCAACTGCATCTAGGCTATTGTGCAAGGTTAAATTGAGTTCCTCAGTTAGGTGGTTAACTGATTTTTGTCCTCTGAAGTCCTTGGGTAGGCAGAGGGAGTCTGGAAGGGCATCAAGGAATCTTTGGGTTGTCTGAGAATTTATAGCACAACTTTTGATGCTCCTTGGTTGGGGTCTGAGCAGATTATTTGTTGCGATTGCAAATGTAATAAAATGGTGGTCTGATAGTCCAGGATTATGAGGAAAAACATTAAGATCCACAACATTTATTCCATGGGACAAAACTAGGTCCAGAGTATGACTGTGGCAGTGAGTAGGTCCTGAGACATGTTGGACAAAACCCACTGATTCGATGATGGCTCCGAAAGCCTTTTGGAGTGGGTCTGTGGACTTTTCCATGTGAATATTAAAGTCACCAAAAATTAGAATATTATCTGCTATGACTACAAGGTCCGATAGGAATTCAGGGAACTCCGTGAGGAATGCTGTATATGGCCCAGGAGGCCTGTAAACAGTAGCTATAAAAAGTGATTGAGTAGGCTGCATAGATTTCATGACTAGAAGCTCAAAAGACGAAAACGTCGGGGTTTTTTTATAAATTGAAATTTGCTATCGTAAATGTTAGCAACACCTCCGCCTTTGCGGGATGTGCAGGGGATATGATCACTAGTGTAACCAGGAGGTGAGGCCTCATTTAACACAGTAAATTCATCAGGCTTAAGCCATGTTTCAGTCAGGCCAATCACATCAAGATTATGATCAGTGATTAGTTCATTGACTATAACTGCCTTGGAAGTGAGGGATCTAACATTAAGTAGCCCTATTTTGAGATGTGAGGTATCACGATCTCTTTCAATAATGACAGGAATGGAGGAGGTCTTTATTCTAGTGAGATTGTTTAGGTGAACACCGCCATGTTTAGTTTTGCCCAACCTAGGTCGAGGCACAGACACGGTCTCAATGGGGATAGCTGAGCTGACTACACTGACTGTGCTAGTGGCAGACTCCACTAAGCTGGCAGGCTGGCTAACAGCCTGCTGCCTGGCCTGCAACCTATTTCATTGTGGAGCTAGGGGAGTTAGAGCCCTGTCTATGTTCGTAGATAAGATGAGAGCACCCCTTCAGCTAGGATGGAGTCCGTCACTCCTCAACAGGCCAGGCTTGGTCCTGTTTGTGGGTGAGTCCCAGAAAGAGGGCCAATTATCTACAAATTCTATCTTTTGGGATGGGCAGAAAATAGTTTTCAACCAGCCATTGAGTTGTGAGACTCTGCTGTAGAGATCATCACTCCCCCTAACTGGCTGGGGGCCTGAGACAATTACTCGATGCCGACACATCTTTCTAGCTGATTTACACGCTGAAGCTATGTTGCGCATGGTGACCTTTGACTGTTTCATCCTAACATCGTTGGTGCCGATGTGGATAACAATATCTCTATACTCTCTACACTCGCCAGTTTTAGCTTTAGCCAGCACCATCTTCAGATTAGCCTTAACGTCGGTAGCCCTGCCCCCTGGTAAACAGTGTACGATCACTGGATGATTCGTTTTAAGTCTAATACTGCGGGCAATGGAGTCGCCAATGACTAGGGTTTTCAATTTGTCAGAGCTAATGGTGGGAGGCTTCGGCGTCTCAGACCCCGTAACGGGAGGAGTAGAGACCAGAGAAGGCTCGGCCTTTGACTCCGACCCGCTGCTTAATGGGGAGAACCGGTTGAAAGTTTCTGTCGGCTGAATAAGCGACACCGGTTGAGCATTCCTACAGCGTTTCCTTCCAGAAGCCATGAGAAAGGTGTCCGGCTGCGGGGACCGTGCGAGGGGGTTTATACTACTATCTGTACTTACTGGTGGCACAGACGCTGTTTCATCCTTTCCTACACTGAAATTACCCTTGCCTAACGATTGCGTCTGAAGCAGGGCTTGCAGCACAGCTATTCTCACCGTAAGGCGATCGTTCTCCTGTATATTATGAGTACAGCGACTGCAATTGGAAGGCATGTTAATGTTACTACTTAGCTTCGGCTGTTGGAGGTCCTGACGAACCATGTCCCGATAAAGCGTCCGGAGTAAAAAAGTTGAATGAAAAAAACTTGAGAGGGATAACTAAAAATATAAACAGTAATTAAAAAGTAAAAATGTGCAGTTTTACAGCAAATGTTCTGCAATTCTACACATTTTGCCATAGGTGGAGAGAAATGTTTGCAGTTTTTAATATGGTGTCTGAGTAAGAGTGACTAACAAAATCAATGGGTGACCCCCGGTCTGTTTAGACTAACTTACCAATCTAAAGAAAAGTTAACTGACATGGGCTGTTTGAGTGACTGACATAACAAGAGCAAAACTGCTGATGCACAACCAACATTCGAAATTGCACCTTGTGTATTCTACAGTAAATTGAGACCCTGACTGATTTCCCCAAAAAATGTATATATATACACAGTACCAGTCAAATGTTTGAACACACTTACTCATTCAAAGGTTTTTCTTTATTTTTACGATTTTCTACATTTTAGAATAATAGTGAAGACATCAAAACTATGAAATAACACACATGGAATCATGTAGTAACCAAAAAAAGTGTTAAACAAATCAAAATATATTTTATAAACTCAGCAAAAAAGAAACGTCCCTTTTTTAGGACCCTGTCTTTCAAGATAATTCGTAAAAATCCAAATAACTTCACAGATCTTCATTGTAAAGGGTTTAAACACTGTTTCCCATGCTTGGTTCAATGAACCATAAACAATTAATGAACATGCACCTGTGGAACGGTCGTTAAGACACTAACAGCTTACAGACGGTAGGCAATTAAGGTCACAGTTATGAAAACTTAAGACACTAAAGAGGCCTTTTTGCTGACTCCAAAAGAAAGATGCCCAGGGTCCCTGCTCATCTGTGTGAACGTGCCTTAGGCATGATGCATGAGGACTGCAGATGTGGCCAGAGCCAGGGCAATAAATTGCAATGTCCGTACTGAGACGCCTAAGACAGGGAGACAGGACGGACAGCTGATCGTCCTCGCAGTGGCAGACTATGTGTAACAACACCTGCACAGGATCGGTACAGCCGAACATCACATCACAGGATGGCAACAACAACTGCCCGAGTTACACCAGGAACACGCAATCCCTCCATCAGTGCTCAGACTGTCTGCAATAGGCTGAGAGAGGCTGGACTGAGGGCTTGTAGGCCTGTTGTAAGGCAGGTCCTCACCAGACATCACCGGCAACAATGTCGCCTATGGGCTCAAACCCACCATCGCTGGACCAGACAGGACTGGCAAAAAGTGCTCTTCACTGACGAGTCGCGGTTTTGTCTCACCAGGGGTGATGGTCAGATTCGCATTTATCGTCCAAGGAATGAGCGTTACACCGAGGCCTGTACTCTGGAGCGGGATCGATTTGGGGGTGGAGGGTCCGTCATGGTCTGGGGCGGTGTGTCACAGCATCATCGGACTGAGCTTGTTGTCATTGCAGGCAATCTCAACGCTGTGCGTTACAGAGAAGACATCCTCCTCCCTCATGTGTTACCCTTCCTACAGTCTCATCCTGACATGACCCTCCAGCATGACAATGCCACCAGCCATACTGCTCGTTCTGTGCGTGATTTCCTGCAAGACAGGAATGTCAGTGTTCTGCCATGGCCAGCGAAGAGCCCAGATCTCAATCCCATTAAGCACGTCTGGGACCTGTTGGATCGGAGGGTGAGGGCTAAGGCCGTTTCCCCTAGAAATATCCGGGAAGTTGCAGGTGCCTTGGTGGAAGAGCGGGATAACATCTCACAGCAAGAACTGGCAAATCTGGTCCATGAGGAGGAGATGCACTGCAGTACTTAATGCAGCTGATGGCCACACCAGATACCGACTGTTACTTTTGATTTTGACCCCCCCTTTGTTCAGGGACACATATTCCATTTCTGTTAGTCACATGTCTGTGAAACTTGTTCAGTTTATGTCTCAGTTGTTGAATCTTATGTTCATACAAATATTTACACATGTTAAGTTTGCTGAAAATAAACGCAGTTGACAGTGAGAGGACGTTTCTTTTTTTGCTGAGTTCATTTAAGAATCTTCAAAGTAGCCACCCTTTGCCTTGATGACAGCTTTGCACACTTTTGGCATTCTCTCAACCAGCTTTATGAGGAATGCTTTTCCAAGAGTCTTGAAGGAGTTCTCACTTATGCTGAGCACTTGTTGACTGATTGTCCTTCACTCTGCGGTCCATCTCATCCCAAACCATCTCAATTGGTTTGAGGTTGGGAGATTGTGGGGGCCAGGTCATCTAATGGATGGTGTATCGCTGCAGAATGATGT
The DNA here is from genome assembly GCF_901001165.1 of Salmo trutta. NCBI lineage: Eukaryota > Metazoa > Chordata > Actinopteri > Salmoniformes > Salmonidae > Salmo > Salmo trutta. Next base: position 2,931,967 of record NC_042987.1, read on the forward strand.
GGTAGCCATGCTGGTTAAGTGTGCCTTGAATTCTAAATAAATCACAGACAGTGTCACCAGCAAAGAACCCCTACACCATCACACCTCTTTCTCCATGCTTCACGGTGGGAACGACATATGCGGAGATCATCCATTCACCTACTCTGTGTCTCACAAGGACAGCAGTTGGATCCAAAAATCTTAAATTTGGACTCATCAGACCGAAGAACAGATTTCCACCGGTCTAATGTCCATTGCTCTTGTTTCTTGGCCCAAGCAAATCTCTTCTTATTATTGGTGTCCTTTAGTAGTAGTTTCTTAGCAGCGATTTGACTATGATTCACAGTCTCCTCTGAACAGTTGAGGTTGAGATGTGTCTGTTACTTGAACTCTGAAGCATTTATTTGGGCTGCAATTTCTGAGGCTGGTAACTCTAATGAACTTATCGTCTGCACCAGAGGTAACTCTGGGTCTTCCTTTCCTGTGGCGGTCCTCATGAGAGCCAGTTTCATCATAGCGGTTTTTGCGACTGCACTTGAAGAAACTTTCAAAGTTCTTGTAATTTTCCCCATTGACTGACCTTCATGTGTTAAAGTAATGATGGACTGTCATTTCTCCTTGCCTATTTGAGCTGTTCTTGCCATAATATGGACGTGGTCTTTTACCAAATAAGGCTATCTTCTGTATACCACCCCTACCTTGTCACAACACAACTTATTGGCTCAAACGCATTAAGGAAAGAAATTCCACAAATTAACTTTTAACAAGGCAAACCTGTTTACTGAAATGCATTCCAGGTAACTATCTCATGAAGCTGGTTGAGAGAATGCCAAGAGTGTGCAACGCTGTCATCAAGGCAAAGGGTGGCTCACCTTGGCTTTATCATACCAGAGAATCTTCTTTCTTGGTCAGAGTCCTTTAGACCTCTTGGCAAACTCCAAGCAGGCTGTCGTGCCTTTTACTGATGAGTTGCTTCCCTCTGGCCACTCTACCATAAAGGCCTGATTGGTGGAGTTCTGCAGAAATATTTGTCCTTCTGGAAGGTTCTCCCATCTCCACAAAGGAACTCTGGAGCTCTGTCAGAGTGACCATCGGGTTCTTGGTCATCTCCCTGACCAAGGCCCTTCTCCCCCGATTGTTCAGTTTGGCTGGGCGGCAAGCTCTAGAAAGAGTCTTTGTGGTTCCAAACTCCTTCCATTTAAGAATGATAGAGGCCACTGTGTTCTTGGGGACTTTCAATGCTGCAGAATTTTTTAGGTACCCTTCCCCAGATCTGTGCCTCGACACAATCCTGGCTCGGAGGTCCAAGGACAATTCCTTCAACCTCATGGCTTGGTTTTTGCTCTGACTCTGTGGGACCTTATATAGTCGGGTGTATACCTTTCCAAATCATGTCCAATCAATTGAATTTACCACAGGTGGACTCCAATCAAGTTGTAGAACCATCTCAAGGATGATAAGTGGAAACAGGATGCACCTGAGCTCAATTTCGAGTCTCAAAATGGTCTGAATACTTATGTAAATATGTTTTTCCTGTTTTTTTTATTGTTTTTTAATTATCAAAGAAATCTAAAAACCTGTTTTCGCTTTGTCTTTATGTGGTATTGTGTGTAGGTTGATGAGGAAAAAAATATATTTAATCAATTTTAGAATGAGGCTGTAACATAACAAAATGTGTAAAAAGTAATTCTTTCCGAACGCATTGTATATATTTTTGTTTTTGTAATTTGATCCGGGGCCTACATTATTTTGTGCACAGGGCCGCCAGTTGCCCATCCCTGGTGTGTACTGACTAGGCTACGCTTCATTGTAAATTCAATTACAGAATGTGTGTGTTGGCATTTGGCCGTTCAATGTATCAGTGTCAGTCTCAAGTGGAGCACAGTGAAATCACATTCTCCCACTGCTGTACTTCAGCGCTTTGTAGCTCTAATTCACATTCCAGTCATGTGCTCTGGTCTCCCACACAGCCTCTCCCATTTCCCATACATCCACCAACGCTTAGTTTCAACTGATCCAGGGCGGGCGGAGGGGTTTAAAGTGTTCCATGTTATTTCAAGCTGATGTTGGAGTTTGAGCTAATTCACTTAGTTTTCCTTAGTTTCTCTTTTTCTCTCAATAGCTTAGTTTTAGTGCTGTAACCCACCTAAAGCTTTTGAATTCAATACCCTTGTGAACCAGACAGATGCCATTACCAGGACCCAGTCTCAGGCAGTGACCAAAATATATTTTGATAATTGATTGATGGTCTCTGTCTTACAGGAAGTCCCACAGCCAAGCAGTCGGTTGCGGCCCAGGGGACTCGCTCTCCGGCCCCCAAGGTTCACACAGGCAGCTTCCTGTCCTCAGGGGTCAAGGTGAGTTACACAGAGCTGACATAGAGATCGCTCAAATGTCAATGGCCGTGTCACCACGGTAAAATATTCAGGAAAACTTTTTAATGGCCAGGTCCAGATTTCCCAAAAGCGTCTTATGGCTAAGTTCATTGTTAGAACCTTCATAGGAGCATTGTTAAATCTCAGAACTGTTTCCCAAAACCATTGTTATTAATGATGCACTTGAAAACGCACGTAATCTAACACCTGCCTCTGACAACTCGTAAAACAGCTAAGTGCGTCATTAGATGCTTATTTGTGCTTCACATTATACACAGATAAACAGATTTACACTAGCTGTGTTCGAATACTCATACTAACCGCACTAACCGTGCAATTTGTGACGTGAATTGAGTATATAGTATGCTTATTGGTCATAGTATGGATATAGTTAGTATGCCAAAAGTTCGCCAAAGTATGAAGTATACATGCAGAGGACACTATTTCCGTACTTTAGGGCCCATATGCAGCTCTTCAGGAAATGGGCATGGCTTCACATCGTTTTCAGATTTGACGAAAATGGCGGAAAATATGCAGCCAAAGTACAAGAGCGGATACAGATTTATTGCTTTAACTAATTATGACAAATGTTGAGCAATGTAATAAAGTAATGACTTTTCAAATGAGTTACCTTACACGTTATGTTGGCTGACTATTTGTTAACTACGCTGTCCTTACAAACCACATCATTACAGCAGTATGTACCGGTATGTTAGCTAGCTACCTAACGTTAGTTGGCTACTTATATATCAAACTTGCCAGTATATTAACTATAGGCTATCTAACGAACGACCCAACGTTTATTGAGTTGATTATTCCCGCCATTCTTAGTTTAGCTAAACGGTATAGTCATTGTGCGTTCTCAATGGGTGCTTTCGTAAATTCGCTCTGGCTATCTACTCCGATTTCAGAGCACTCTCGTCTGAGTGAACCAGAGCGCAGAATAATGAATTTACGAGCGCTCAACACCCATTGTATATGGCCGGTGTCAGTAAACGTCTGCAAAAAGCGTAGTTAAATTGTTGCCAGCAGCACAGTTAGTCACCAACGCTCTAGATAACATGAAAGCAGCCTAACCAGCTCTGTTAGGGCGAGTAAAATGGTCAGAGTGATCTCATTTGTGTCTAGCAAGCTAGCCGACGTTAGCTTGGGTGCTTGACTGACGTTGTAAGGTCAGAACGCTCAAATCAACCCTACTCCTCTGCCCGAGCGTCCAGTGTGCGCTCCGAGAACTAAACGCTCTGAATTTACAAACGGACCATCTGACAACGCTCTGAATTTACGAGTGCACTCTGGCACTCCAGATTGAATTTAAGAACACACCCAAAGTCGTAAAATGTCTAACTAGTAATTTGTTACGCTAGCAAGAGGTTGCATAGCAACAGCATCAACTTCCGGTAGACAGGTGAAGAGCTAGTACGCTCAACTGAAGGATACTGTTAATTTCCAGTATACTAAAATGAACTAATAGTATATAGTATGTAGTATATACTCATTAAGTATGTAGAATACAGTATGTTAGTATGGGTATTTGAACACAGCTACTGAGTGCCTTTATCACGGTAATGGCCCGCACCTTAAAGGGGCAGCTGAACATTTTTGTCTCATCTAATGACTCAAATATTTGGGGGTACGTTGTGATTCATTGAGCATGGAACACTCCAAAAAACATTTATACACACGATTTTATACTTTTACAATTTATTGTATCCCTGAATTTATTTGTGTGCTCATGAATATCAACTAACAGTATGTACTCCTTGTCAAATATTTTTGCATTAAATCCCTGAACTAATAATAATAAACAAGTCGTATCACTCAGCATTTTGTGGCAGGGCAGGCACTGATTCTTGATGTTCAGTTGTAGAACTGTTTATCTGTTTTACTTTTTACTAGAGGTCGACCGATTAATCGGAATGGCCGATTTAATTAGGGCCGATTTCAAGTTTTTATAACAATCGGTAATCAGTATTTTTGGACACCGATTTGCCAATTTTTATTTTATTTATTTATATATATATATATATTTTTTTTTACACCTTTATTTAACTAGGTAAGTCAGTTAAGAACACATTCTTATTTTCAATGACGGCCTAGGAACGGTGGGTTAACTGCCTTGTTCAGGGGCAGAACAACATATTTTTACCTTGTCAGCTCGGGGATTCAATCTTGCAACCTTACGGTTAACTAGTCCAACGCTCTAACCACCTGCTTTACATTGCACTCCACGAGGAGCCTGCCTGTTACACGAATGCAGTAAGAAGCCAAGGTAAGTTGCTAGCTTGCATTAAACTTAACTTATAAAAAACAATCAATCATAATCACTAGTTAATTACACATGGTTGATGATATTACTAGTTTATCTAGCCTGTCCTGCGTTGCATATAATCGATGCGGTGCGCATTCGCAAAAAAGGACTGTCATTGCTCCAATGTGTACCTAACCATAAACATCAATGTCTTTCTTAAAATCAATACACAACTATATATTTTTAAACCTGCATATTTAGTTAATATTGCCTGCTAACAGGAATTTCTTTTAACTAGGGAAAATGTGTCACCTCTTGCAACAGAGTCAGGGTATATGCAGCAGTTTGGGCTGCCTGGCTCGTTGCGAACTGTGTGAAGACTATTTCTTCCTAATGAAGACAGCCAACTTCGCCAAACGGGATGATTTAACAAAAGCGCATTTGCGAAAAAAGCACAATCGTTGCACGACTGACCTAACCATAAACATCAATGCCTTTCTTAAAATCAATACACAGTAGTATATATTTTTAAACATGCATATTTAGCTAAAAGAAATCCAGGTTAGCAGGCAATATTAACCAGGTGAAATTGTGTCACTTCTCTTGCGTTCATTGCACGCAGAGTCAGGGTATATGCAACAGTTTGGGCCGCCTAACTCGTTGCAAACTAATTTGCCAGAATTTTACCTAATTATGACCTAACATTGAAGGTTGTGCAATGTAACAGGAATATTTAGATAAAATACGGAACGCTTCCGTATTTCACTGAAAGAATAAACATTTTTTTTTTCAAGATGAAGGTTTCCGGATTCAACCATATTAATGACCTAAGGCTCGTATTTCTGTATGTTTATTATATTATAATTAAGTCTATGATTTGATAACGCTGCTTCGAGTTTGGCTGTTGTCGTTGTGTTCCTGGTTCGAACCCAGGTAGGAGCGAGGAGAGGGATGGAAGCTATACTGTTACACTGGCAATACTAAAGTGCCTATAGTCAAAGGTATATGAAATACAAATCGTATAGAGAGAAATAGTCCTATAATTCCTATAATAACTACAACCTAAAACTTCTTACCTGGGAATATTGAAGACTCATGTTAAAAGGAACCACCAGCTTGCATATGTTCTCATGTTCTGAGCAAGGAACTTAAAATTTAGCTTTCTTACATGGCACATATTGCACTTTTACTTTCTTCTCCAACACTTTGTTTTTGCATTATTTAAACCAAATTGAACATGTTTCATTATTTATTTGAGGCAAAATTTATTTTATTGATGTATTATATTAAGTTAAAATAAGTGTTCAGTATTTTTGTAATTGTCATTGTTACAAATAAATAAATAAAAAATTGCCCGATTAATCGGTACCGGCTTTTTTGGCCCCCAATAATCGGTATCGGCATCGGCGTTGAAAAATCATAATCGGTCGACCTCTACTTTTTACTATTGTATGTAAATAATTTATTTTAACATACACTGGTTAAAAGACTTGGGTCACAAAAATACATTTATTGTATTATAAACATTGCAAAGCAAGCTCATCCGTCATTTGTGATTGTTGGTGTAATTATGGCGAAAAAATATATTAATTCATACAACAATTATAAGCTTAAGAATGTGCACATGTCTGTAGAATATGCTTAAATGTTCCAAAATGCAGTTAGCGGAAAACACCATTCTCAAAGCGCAGAGTATGCTGGAGCGGTTTCATGTCACAGAAATTAAGAAAGATACATCAACTAACATGGGTTGCTAATATGACTAGGATTATCATCAACTAACAGGGTTACTAATATGACTAGGAATATCATCAACTAACATGGGTTACTAATATGACTAGGATTATCATCAACTAGCAGGGTTACTAATATGACTTGGATTATTATCAACTAGCATGGTTTACTAATGATTAGGATTATCATCAACTAGCAGGGTTACTAATATGACTAGGATTATCATCAACTAACAGGGCTACTAATATGACTAGGATTATCATCAACTAGCATGGTTTACTAATGATTAGGATTATCATCAACCAACAGGGTTACTAATATGACTAGGATTATCATCAACTAGCAGAGTTACTAATATGACTAGGATTATCATCAACTAGCAGGGTTACTAATATGACTAGGATTATCATCAACTAACAGGGTTACTAATATGACTAGGATTATCATCAACTAGCATGGTTTACTAATATTACTAGGATTATCATCATCTAACAAGGTTACTAATATGACTAGGATTATCATCAACTAGCAGGGTTGCTAATATGACTAGGATTATCATCACCTAGCATGGTTGCTAGTATGACTAGGATTATCATCAACTAGCATGGGTTGCTAATATGACTAGGAATATCATCAACTAGCATGTGTTACTGATATGACTAGGATTATCATCAACTAACGTGTTACTGATATGACTAGGATTATCATCAACTAACATGGGTTACTAATATGACTAGGATTATCATCAACTAGCAGGGTTGCTAATATAACTAGGATTATCATCAACTAGCAGGGTTGCTAATATGACTAGGATTATTATCAACTAGCAGGGTTGCTAATATGACTAGGATTATCATCAACTAACATGGGATACTAACATGACTAGGATTATCATCAACTAGCAGGGTTACTAATATAACTAGGATTATCATCAACTAACATGTGTTACTAATATAACTAGGATTATCATCAACTAGCAGGGTTACTAATATGATTAGGATTATCATCAACTAGCAGGGTTACTAATATGACTAGGATTATCATCAACTAGCAGGGTTTCTAATATGACTAGGATTTTCATCAACTAGCAGGGTTACTAATATGACTAGGATTATCATCAACTAGCAGGGTTACTAATATGACTAGGATTATCGTCAACTAACCTGGGTTACTAATATGATTAGGATTATCATCAACTAACATGGGTTACTAATATGACTAGGATTATCATCAACTAGCAGGGTTACTAATATGACTAGGATTATCATCAACTAACATGTGTTACTAATATGACTAGGATTATCATCAACTAGCAGGGTTACTAATATGACTAGGATTATCATCAACTAGGAGGGTTGCTAATATGACTAGGATTATCATCAACTTGCAGGGTTACTAATATGACTAGGATTATCATCAACTAGCATGGGTTACTAATATGACTAGGATTATCATCAACTAGCAGGGTTGCTAAAATGACTAGGATTATCATCAACTAGCAGGGTTGCTAATATGACTAGGATTATCATCAACTAGCATGGGTTACTAATATGACTAGGATTATCATCAACTAGCATGGGTTACTAATATGACTAGGATTATCATCAACTAGCAGGGTTACTAATATGACTAGGATTATCATCAACTAGCAGGGTTACTGATATGACTAGGATTATCATCAACTAGCAGGGTTACTAATATGACTAGGATTATCATCAACTATCATGGTTACTAATATGACCAGGATTATCATCAACTAGCAGGGTTTACTAATATGACTAGGATTATCATCAACTAGCAGGGTTACTAATATGACTAGGATTATCATCAACTAGCAGGGTTACCAATATGACTAGGATTATCATCAACTATCATGGTTTACTAATATGACTAGGATTATCATCAACTAGCAGGGTTGCTAATATGACTAGGATTATCATCAACTAGCAGGGTTACTAATATGACTAGGATTATGCCTTTGGCTGCTGGACAATAAAATAACATTGATTTGAAAACCAATAGAATGTGAATAATGCTGGTTTCAACGTCATAACACTAGTGTTTATAAAATAATTCCCTCAACATTTCTATGGCCGTATTTTAGCTAGGCTACTTTGAAACAAGGTAAGACATGCCTCATAAAATGACATAAAACGGCTAGGTTTAAAACAAATACGTTTATGGTTAAATGGTCTCATTATGTTTGTCAGTCATGACTGGCGTTTAGTCTACATTTAGTTAATTTAAATTCTCATTCAAGTTTCTGGCACCTCCCTGCTGTCGGCATCGGTTTCGACATGAGGCTATAGCCAATATGCATATCACCTTCACTTTTACATGTAGGCTTTTTTAATTATGTACAGGAAAAATACATTTGAATATTATTCCAATGTTGGCCTCTCTGATTGAATTCTGATCGTGGTAATGGTTTCATGGTGATTTTTGTGTGATTATATCTATATTGTTCTTGTCTGATTTTTTTTTTTTTTAACTAACCATGTTTTAGGCTATACAGTATTTGTTTACATTGACATTGTTTACAAACATTGGAGTAAAATAAAGTTATATTTTGGCTTATGACAGTTGAACTAAGGCATTTAAAAGTTATATTCTTCAAGAATGAATGGGTATATACACTGAGTATACCAAACGTTAGGAACACCTTCCTAATATTGGTGTTACAGACACTTTTTTTATTTTTGGACTAGTGACTTGAGCTTTTGGACAAGTAAAAAATCTGTCATGCTTGTCGGAAGGACAAGTGGCAAAAAAAAGTGAATGTCAAGCCCTGGTTAAAGCTATAATTTTGATATCATAGATGGTCAGTCCTTGCATATTCATAGCTACACTTATATATACAAAAGTATGTGGACAGCCCTTAAAATGAGTGGATTTGCCTATTTCAGCCGCACCTGTTGCTGAAAGGTGTATAGAATCGAGCACGCAGTCATGCAATCTCCATAGACAAACATTGGCAGTAGAATGGCCTTACTGAAGAGCTCAATGACTTTCAACGTGGCAATTTTCTGCACTGCTAGAGCTGCCCCGGTCAACTGTAAGTGTTGTTATTGTGAAGTGGAAATGTCTAGGAGCAACAATGACTCAGCCACGAAGTGGTAGGCCACACAAGCTAACAGGACGGGACCGCCAAGTGTTGAAGCGCATTGCGTTTAAAAATGGTCTGTCCTCAGTTGCAACACAATACCGAGTTCCAAACTGCCTCTGGAAGCAACGCCAGCACAAGAACTGTTTGTCGGGAGCTTCATGAAATGGGTTTTCATGGCCGAGCAGCCACACACAAGCCTGAGATCACCAGGCGCAATGCCAAGCGTCGGCTGGAGTGGGATAAAGCTACCTGCCCCAATGCATAGTGCCAACTGTAAAGTTTGGTGGAGGAGGAATAATGGTTTGTGGCTGTTTTTCATGGCTCGTGCTAGGCCCCTTAGTTCCAGTGAAGGGAAATCTTAACGCTGCACCAATGCAACGATTCTATGCTTCCAACTTTGTGGCAACCGTTTGGGGAAGGCCCTGGCCTGTTTCAGCATGACAAAGCCCCTGTAAATAAAAAGAGGTCCATACAGAAATGTTTGTCGAGATCGGTGTGGATAAACCTGACTGGCCTGCACAGAGCCCTGACCTCAACCCCATCTAACACCTTTGGGATGAATTGGAAGGCAGACTGCAAGCTATGCCTAGTCGCCCAACATCAGTGCCCGACCTCACTAATACTCGTGTGGCTGAATGGAAGCAAGTCCCCACAGCAATGTTCCAACATCTAGTGGAAGCCTTCCCAGAAGAGTGGAGGCTGTCATAGCAGCAAAGGGGGGCCCAACTCCGTATTAATTCCCATGATTTTGGAATGAGATGTTCGACAGGCAGGTGTCCACATACTTTTGTTAATGTCTATGAATTTGAGAGTGGTTACATTTCTCCAGCCCCAACCCTTTAGCTTTTTACCCAAGTGGTGGGATATGCTTTATTATTATTTCAACTGCAGATTGCCCCTTTCAAGTTTAAACCCTGAAAACACAGGCGTCTTCCATGAATGACTTTGATTACCAAAGTCTTAAGCTGTCATGAGTACTTTTCATAGAACTCTTTCAGTCCTAACAGTGTTGAGCTTCCAGGAGATTTATGTCAGAGCCAACCCAGCAGTCTGTGTGGTATAGTGACTTCCTGTCTCTGTAGACACTTCCTCCCTTGAACAACACTCTCTCTCTCTCGCTCTTTCGCTCTGTGTATTATTAATAGTGTGCCACTCTGCCAGGGTGCTATCTTCAGCAGCTGTAGGCAGCCACTTGGCAAGACATTTAACTTGGACATCATTCTAAAAGGGAATTGCATTGCAGAGGGAATAACTGCAAGGTTCTATATCTAAACACACACGTTTGTTTTGCTCTCCTTGTGGGGACCAAACAATTGATTCCCATTGAAAATCCTATTTTCCCTCACCCCTAAATGTAACCCTTAACCTAACTTAAACCTAACCCTAATTGTATCCCTAACTCCTAAGCCTAAAATAGCCTTTTTCCTTGTGGGGACCCACAGGTTGGAATGTTCCTTGTTTTACTATCCTTTTGAGGAGTTCTGGTCCCCACAAGGATAGTAAAACCCCAAAAAAACACAGAGATGGTGTCAAACCCCTGTAATAAAATCAACCCACTCCCCAAACTCTCCACAAATGAAACACAATTTCAGGGCAGATGAATTCCGACAGTACTGTAGGCAGGAACGCAGTGCTGCTGTGATACTCAGCATCAAACCTCAACCCACAGCACTGTCTCTTTCTCTGCTGGGCAGCACCAAGCCTTCTCTCTCTGCGAGGGGCTGAAAATAAAGCAGGGTCCTTTGTGATCTGTCAGCCGCTGTTATTAAAACCAATGCCTAATCACAACAATGATATTGACTTATTGTATTAACTAACCAATGGTGAGTGCTCACTCTTTTTTGCCTTGCTGTTTTTTTTCTAGCCTGTTTGGAAGGGGACAAAATATTAACACCTCTTGACTTATTCCACATTTTGTTCTGTTACAGCCTGAATTCAAAGTGTGTTAAAAAACATGTATTATATTAAAAGAATTACATCTGTGAGTCTTTCTGGGTAAGTCTCTAAGTGCTTTCCACACCTGTATTGTGCAGCATTTGCCCATTTATTCTTTAAAAAAAAATGCATCAAACTGTCAAATTGGTTCTTGATCATTGTTAGACAACCATTTTCAGGTCTTGCAATAGTTGTAGTACATTTACAGTACCAGTCAAAAGTTTGGACACACCTACTCATTCAAGGGTTTTTCTTTATTTTTACTGTTTTCTACATTGTAGAATAATAGGGAAGACATCGCAACTATGAAATAACACATATGGAATCATGTAGTAACCAAAAAACTGTTAAACAAATCAAAATACATTTAAATTTTAGATTCTTCAAAGTAGCCACCGTAACTGCAATGTTTTTGATTCATCCACAGCCATTAAACTCTGTATCTGTCTTAAAGTCACCATTGGCCTCATGGTGAAATCCCTGAGCGGTTTCCTTCCTCTGCGGCAACTGAGTTAGGACCCCAGTATTTTTGTAGTGACTGCGTATATTGATACACCATCAAAGTGTATTTAATAACTTCACCATGCTCAAAGAGATATACAATGTCTGCTTTATTTTTACCCATCTTCCAATAGGTGCCCTTTGCGAGGCATTGGACAACCTCCCTGGTCTTTGTGGTTTGAATCTGTGTTTGAAATTCACTGCTCAACTGAGGGACTTTAAAGATAATTGTATGTGTGGGGTACAGAGATGAGGTAGTCATTCAAAAATCATGTTAAACACTATTATTGCATTATTGAGTCCATGCAACTTATGTGACTTGTTTAGCAAATGTTTACTCCTGAACTTATTTTGGCTTGCCATAACAAAGGGAATGAATATTTATTGACTCAAGACATTTCAGCTTCTCATTTTTAGTTAATTTGTAAAAATTAGTAAAAACCATAATTCCACTTTGACTTTATGGGGTATTGTGTGTGTGTGTGTGTGTATGTGTGTGTGTGTGTGTGTGTGTGTGTGTGTGTGTGTGTGTGTAGGCTAGTGACAAAACATCTAAGTTGAATCCATTTGAAATTCAGGCTGTAACACAACAAAATGTGGAAAAAGTCAAGGGGTGTGAATCATTTTTTTAAACTGTTGCTTCTAGCACTGGTAGTCCTTGTGGTAATGTTCTTTCTCTACACTCGCTACTTCTGCAGGTCATTATCAAGCAGGAGCCGGGGGAGGTTCCCACTCAGCATCAGCAGCAGATGGTTTCCTCGGTAACGGCAGCCCAGCAGTCCGCCGCCGCAGCAACGCAGCAATTTGTCGCAGTGAAGGGAGGTCACGTGATCTCCATGTCGCCACAGAAACAGACAGGAGGGGCCAGCGGGGCAGGGGCTCCACCCAGCAAGGTATCAGACAGAAATACACGGACACATACACACACTCACACTTGAACTTCTAGTCATGGCTCATCCTATGTAACTACTGCTATACACACCTTTTCTATTCACATACTGTCTATACGCACCACTTACATACATATATTTATATTCCAGACTCTGGTCCGGACTCTGGTTCCTGTAATTCTATCCATTTTGCCATGTGGTTTTGTACTGTATATTTAAATACTGTATTCTCGACACAGCTCATTATAATATTGCTACTACTGTACATTGCTTTTAATGATACTGTTTATACTCACCGCATATTTATAATATAATAGCTCACTCTATATCTACTGCTGTACATATCATTCGTAGTATTTCTAGTGTAAGTTCATCCTGTGTAGATACGCATAGATTGCATTTCGATTACTCTTACAGTGCTATTTGGGTTGTTAATTGGATTCATTCTGACATTTATTCATTTAGAAATTGTTTGTATTTTGTTTATGTACTTGTTTGACATTGTACTGCTTTGTTAGGCGCAAATAACATAATAATTTCGCTGCACCTGCTTTAACATCTGCTAAAATGTGTACACGACCAATAAACATCGTTTTGATTTGACATGCACACACACAGAGATGGTTCACAGCCAGTAAGCACGGTATAAGAGAGCAAAGGCTTTGAACTGTAAAACTACATTTCCAATGTTCCCCCTCTCCAGGTTCTGGGTATCCCTGTAGGCTCCGCCCTCCAGGCAGCGGTGAAGCAGGTGGCCATCAGCAGCGGACAGATCCTAGTCGCCAAGGGTAACCCCTCCGTTTCCAAGGTGATCGGCGGGAAGCAGGTGGTTGCCCAGGGCGTCGCCAAGGCCATCGTCAGCGGAGCGGCTGGTAGCATCGTGGGTCAGCAGGTCGTTGCTAAGGCAACAGGGGCTGCAGGGGGAACAGGAAAGAGCGGAGGTGATGGTCACTTCACTTTTGTTCGTTCACACGCACACACACGTAAACACAAACAAACACACTTGACAGACAAACTCTCTCCCCCCTCTCTCTCTCCACAGTGATGGCTACCCTCCAGCTGCCAGCCAACAACCTGGCCAACCTTGCCAACCTGCCTCCGGGCACCAAGCTGTACCTCACCACCAACAGCAAGAACCCATCAGGGAAGGGCAAGCTGCTGCTCATTCCCCAGGGAGCCATCCTCAGAGCTTCCAACTCAGCAGGTAACACACACACACACACACACCTCATTATCCTTACCAACTCCTCTCCTTTCATTTCCTATTTTCTTCTTCCTCTCCGACCCCATCCTTGTATCCAATCCAGTTTGTCACATAAACAAACACCCACTGAATAGTGAATATGCCATGATGTTTTTCACCTCTTTGGTGTATGAATACAGGTTTATTTTGGTGTTTATGTCCGTATAGGATAGCAGTCTCTAGGTCAGGGTTTTCCAACCCTGTTCCTGGAGAGCTACCCTCCTGTAGGTTTTCACTCCATCCCCAGTTGTAACTAACCTGATTCAGCTTATCAAGCAGCTTATTATTAGAGTCCGGTGTGCTAGATTACGGTTGGAGTGAACCTACAGGATGGTAGCTCTCCACGAACAGGGTTGGAGTACCCTGCTCTAGGCGTATTATGCTGAAGCATGTCTATCTCTGTGTGTGTTTGTTTCTCTGTGTGAGAGCAGTCTCTGGGTGTATTATCAGGGATTTTTCTGCCATTGAAATCCTTGGGGCGGGCAGGAAATACGATTTTAGTGTTAACTAAAACGACTAAAACCAGTGGTGTAGTGCCGGAGAAGTGGGTATACTCAAACTGCCCCCCCGGCGAAGGAAAGGGAAAGGGGGATACCTAGTCAGTTGTCCAACTGAATGTATTCAACTGAAATGTGTCTCCCGCATTTAACCCAACCCCTCTGAATCAGAGAGATGCGGGGGGCTTCCTTAGTCGACATCCACGGCACCCTGTGTGAAAAATTCTATGAGAAACAGTGACATAAACTCTGAGTGACCTAAAATGATGAATCCCATTTTGGTCTTTCACAGTCAGGTCAACCCAAGCTGTACTGAGCAAGTAGGCTAATAGTAGGCCTACTATTGAAACAGATAAATTAGGCTGTCATCTGAGTGAGAAAGTCACAGGTTTCTGCTTTTCCATTACATTTTTTTATCAGGAGACCACTTTTGAGGTCTGGGAAAAATCTAGTGTAGTTATCCTTGAAGTGGGCAGGCACAGAACACTGTTGTTTGGTAAGCGACGTTTCTGTAGCACATGAGTTTGCAAAACAAATGTCCACTGGATTGATGCAAGTAATCATGATATCATTCTGCCAGGTAGGCATAGGCTACTTTGTAGCTAGTTAACATTTCATTGAGAAGGTTTTTGGGAACACCTTTACATCTACCAGAAGATGGATAGGCCTATCGTTAGCATCGCTATATTTTTCCTGTTCCTTCATTTTTTTAAACCTGGATGTTTTACTTCATATTATGAGGTGTGTCTTACCTTGCTTCAAAGTAGCCTATAGCCAAAATCCCTCCATAGAAACATGGAGGCAATTATTTTATAAAGACTTCCTCAAATGCGTTCTCCTGTTCTATTGGTTTTCTTTCAACTGTCTTTCACTTTCTAGCAGCCAAAGTCATTATCCTAGTCATATTAGCAAGCCATGATGTTGCGTCTTTAGATCTCACCAATTTCAAACGGATATGTCCATCTCTGTCTATGAGGCCGCACTCATTTGCAGTGAGCACATTGCATTTTGGAGCATTCGCCCGTAGGCCTACCGCTGTGTGTACATTGCTGCGCATAAAATGTGAAAAGATGATAGTTTATCATCATTTTAAGCTAAACATTCTGATCTGTTCCATCAGCCTTATTAATTGATATGGCGTATACCTCCACTACACTACTTTGATACACATTGTGGGGATTCAGAAGTGAGTATACGCAATTCCCGCTGAAAAATACCCTCCACTACACCACTGACTAAGACCAGATTTAAAGTATGTTGAAAAGATAATGGACCTATATATTTTTTATTAATCTTTGAGAACTAACAATCACCTAAATAAAAGCTAGACAGTCAGGGAGAATTGAAAATAACCAAAACAAGGAATTTAGCAGTATAAAGCATTAGCCATGGCAAAATGCATGGAATTGCAGGGAATTAGCTTAATTTTCTCTCAGTTGCATGGCAAAATGTGTAGAATTACAGGAAATGTTCTCTATAGCCGGGCCGTCCGCGCCCACCACCTAAGGCCTTTTTTGATTCAGAGAAAACCCCCTGTATTATGCTGAACCATGTCTCTCTCTGTGTTTATGTGTGTGCAGGTCAGCAGTCCCAGGGCAGCTCCTCTACAGGCTCTGGCTCCCAGACCCCCACCTCCTCATCCAGCAGCCTGCCCTCTAACCTCTCCTACACATCATACATCCTCAAACAGACCCCACAGGTACACACACAGGCGCGCGCACATACACACACATACACGCACAGGCGTGCACGCACACACACACACACACACACACACACACACATTCACCCTCACAGACCCTGCAGGTACACACACACACACCTCCTCAAATAGACCCCACAAGTACACACACACACACACACACACACACACACACACACACATTGATAAGCACGTCTTCTCACTCTCTCTCTGTTCACCCTTTTATCCTCTTCAAATAATCATTGAGTGAAACAAGCTGCTGCCTTTCATGTCTTATTCTTGTGGAGAGTCTCATGTCATGCTCAGAGTAGAATAAAAGTACTCTCTTCAGTCTCTCAAATCAATCACACTCGTTCATTTTAAAGACTACTTGCTAGCGGATTTTTTCTTCTTAAAGAATACATTTTTACTGTGTTGTGTTCATGAAGGCTGGGATTTTCCTTTCGTAAAATCTGTCTTCAGTATTCCGGTGCTGATTATTTGAAGACTTTTCCCTTTATAAAGTACATTCTCTGTGGGTAATTTACTTTAGTAAAGCCTATCTTTAGTATTTCAGTAGTGATTGAGCCTGCTGCTAGCTATATCCCTGAAGTAGATACATTCATTATCGAGCCATTGATCCAGCTCTTAACTCTAGAACAATGCCGTCTCCAACAACTTCTAATGAAGTATGTGCGTCCTCTCTTCCTCCCATCTGAAAATCTAAATCTGGGGCAGAGATAATTTCATGTCACCGCTCGCTGTTCTCACTCTCACGTCAGTCGAACCTTTGGGAAAACCTTTAGCATTTGCCGTCGGGGTGCCTCCACTCCACTGGTCGATAGCAGCAAATTAATGTGACCAACCACACACTTGCGCATGCACACATTTGCGAGTGTTTGTGTACACACACACACACACACACACACACACACACACACACCCCCCCTCCTACATCCTTAAACAGCCTAACTAAAGAAATCACCCACCCCTGTTATCTGCCTCCCTAAATGCTGACTAATTGTGCCAAAGAGGATGTTCAAATGTATCAACCACACTGTGCCACCCATTCATCCCACCAACCCTTATTCCCAAACTGTTGAATAAACCAATTAATAAACAACAAATAAATGTTACCATCCCCCTCCATACTTCTAAACTCTTCAAGAAAAGCTCTAACAAAAGCTCTCAGATGGTATTGTAAAACCCATTGCTGTTGATATTATCTGTTGGTGTCATAGCGACCAAGCTGTTTGTGATTGATCTTTTCCAGGGCACGTTTCTGGTTGGCCAGCCGGCGTCACAGGGCGTGGGGAAGCAGGGCGCGGCCAGTTCCACAGGTCACGTAGTGTCGTCCCCTGCGACCGTCACCCAGCAGGCCATCCGGGTCACAGCGGGTCAGAAGGCTGCCATCCTGGCTCAGGTCAGTACTGTCTAGACACAAAATGGTGGACAGGCATAGCCATAGTTACTTACACTATAGCCATAGTTACTTCTGGGGAGACGTGCAAGTTAGTGGTCATATAAGTTGTATAACAGAGCTTGACATTCAGGGCTGCCCGCTGGCCCGGAAACATCTGCCGAGCTCACCGGGCGAGTTAATCAAGCTTTCAAATGGCCCGCTTGGGCCTGTACATTTTCAAACTCCAAAACAGAAAAAAAGTATTTATATTTAATCCTTCACAATATTCCTGATGTCTGATGCCTCACACTTGTTATCAACCAGAATTCGTCAAGAATGTCAAAGCCTTCCGTCTTGAGTGAGCCCCGCCAGTAGGCTACGTCCTAGATACGCCAGAACCGTCTCAGCGGAGACGGGATGCCCATCAATTCAGAGTTGAACATCGGCATGCTCATTTAAGTCCTCCACCTCCTTTTCAGTCATTTTTCAACTCAGACACAGCGATGTCATTATTAGCTGCTTGCTTGTCAAGACATGAACAGTATTTACACAAATCACTTTTTGGTTAAATACAGAAATAAATAAAAATGAATATTGTAATAATGCTATTCTGTAGCCAATATAATTGTTAAAAAATAAAAAAAGATGAATTCCCAATGCTGTTAATGAGCTATGTTGTTTATGTATCAGCTGAATATCAACTGTCGGCTGTAAAGAGCGCTCAACTCTTCACAATGCTGATTGCAGAAACAAATGTGTTCTAATAAGACCAGCCACTGCGCAACATTCCTAAATTCAATCTCGGGGGAAAAGACAACAGTTTTGATGACAATTATTGAAAAGAGCAGGATCCCAGCTTTTAAGTGCTGTTAGATTTCTTTATCAACTCAAATGTTTGCGCAATTGGCATCGTTTTTACAATCTCTGTGTCTGGCATGACAATATAAAAGATTACTGCGGGTAGCGCGTCGGCCAATCGAATGCATAAACTTGCCAGTGTATTTTTTTTAGGACATTAAACAAGCAATGATGATATTTAGAGTCTGTGATCTAGCTAACGATTAGCCCTTTGTGGTAAACAATGCAGAGGAGCAACCCCATGCTTCAGCCAAGTAGCCACCATGCTGCATCAGACAGGTGATAATGCTTATTGCTAAAATACCTGCCACATACGAACCATGTACATTGCCTAAAGATATTGCTTTTCATCTTAATGAGCTCATTTCTGGAGATCGATGTCCGAGCCCCCGCGGAAATCCAATTAGCATAATACAAAAATCCCCATAGAAGTAAGCTAGAGACATCCTTTTTTTGTATGCGTCTCAATCCACCGCATCTGCCTATGTCACACTTCCCGCATCTGCGGTGAAAGATGACAGAGCTAGAGCGGTGTTTGTCAGACCATGAGACATCTCGAAAATTGGTCTTCTCACTAAGTCGTCTGTAGCGTCCGAATGGTTTGGCCTCCAAACTCTCACGAACACAATATTATTTTCTGTTTTGTTCTATGACCCCCACCTACTCATTCAAGGGTTTTTCTTTATTTTTACTATTTTCTACATTGTAGAATAGTAGTGAAGACATCAAAACTATGAAGTAACACATATGGAATCATGTAGTAACCAAGTAAAGTGTTAAACAAATCAAAATATATTTTATATTTGAGATTCTTCAAAGTAGCCACCCTTTTGCCTTGATGACAGCTTTACACACTTTTGGCATTCCCTTATTCTTTGCAAATGTATTTTTCAACTTGATTGTGGTCCACCTGTCGTAAATTCAATTGATTGGACATGATTTGGGAAGGCGCACACCAGTCTATATAAGGTCCCACAGTTGACAGTGCATGTCAGAGCAAAAACCAAGTCATGAGGTCGAAGAAATTGTCCTTAGAATTCCGAGACAGGATTTTGTTGAGGCACAGATCTGGTGAAAGGTACCAAATTATGTTGGCAGCATTGAAGGTCCACTAGGTCCCCTCCATCATTCTTAATTGGAAGCAGTTTGAAACCACCAAGACTCTTCCTAGAGCTGGCCACCCTGCAAAACTGAGCAATCGGGGGAGAAGTGCCTTAGTCAGGGAGGTAACCAAGAACCCGATGGTTCTGGCAGAGCTCCAGAGTTCCTCTGTGGAGATGGGAGAACCTTCCAGATGGACAACCATCTCTGCAGCTCTCCACCAATCAGGCCTTTATGGTAGAGTGGCCAGAGGGAAGCCACTCCTCAGTAAAAAGCACATGACAGCCCGCTTGAGAGTTTGCCAAAAGGCACCTAAAGACTCTCAGACCATGAGAAACAAGATTCTCTAGTCTGATAAAAGGTTGAACTCTTTGGCCTGAATGTCAAGCATCACGTCTAGAGGAAACATGGCACCATCCCTACTGTGAAGCATGGTGATGGCAGCATCATGCTGTGCGGATGTTTTTCAGCGGCAGGGACTGGGAGACTAGTCAGGATCAAGAGAAAGATGAACAGAGCGAAGTACAGAGAGATCATTGATGAAAGCCTGCTCCAGAGAGCTCAAGACCTCAGACTGGGGTGAAGGTTCACCTTCAAACAGAACAACGACCCTAAACACACAGCCAAGGCAATGCAGGAGTGGCTTCGGGACAAGTCTCTGAATGTCCTTGAGTGGCCCAGCCAGTGCCCAAACTTTAACCCGATCAAACATATCTGGAGAGACCTGAAAATAGCTGTGCAGCGATGCTCCCCATCCAACCTGACAGAGCTTGAGAGGCTCTGCTGAGAAGAATAGGAGAAACTCCCCAGAAACTCGTCATAACCAAGAAGACTGTAATCCCTGACAAAGGTGCTTCAACAAAGTACTGAGTAAAGGGTCTGAATACTTAGTTAAATGTGACATTTCAGTTTTTCTCTTTGTCATTATGGGGTATGGTGTGTAGGTTGATGAGGGGAAAAAACTATTTAATCAATTTTAGAATAGGGCTGCAACGTAATAAAATGTGGAAAAAGTCAAGCGGTCTGAATACTTTCCGAAGGCACTGTATTATGTGACTTGTTAAGCACATTTTTACTCCTGAACTTATTTAGGCTTGCCATACCAAAGGGGTTAAATACTTATTGCCTTAATACTTATTGCCTCAGCTTTTCATTTTTTATTAATTAGTTAAAATGTCTAAAAACACAACACTTTGACATTTATATGGTATTGTGTGTATGTCAGTGACAAAACAAATCTCAATTTAATAAATTTTAAATTCAGGCTGTAACACAACAAAATGTGGAAAAATTCAGGGGTGTGAATACTTTCTGAAGGCACTGTATATGTCATCATTGAGAGGGGCGATGGATTTATTTTTGTTTTCCTAACAATTAGGGTATTTTATGGTTAGCTATGATATAAGGTACTCGCCCAGACTGCAATTGGAACATGACATAACGCCAGACTCGGCCAACTTTTTGTGAGTTGCAGTGGGTACACAGTACACACACAGATACACACTGCCTTGTTGTTTCTAGGTCACACCATGCATGTTCTGAGGGATACATCTATAGCCAGCCAACTTTTCTACATCCGTCTATCCTCACAAAGGCACAAACATACTGTAGCACAACATTGGTGCACTAAAGGCATTATTATACCACCGTAGTAATGGTAATTTAATCTAGTAGCTTCAAGAGGATATAAGGGCAGTGATTTAAGACAGAATTTGCATAGATATAGAATACTATACCGTGTTACTACCTCCAGTAGGTATTATCCTAAAAGGATAATTATCCTATTATCCTAAAAATAAATGGGACTCATTGAGTGGGCTTTAAAAAGGCATTTCACAAGGGAGTTCTTGTGTTTTCTTATGTGTGTGTGTGTTGTCTGTTTTTTTGTTTGCCCTGACTATCAGATTAGAGTTAATAATTATGCCTTTCGGCAGACGTCTGAGCTTTAACTTCGGCTAATTATTTCTCTCTGTCCCTCTTTCTGTGTTTCCCTCCATTTAATTGCAAACATTCTCTCATCCTCTCCTCTGCCAGTATATTTTATCATTGCTGTGGTCTGAACTTATTAAGCGATTTAGTATGGAGTCAGGCAGTAGTTATGTCCTCTATGGACATATAGTTTAACTTCTCTTTTTCCTTTTATGGATTAGTCCCTCTTGAAAACAGCAGGTGCAAATACTACTAAACTAAGCTAGTAATTCAATCTAAGTGCCTTATAAGAGGCGAACCGTTAGAGGCGAACCGTTAGTCAACAAAGTCTTTCTTTTTTATTTTACTATTTGATAATCCTCTCCTCCTCTAATCCACGTCTCTAATAAATAGGCTATGGATGCATTTGTTTCTATTTTAATGATTGTCAATTTCATGTTCATACTATAGCGTAGCTGTCCCCTTCATACTTTACTAGTCAATTCATTATCTAATAGCCTACTTTTGGAAAGCCTCAAGTTAGGCCCTGGTTTTTTAATATGTTTTAAGGAAAGAAGTAAGATTTGTTCTTATGTCTGACATATGCTGGTGGATTTGATTGAGGGTTGCTTTTACCAGCGGTGTGCCTGTGTGAGTTTGCTGATTCTCTCTATAGGCCTATATGTCCATTCAGAAAGTTCCCCAAATGAACCTGTCTGGATCTCTTTAATAAGAATAAAATGCTATTTTCACGATGTGATCTCGTTGAAGAATATATGCCACTGCCATCGAATGACCGCAGCCTCAGGGTTTGTGATAATAATGAAATGTCATGATATCCACAAAGTGTAATGGCTTGTTCAAATTTTTATTAAGGAGCATATCTACCGACAGTATTGGGTGAGATACCATTTGAGAGGACAGCTGTATTAGTGTGTGTGTGAGACTATCGGTGTAGGACAGTGTGTTTGTGCGTGCACGCCAATCCGTGCTGGTGTTAGCTAGAAGAGAAGAGTCTGACACTCTCACCGTTCAATCTGTTTCAGCTTACATAACCACAATAGCCATTTTCACCTCTCTCCCAAATGACCCTCCCGTCCTGAGCTCCTCCCTCTGTTCCCTTGGGGCCTTGGCCTGCCTGCCTGGGTATTCACATCATGTGGCGTCATAATACTGGGGCTCAATGCTCTAAATTCTCTGGATTCTATTACAAAACGTTTTGAGTGCATGCTAGAGCTTTTGTGTCGGGTGTGTTTGGTCACGCTAAGTGCAGTTCGTTTGAGGACAGATCTGTCTCGTGGGTCAGTCAGAAACATCAGAGAAACACGGTGTAGATCACATAGATCTCTCTCAATGTAGAGCAGGAGTACTTGTGGAATTTACTATTGAACGATTGTCTCTAATTAGGCATTGTCTATTTTCTGCATAAGCATTGATAATATTGTCCTGCACCTTTTCCTATATGCTACACAGGGCACTTCCTGTAAGTTATAAGAATCAAGAATCAATAAAGTTATATCTAATTTATTTGTGTGGACTGTATGTTGATTGACAGGCGCTGGGCGGGTCCCAGGTGAAGCTGTCTGATGGCTCAGTGAAGACGGTAAGCACGGCGACAGCGGCCCACCTGTCTAAGCCGGCCACGACCATGCTTAGGATGACGGGCGGAGTCATCACAACCGCTAGCTCCACCCCCAGCTCTGTCTCCACTGCCGCTGCCACGGCAACTGCCAGTCAACCGGTGAGTGGGAGGAGTTTGGGGTATTTGGGGTTACCTCTGAATAGACCCTGTATCAGAACTAGATTATCTGGTCCTTTATGGAACCAAGAAGCTTCTCTTCCATGCCTGATTCCCATTTTGGAACTCCGCTCTTCCAGAACTGTTAATTAAAATGTTAGCATCTTTCCAGAGAGAAATGTGTTCCTTTGTTTCAGCTAGAACTCCCTAAACCCAATGGCCTAGCTTGATCAGTCTGCCTCTTAATTACAATGAATGGGATTTATCATTGAAGTTGCAGAAGGGGAGCGCAGGGCGGTGGACCCTAACATATTATGAAAGAGTTATGAAACTAGAAAGGTGTATTACCCGTAGTCTGTATCATTCTTTCTGTCTAAAAAAGTTGTTTATGTCAGTGTATTGATTTCATACACAGACTGAAACCATGTGGTGATATTTCAGACAATAAAACTGTGTGAATCGGTCTGTTTGTTTCTGTGTAACTACATCTTCACGAATGCCAGTTGTTTGTGGTTGTTTGGTTCCAGGTAGCGGAGGTGTCCGTTCAGGCCAAACCTGTATCCCACTCTATCCTGGTGGCAGCCAACCAGGCAGCAGTCATCAACGCCGCAAAGAATGCCAGCGCCGCTAACGCTGTTACCATGGCAAGGAACACCACGGCTGCCATTACCATGGCAAAGAACACCACGTCTACTGCCATTACCATGGCAAAGAAATCCACGGCAACCGCCGTTACCATGGCAAAGAGCGCCACCGGTTTGGTAACCATGCAGAAGGGTGCCATGGCGCCAACTGTCACCTTGGCAAAGGGTCCCACCACCTCTGGCACCGTTGTTACCGTTGCTAAGAGCATTACCAACATGCACGTCATCAGCATGGCCAAAGGGGCAGGTTCTATGGTAGTGGGTGTGCCCAAGAGTGCCAGCACGACATTGGTCAGTGCGGCATCGCTGTTCAGTGGGATGGTGGCAGGGGGAGGAAAGACTGCTGCTACCCTATCAGGTAGGAAGAGAATATCTCTTATGTTGTTTGAGAAAGTGGATTGCTGCTATTTTGGGACAGGTCTCAATTTTTTTTCTCAGTAGGATCGCCTGTGTAAAAACAAAGCATAGATTTAAAATAATTATATAATTTAAATGGCCAAATGCCCCATCCAGGCTCAGAGTTGTCTCCTGTGCTCTGGTCTTGTCCAGGTATGCTGAAGATCCACTCTGGCGGGTCCAGCTCCCAGCAGACAGTGCTGACCGTCCCTGCCAACCAGCCCAAACAACTGGGGGTGGGCACGGGAGGCGTACAGACCATACACATGCCCGTCAACAAAGGTCAGTCAGTCAGTCCATCCATGGTAAATTATTCCATAATATAGCAATCAATCCATCAGACAATCCAGCGTTTTTCCTGACATTTATTTTTCAGACAGTGACACAAATGCCCCAAAAAGCATATGAGTCTTCTATTGAAATCAATAGAAAGCCAGGTAGACAGACTTTCACAGCACCCGCTGAGGACTGGAGAGCAGAAGTCTGTGTGCTGTGGGATTCTACCTATTCCCCAGATCCAGACAAAGTACATGATGTGGGCAGGGCCTGGGAGATGGAGAGATGCGCTTCGGTGGGCTGAGGATTAAGTTAGTGCAGCTGGAGAGAGAGGGGGGGGAGCAGGCTTGTTGCGATATTAAAACTCCTCACACACACACACACACACACAGTGCACCTGGGCTTTAAATGAACTGGCTCGCACACTGTACTGAGGAGGAGGTCTAGCCATCAGCTGAGCTCCAGGCCTACATGTATGAATATAGAGGTTTTGGTGCGTAGTCATGAGGGCCAGAAAAGCAGTCACCTTCACAGCTCAAGTCACTGTTTTATTCATTATACATTCAGTATTCATGTGTGAGTTTGTTATTGTTGTCCCCTCGTGTGTGTGTGTGTGTCTGTGTGTGTGCGCGTGTGTAGTAGTCCAGTCCGGCTATGTGTGTAAAGGACCAGCTCCCAGTAGTAGCTCCACTCCCTCCCCTGGAGCAGGAGTGGCTGCAGCTGGAGTCTCCCCCAGTCCTGCTGCTGATGCCCAGGCCTCGCCTTCCTCCTCCCTCACCCTGCCCCTGGCCCAAGGTGAGAGGAGCACCATTCGCCTCCCTCTCTCTTGCCTCTCCTTCAACATCCTCCTGTCTCTCCTTCAATCCTCTCTGTGGGTGGCCCTCCCTTAATGCTTCAGTTACGGCTAGGCGAGCCGAACAAGTTTTCTCGCATACTCTCGTAAAAGACCTTCGCTTGAAAAATGAGAAAAAATTGGCAATACTACTGTTTGTCCATTTTTAGACGCCGTAGCCAGCATACACTCAGAATGAATCTAAGATGACTCAAGAAATCTGTCATGAATTTTGACGTTTTTGTCGAGGAGATCTTAGTAACGCAATTTTGCATCTGACTAGGATGGTGTAGTATTTCTCAAGTGAAAAAATGTACATGCGGGCGAGTCGTCTCAGGCACTTTTATTTAATTTTTGTATTTTATTTCACCTTTATTTAACTAGGCAAGTCAATTAAGAACAAATTCTTATTTACGGGGGCTGGGATTAAAAATAAACAAAATGGAAAATATAGGACAAAACACGCATCATGACGAGAGACAACACAACACTACATAAATAGAGACCTAAGGCGACAGCATAGCATGGTAGCAACACAACATGACAACAACATGGTAGCAACACAACATGGCAGCAGCACAACATGGTAGCAGCACAAAACAGGGCACAAACATTATTGGGCACAGACAACAGCACAAAGGGCAAGAAGGTAGAGACAACAATACATTGCGCAAAGCAGCCACAACTGTCAGTTAGAGTGTCCATCATTGAGTCTTTGAATGAAGAGATTGAGATTAAACTGTCCAGTTTGAGTGTTTGTTGCAGCTCGTTCCAGTCGTTAGCTGCAGCGAACTGAAAAGACGAGCGACCCAGGGATGTGTGTGCTTTGGGGACCTTTAACAGAATGTGACTGGCAGAACGGGTGTTGTATGTGGAGGATGAGGGCTGCAGTAGATATCTCAGATAGGGGGGAGTGAGGCCTAAGAGAATTTTATAAATAAGCATCATCCAGTGGATCTTGCGACTGGTATACAGAGATGACCAGTGTAGAGTAAGTATAGATGTGTATAGAGTGCAGTGATGTGTCCTATAAGGAGCATTGGTGTCAAATCTGATGGCCGAATGGTAAAGAATATCTAGCCGCTCGAGAGCACCCTTACCTGCCGATCTATAACTTACGTCTCCGTAATCTTATATGGGTACGACGGTCATCTGAATCAGGGTTAGTTTGGCAGCTGGGATGAAAGAGGAGTGATTACGATATAGAAAACCAAGATTATATTTAACTTAGCCTGCAGCTTTGATATGTGCTGACAGAAGGACAGTGTACCGTCTAGCCATACTCCCAAGTACTTGTATGAGGTGACTACCTCAAGCGCTAAACCCTCAGTAATCACACCTGTGGGGAGAGGGGCATTCTTCTTACCAAACCACATGACCTTTGTTTTGGAGGTGTTCAAAACAAGGTTAAGGGTAGAGAAAGCTTGTTGGACACTAAGAAAGCTTTGTTGTAGAGCATTTAACACAAAATCCGGGGAGGGGCCACCTGAGTTTAAGACTGTATAATCTGCATATAAATGGATGAGAGAGCTTCCTACTGCCTGAGCTATGTTGTTGATGTAAATTGAGAAGAGCGTGGGGCCTAGGATCGAGCCTTGGGGTACACCCTTGGCGACAGGCATTGGCTGAGACTGCAGATATTCTGACTTTATACACTGCACTCTTTGAGAGAGAGGTAGTTAGCAAACCAGGCCAAAGACCCCTCAGAGACACCAATACTCCTTAGCCGGCCCACAAGAATGGAATGGTCTACCGTATCAAAAGCTTTGGCCAAGTCAATAAAAAGAGCAGCACAAATTTGCTTAGAATCAAGGGCAATGGTGACATCATTGAGGACCTATACGGTTGCAGTGACACATCCATAACCTGAGCGAAAACCAGATTGCATACCAGAGAGAATACTATAGACATCAAGAAAGCCAGTCATTTGATTATTGATACGTTTTTCCAGCACTTTTGATAAACAGGGCAAAATAGAAATAGGCCTATAACAGAAAGGACCCCCTTTAAAAAAGGATGAACCGTGGCTGCCTTCCATGCAATGGGAACCTCCCCAGAGAGGAGAGACAGGTTAACTTTTTAGTGACAGGTGGCAGTATTCGGAAATTCGGATGAATGACGTGCCCAAATTAAACTGCCTACTACTCGGGCTCAGAACGTAGGATATGCATATTATTATTAGATTTGGATAGAAAACACTCTGAAGTTTCTATAACTGTTTGAATGATGTCTGTGAGTATAACAGAACTCATATGGCAGGCAAAAACCTGAGAAAGAATCCAACCAGGAAGTGGTTTGTAGTTTTTCAAGACTGGGCCTATTCAGTATACAGTGACTTAGGGTTCATTTTGCACTTCCTAAGGCTTCCACTAGATGTCAACAGTCTTTAGAAAGTTGTTTGAGGCTTCTCTGGTGAACAGAGAGCGAACCAAGGAAGTTGGAAGTTGTTGACTCAGGAAAGGACATGGCCTCAATTGCGTGCGTTCACGTGAGAGGTAGCTGTGTTCCATTACATTTTTGAAGACATTTGAATCATCCGGTTGGAATATTATTGAACTTTTATGTTAAAAAGGCCCTAAAGATTGATGCTATACATCGTTTGACATGTTTCTACAAACGTAAATATAACTTTTTTTGACTTTTCGTCGTGAAATTTTCGGCGCGCTTCCTACATTTGGAGTAGCTTACTGAACGCGCTAACAAAAAGGACATAAATGATGGACTTTTTCGAACAAAACAACATTTATTGTGGACCTGGGATTCCTAGGAGTGCATTCTGATGAATATCATCAAAGGTAAGTGAATATTTATAATGCTATTTATGATTTTAGATGACTCCAAAATGGCGGGTATCTGTATTGCCTGCTTTTGTTTTCTGAGCGCAGTCTCAGATTATTGCAAAGTGTGCTTTCCCCGTGAAGCTTTTTTGAAATCTGTCACAGCGATTGCATTAAGGAGATGTTTATCTATAATTCTTTGAATAACAGTTTAATATTTTATCAACGTTTATGATGAGTATTTCTATAAATTGATGTGCTCATGCACCGGAAGTTTTTGGAGGAAAGCATTTCTGAACATTACGGGCCAATGTAAAATGGGGGTTTTGGATTTAAATATGAACTTTATCGAGCAAAACATACATGTATTGTGTAACATGAAGTCCTATGAGTGCCATCTGATGAAGATCATCAAAGGTTAGTGCTTAATTTTAGCTCTATTTCTGGTTTTTGTGATGCCTGTCCTTGCTTGGAAAATGGCTGTGTGGCTTTTATTTTTTAGGCACTGTCCTAACATAATCTAATGTTTTGCTTTCGCTGTAAAGCCTTTTTGAAATCGGACAATGTGGTTTGATTAAGGAGAAGTGTATCTTTAAAATGGTGCAAAATAGTAGTATGTTTGAGAAATTTGAATTATGAGATTTTTGCTGTTTTGAATTTGCCGCCCTGCTATTTCACTGGCTGTGTCCCGCAGGTGGGACGGTAGCGTCCCACATAGCCCAGAGAGGTTAAAAAGGTCAGAGAATGGCTTGGTGATGATAGGGGCAGTAACTTTAAAGAAAGAAAGGGTCGAAACCATCTGACCCAGATGTTTTTTTGTTGGTCAAGTTTAAGGAGCTCCTTTGCACCTCGGACTCAGTGACCACCTGCAGGAAGAAACTTTGTAACGGGGCAAGGGAAAAAGAGGGAGGTGCATCGGGGCTAGTCGCATTAGAAGGGCTGGAGGCATGGCTGAGTCAAATAGGAATCCTGACTTAATGAAGTGGTGATTAAAGAGCTCAGCCCTGTGCTTCTTGTCGGTTACAACCACATCATCAATTTAAAGGGACGTGGGAAGCTGTGAGGAGGAGGGTTTATTCTCCAGGTCTTTAACCGTTTTCCAGAACGTCTTGGGGTTAGACCCACAGAGAGAGAACTGCTCCTTAAAGTAACTTCCTTTGGCCTTCCGGACAGCCTGAGTGCACTTATTTCTCATTTGCCTGAACGAGACTCAGTCAGCTGAGTATGCGTGTGCCGAACCTTTCGCCAAATGCAATTCTTGAGGTGGTGTAACTCTGCAAGAAAACGGTCGAACCAGGGCCTGAACCTGTTTTTTGTTTTCTTTGTGGAGGCATGTTTGTTAACAATACCACTGAAAATATGAAAAAAATAAGGTCCAAGCGTCTTCGACAGAGGGGATCGAGCGGATGCTATACCAATTTACAGATGTCAGGTCATGAAGGAAGGCTTGCTCATTAAAAAGTTTTTTAGCAAGCGTCTTTGACAAATCAGGACAGGTCGTTTCACTGAGCAGCCATTAAGAACACAGGCTGTAAAGCAGTGATTTCTAAGGTCATTACAGAAAACACCAGACTGATACCTATCAGGATTATTTGTGAGGATAACATTGAGAACAGTTGACTTTTCTGGGTGTTTGGAGTCATACCTTGTGGGATTGGTAATAATCTGAGAAAGATTTAGGGAGCCCCATTGCTTTAGGACTTTGTCAGGATGTTTAAGCATGTCCAAATTGGGGCTGGAAACAGTAGATGGGCCAGGGTGTACATTCACATTTCCAGATATCATTAACAATCAAGGCACGACAGAGGACAGGGAGAGCTCTGCAGTGTTGGTTTATGACATTTGAATATGCATTAGATGGCAACAAGATCATATTGTACAGCAATTTCATCAGGTAACATGAATACAAAGCCGGCGAGAGGTGGTTAGAATAGGATGAGAGGCCAAAAGTCTGTGTAACCAATAGAGAGTCAGAGTCCCGAGTGTGGGAACAAACATGGTCTTTCCCACGGTTGGGTGAACATGAAAGTTCATAGTCAACAAAGCATGCAGGAGTCATGAGGCAAATAGCAAAATGCACAAGGGAAAAAAATATATATAACGACTTGGGGCCATTCATTGTAAGTTTAGAGTCATTCGCCACAGCAGTGCATGTGTGCTGGAGGCAAGCGAAAGCTCGGGAGAGAGGGGGGAGTGTGGTGGGAGTACCTGTACCAGACAGGTGGAGATAAGTCAGGGCAGACGGTGAACAGATCGCCAGGTGGAATCCAAGCAGCAGTGCAGCAGGCAACGGGAGTAGGTGTCACACCCATTTGGGAGAAGCTTTTATTTTTGGAGGCAGATTTCTCATAGAAAATGCCAGTGGATGGTCACTGAACAGCGGGAGTGGTCTTCAAAGGCCTCTGGTTTGGGTGGGGTAGCCTGTGAGACTCCTGCCATTTGTTGGGCTCAAAGGCTTCGACACCTCTCACTTCACACCTCAGTTCTACTTGAAGTTATATCTGGTCTTTCTCAGTTCCAGGTTGGATGGTGTCCTCTGGTCTCTGCTGTTTGTTTGCCAGAGCATCCTCTGTATAGCTTGGAAAAAGGAATCTTTGGTAGTAGTAATCCTTCCAGGTAATTTTGTCCAAAATTAGGTTGTAGGTTTGGAGTTTTGATCTGGAGTGAAGGTTATGCTGTGGAGGCTAACATCCTGTATGTCCCTGCCGAAAAATCCAAGTTTATCTAACTCCAAATCTATCTTTTTGTAAAAAACATGTTGAAAAATGCGAGCGCTCACATGCAGCTGTGTCTCTCCCTCCCTCTCTTTTACCTCATTGACGAATCCCTACTGTTGACCAATTGCCAATGAGGGGTCGTAGACTTCGGCTAGCCGAAGAAACCGTTAACCAAGGTCAAAACGATCAAAAACGTCACAAAATGTTGTCATAATAAATAGTTAAATAAAGGTTAAATAAAAAGAAATAAAAAATGATATACGAACAAGCTGTTCCAAACTGTTTGGGCTGGGAAGGAAGCGTGCGGACGCCCTTTAGCCTTCCTTTCTCTTTCCTCCACACATTCAGCTCTCCATCTCTCCTTTTCACCTCACGTTTCTAACACTTAACAATTCCTCCACTTTTTACACTTCCACCCTCAACCCCTCTCTTCCACTCTCTCCCCCTTCTTCCTCATACCTCGGTCCTTGTAAAGGTTGCATTTTGTCTTGTCTTGTTTGTATTTTGAGCCCCGTCTCGTTCTCTGTATCTCCCGTCTCCTCTACAGTGAAGACAGAGCCGGGAGTCTGTACACCCGTCTCTGCTACACCTGCCCCGTCGCCCCCTGTAACAGCCCCTGTTGCCTTCTCCACCCATGTAGCTGCTCCTCCCACCGCCTTCGCCTCAGTCAAACTGGAGCAGGGGGCCGACACCAGCTCACACCACCACGTCGAGGTCATCAAGTAAGGACAACTCGGATGCGATATGAGTTATTACGAAGGGGTCCCAGGAGAACCTGAACTAAGCTCATACCACATCAGTTACACTATAAATGGTGTTGGCCATTGGCTAAAATGTAAGGACTACTTAGATCATCTCAGCCAAAACAGTAATATGCTATGAAAAGGACTGGCTATTTGCGAACAACGAAGCACCAAACCGTTAGCATAGCAGCACTAGCATTGTTCTACACCATAGAAGCAAAGTGGGCTATTGGATGTGGATGGTTTTGGCACTACACCCAGACCTATGGGTTTGCTTGAGAGTCTGTTGGTGTCTTGTGTGTGGTAATGTGTTTGTGCCTCTCCTGGCTCCTCAGCACGGACCACGTAGAGACCCTCATGCAGCTGCTCACCGCCGTGGTGAAGAAATCCCCCCTCATTGTACCCGACAAGAGTAAGCTCCCTTCGTCATTTCCTTTGTTCTCACTCCTGATTCTCTTTACATCCATTCTTCTTAGACGAGTCGCCACGTAAATAGAGCTTGAGTGAGACGGATGGGATGTTAAACCGGTGTCCTGACACTGTGGCCATTAAAAATCCCATGCCACTTATCGCAAGACCAAGGGTGTTAAAAGTCCCAACCTGGGGTCATTTCCATTTCTCATTCTTAATTGGCATATCACTCCTCACCTCTCCACCATGCTATCTAATGTGTGGTGAGCGTTCGGGCACATAATTAAAAATCCCATGCCACACCCGAGTGGTTGCCCCACATTGGGGGTGGATGAGGTGAGTTTCCCACTTACTATGTAAAGTGCTTTGAGTGCCTTAGTTGGTAGAAAGGCTCTATATAAATCCAATCTATTATAATTATTATTATGTAGATACTGTATGCTGTGTGTTGTATGGTTAATATTGTGTTGTATTGTTCAGCCGAGGACTCCCATCCATTCTGTGCGGTGTCTACTGAGCAGTATTACTCCTGGAACATTGGGAAACGCAGGGCAGCAGAGGTAAAGATTGTTTGTTTGTGTTGTTGGCTGTGTGTTTGTTAGTCTGGCTGTGTACAACATGTGTAAACATGTCAGAGTTCATTAGTGTTTTTTATGTGTCTGTTTACACATGACTTTGACTCTGCATATTTTCTGCTTACCTCATGTCTCCCTGTCCAGTCGGATTCTTCTCTCTCTCTATTTTTGCCCCGTCATCATCCTCCTCTTTCATCTCTACAAAATACACAAACACACACACACACACTTTTACCCCAGATGCTGCCTAGAGCCCCTGTAGACCCATTATCTATGGAGACAGTCTAGCCTGGTTTTCTACTCAATTCTCTATCTGACAGTCAGTCTCTCAGACAGCAGTGTTCTTTCTATACTGCCTGCCCCAGAGCCCAGAGCTCAGACTTATTCTACCCAGGAAAATAGTATGATGATTATGAGTGTGTGGGAATGGTCAACCCGGGGCTTACTACTGACTCAGTTATGGTAACTCCTATGAACTCATAAAGGAGGTTCAGAGGGAATAATGCCCCAAGACACGCTGGAGAGGGCTGGCTCTGTGCTGTCTAGCTAAAATCCAATTTGTTAAAATCCTCTGTTTTCTCCTTATCAAGACTCCATGTGATTAATATGTTAAATACTATTTGAGTGACAGCTGCTGAAAGGGAATAAAGGGAGATTTCTGAGAATTGTGAGGAATCAGAGCTGTCCTTCAATGAATTGTGTTGTACTATGTCTTCTGACCCATGTTTCACGTTGTGATTGTCATTAATAAAGAAATTAGGAAAGAAAAAAGGATTCAGAGCTATCTCCATTATAATTTGCAAAGTGTGTTGACTGTTTTGTATTTACTATGTATATACACGTCACTGCCAAAATAAAGGAAACGCCAACATAGTGTCTTAATAGGACGTTGGGCCACGACAAACCAGAGCAGCTTCAATGCACCTTGGCATAGATTCTACAAGTGTCTGGAACTCTGTTGGAGTGATATGAAACCATTCTTCCTTGATATTCCATAATTTAGTGTTTTATAGATTGTGGTGGAAAACTCTCTCAGGTACCGCTCCAGAATCTCCCATAAGTGTTCAATTGGGTTGATATCTATTGACTTGAGATGCCCATGGCATATGGTTTACATTGTTTTCATGCTCATCCAACCATTCAGTGACCACTTGTACCCTGTGAATGGGGGCATTGTCATCCTATGGCAGCATAGCCATGGTAGCCAAAATAATGGCCTGCTCAGGATTTTTATACATGACCCTAAGCATAATGGGATGTTAATTGCATAATTAAGCCAGGAATCACATCTGTGTGGAAGCACCTGCTTTCAATATACATTGTATCCCTCATTTACACTAGTGTTTCCATTATTTTGGCAAGTACCCGTGTGTTGACTTGAGTGCACTTGGAATAAAGTTGATATGGTTGTCTCATTGTAGCTCCAGCGTGCGGTGGCAGTGAAGCGTGTGGTCCAGGATGTATTGGAGCGCTGCCCCCGCCTGCAGGCCCTCACCCCCCCTAAGACCAGAGAGGTGGTCCAGTGGTGCCGACAGAGAGGCTACACACCCCCGGACCCCGAGCCCCTACGCAGCAGCAGGCCTGACGAAGGAACCATAGAGGACATCCTCACACAGATAGACAACGAACCAGGTAGAGTGTGGGTGGGGGGGTGGTGAAGAGGAGGGTTGTTGTTGTGCGTAGGCGTGTGTGTGAGAGATAGATTTGATGATTTTTGGAAGAGTGCGTGTCCATGCCTCTCCAGAAGAAATTTCACTGCAACTCTATTATGTGGCATTTTGAAACCTTTTTCAATGTTCAGTGTACTGTGTTATTAGTGCTAGTATGCAGGCCTGCCTGGTATTCACAGGCAGTCCTAATTAATTCTGTCCATTGTTCCTGTTCCTGCGTGGAGGAGAAAGGAGGCCAAACACCAGGCTGAGAGCCCAAACAGCCAAGCTCTGTTCTGCGAGGCTTTGCTCTGATCGCTATGGCCCAAATGCTCAAACTCTTTTGCTCTCTCTCTTTAATACACTCTCTCTAACTCACTCACTCTCACTGTCTTTCTCTGCATGTCTAAATACAAAGTTAGGAACAGATGTGCTCAGCCTTCACACCTGTTTAAAGCTCTCACCTGTTAGCCTATTTTCTGAAGGTTATTTTCAAGATGTAATTAATATAAAGAGCAAGGAAGTCTTTATTTACGGTACACCAAAGTTGTTTATTTACATTTCTCTAAATTGTCCATTTATCTTGATTCAATCTCTGTCCTTCTACTCCTTCTATGGAGTACAGAGCAATATACACTGTGTACAAAATGACTGACCAGGTGAATCCAGGTGAAAGCTATGATCCCTTATTCAATCAGTGTAGATGAAGGGGAGGAGAATGATTGAGACATGGATTGTGTATGTGTGCCATTCGGAGGGTGAATGGGCAAGTGCCTTTGAACGGGGTATGGTAGTAGGTGCCAGGTACACTGGTTTGTGTCAAGAACTGCAACGCTGATGGGTTTTTCACGCTCAACAGTTTCCCGTGTGTACAGTGCGTTCAGAAATTATTCAGACCCCTTGACTTTTTCCACATTTTGTTATGTTACAGCCTTATTCAAAAATTGAATAAATTGTTTTTCCTCGTCAATCTTCATACAATACCCCATAATGACAAAGTGAAGACAGATTTTTAGAAATTGTAGCAAATGTATAAAAAATGTAAACAGAAATACCTTATTTACATAAGTATTCAGACCCTTTTCTATAAGACTTGAAATTTTGCTCAGGTGCATCCTGTTTCCATTGCTCATCCTTAAGAAGTTTCTACAACTTGATCAGAGTCCACCTGTGGTAAATTCAATCGATTGGACATGATTTGGAAAGGTACACACCTGTCTATATAAGGTCACACAGTTGACAGTGCATGTCAGAGCAAAATCCAAGCCATGAGGTCAAAGGAATTGTCCGTAGAGCTCTGAGACAGGATTGTGTCGAGGCACATATCTGGGGAAGGGTACCAAAATATGTCTGCAGCATTGAACGTCCCCAAGAACACTGTGGTCTCCATCATTCTTAAATGAAGCAGTTTGGAACCACCAAGACTCTTAGAGCTGGCCGACCGGCCAAACTGAGCAATCAGGTGAGGAAGGCATCGTTCAGGGAGGTCACCAAGAACCCGATGGTCACTCTGACAGAGCTCCAGAACCTTCCCGAAGGACAACCATCTCTGCAGCACTCCACCAACCAGGCCTTTATGGTAGAGTGGCCAGACGGAAGCCACTCCTTAGTAAAAGGTACGTGACAGCCTGCTTGGAGTTTGCACCTAAATTACTCTCAGAACATGAGGAACAAGATTCTCTGGTCTGATTAAACCAAGATTGAACTCTTTGGCCTGAATGCCAAGCGTCACTTCTGGAGGAAACCTGGCACCATCCCTACAGTGAAGCATGGTGGTGGCAGCATCATTCTGTGGGGATGTTTTTCAGCGGCAGGAACTGGGAGACTAATCAGGATCGATGGAAAGATGTTAACAGAGAAATCCTTGATGAAAACCTGGCCCAGAGCACTCAGGACTTCAGACTGGGGCGAAGGTTCACCTTCCAAAAGAACAACAACCCTAAGCACACAGCCAAGACAACGCAGGAGTGGCTTCGGGACAAGTCTTTGAATGTCCTCGAGTGGCCCAGCCAGAGCCCAGATCGAACATCTCTGGAGACACCTGAAAAACCTGACAGAGCTTTAGAGGATCTGCAGAGAATAATGGGAGAAACTCCCCAAATACAGGTGTGCCAAGCTTGTAGCATCATACCCAAGAAGACTCAAGGCTGTATTCGCTGTCCAAGGTGCTTCAATAAAGTACTAAGTTAAGGGTCTGAATACTTATGTAAATGTGCTATTTCAGTTTTTTATATATATATTTGCATATATATATTGCATATATATATTACTTCTAAAAACCAGTTTTTTTCTTTGTCATTATGTAGTATTGTGTGAATATTGATGAAGGAAAAAACGATTTAATCCATTTTAGAATACGGCTGTAACGTAACAAAATGTGGAAAAAGTCAAGGGGTCTGACTACTTTCCGAGTGCACTGTATCAAGAATGGTCCACCGCCCAAAGGACATCCAGCCAACGTGACACAACTGTGGGGAGCATTGGAGTCAACATGGGCCAGCATCCCTGTGGAACGCTTTCAACACCTTGTAGAGTCCATGCTCTGACGAATTGAGGCTGTTCTGAGGGCAAAAGGGGGGGTTCAACTCAATATTAGGTTGTTCTTAATGTTTTGTACACTCAGTTTAGACGCTCACACATTTCACAGCTCATTTCACCCTGCAGCTACCTTAGGCTACCTAGATAGAGAACATTCGCTGTTATTGGAACCTCTACGTTTGTGTGTGTGTTAACTTGTGTGTGTATACATCATTTTGTAGAGTGCCCCTCTACCCTGGGTAGCTGTGAGGAGTTGGTCCAGCGGTTGGAGCAGCTGCAGACCCTGCTGAAGACTGAGCCAGAGGATGACAATGATCAAGTCCTAGACATCGTCAGTGTGACCCCACCCTCTCAGAAGTTAAAGGTCAAAGAAGAGGAACAGGAAACGGACCCCGAGCCCAAGTACTTCCTGGCCCCATGCCCCTCGGCCCAGTTCGTCAGCGACACAGCCCAACAGGTGAGGAGCTACAGTGCCTTGCAAAAGTATTCACCCCACTTGGCGTTTTTCCTATTTTGTTGCATTGCAACCTGTCATTTAAATGAATTTTTATTTGGATTTCATGTAATGGACATACACAAATGGTGAAGTGAAATGAAAATAAGAACATAAAAAAAATAATTAACACCGGGAAAGTGGTGTGTACATATGTATTCACCCCCTTTACTATGAAGCCCCTAAATAAGATCTGGTGCAACCAATTACCTTCAGAAGTCACATAATTAGTTAAATAAAGTCCACCTGTGTGCAATCTAAGTGTCACATGATCTGTCACTTGATCTCAGTATATATACACCTGTTCTGAAAGGCCCCAGAGTCTGCAACACCACTAAGCAAGGGGCACCACCAAGCAAGCAGCACCACAAAGACCAAGGTGCTCTCCAAACAGGTTAGGAACAAAGTTGTGGAGAAGTACAGATCAGGGTTGGGTTATTGAAAAATGTCCGAAACTTTGAACATCCCACGGAGCACCATTAAATCCATTATTCAAAAATGGAAAGAATATGGCACCACAACAAACCTGCCAAGAGAGGGCCGCCCACCAAAACTCACGGACCAGGCAAGGAGGGCATTAATCAGAGACCAA
Organism: Salmo trutta; assembly: GCF_901001165.1. Classification (NCBI taxonomy): domain Eukaryota; kingdom Metazoa; phylum Chordata; class Actinopteri; order Salmoniformes; family Salmonidae; genus Salmo; species Salmo trutta. Next base: position 2,969,806 of record NC_042987.1, read on the forward strand.
AGATAACCCTGAAGGAGCTGCAAAGCTCCACAGCGGAGATTGGAGTATCTGTCCACAGGACCACTTTAAGCCGTACACTCCACAGAGCTGGGCTTTATGGAAAAGTGGCCAGAAAAAAGCCATTGCTTAAAGAAAAAAGTAAGCAAACACATTTGGTGTTCACCAAACGGCATGTGTGAGACTCCCCAAACATATGGAAGAAGGTACTCTGTTCAGATGAGACTAAAATTTAGCTTTTTAGCCATCAAGGAAAACGCTATGTCCAGCGCAAACCCAACACCTCTCATCACCCCGAGAACACCACCCCCACATTGAAGCAAGGTGGTGGCAACATGCTGTGGGGATCTTTTTCATCAGGAGGGACTGGGAAACTGGTCAGAATTGAAGGAATGATGGATGGTGCAAAATAAAGGGAAATCCTTGAGGGAAACCTGTTTCAGTCTTCCAGAGATTTGAGACTTGGACGGAGGTTCACCTTCCAGCAGGACAATGAACCTTAGCATACTGCTAAAACAACACTCGAGTGGTTTAAGGAAAAACATTTAAATATATTGCAATGGCCTAATCAAAGCCCAGACCTCAATCCAATTGAGAATCTGTGGTATGACTTAAAGATTGCTGTACACCAGCAGGAAGCCATCCAATTTGAAGGAGCTGGAGCGGTTTTGCCTTGAAGAATGGGCAAAAATCCCAGTGGCTCGATGTACCAAACATATTGAGACATATCCCAAGAGACTTGCAGCTGTAATTGCTGCAAAAGGTGGCTCTACAAAGTATTGACTTTGGGGGGGTGAATAGTTATGCACGCTCAGTTTTTTTGTAGAGCAATACAAAATATTTCGCATCTTCAAAGTGGTAGGCATGTTTTGTAAATCAAATGATACAAACCCCCCAAAAATCAATTTTCATTCCAGGTTGTAAGGCAATAAAATAGGAAAATTGCCAAAGGGGGGTGCGTACTTTTGCAAGGCACTGTGGTCAGCACCGACAAATACGGGAGTTGGACGAAGTTTACCCTTACTCAGGATTGCACAACTTTGATCCTCCATGGCCACAGTGTGTGCTGGCTTTCCTTCTTGCCATATAAGTATACCGATTTAGACCTTGGAGGAAACCAAGTACGTGCGCTTTGCAGTGAAATTAAATTCTCAGTGGACAATTGTCCTTTGCAGACTAGAGGTCGGCTTTGAAAGTTGAAAAGCTCCTAAAAATGGCCAGCTTTCACTGTGCTGTATTAAGATGCTAGAGGATTGTGGGACAAGGAAAAACCTGGAAGAAGTGTGTAAAAATATACACTCCTAGCATCAGCACAACTGTGTAAAGTATTTTGTCGTAACATCATCTCCCATCTCCTAACTTAAGTCTCCCTCTTTCCCTCTTTCTCTCCCCTTCTCCCCAAACCCTCTCCTTTCTCCATCTCTCTCAGATTGGCGTGGCCTTTCAGCAGGTGGAGGTGGAGAAGAATGTTTTTGCTCCGGTGATTGAGGCCATGATTCTCAAGGTTAGTCACTCCGGATGCCTCAAACACAACACAGCATAATGAACAATGAGAATGAAAGTCGGCCTCACCTAAAGATAGGCATCATTCACGAGATTGACAGATACATTTTTCCTGTGTCCCTCTGTGCACCAGTCTTTGTTCTTGTTTTGATATCATTTTTATTTATTTATTTCACCTTTATTTAACCAGGTAGGCAAGTTGAGAACAAGTTCTCATTTACAATTGCAACCTGGCCAAGGTAAAGCAAAGCAGTTCGTCACGTACAACACCACAGAGTTACACATGGAGTAAAACAAACATACAGTAGAAAAATAGGTCTATATACAATGTGAGCAAATGATGTGAGATAAGGGAGGTAAAGGCAAAAAAGGCCATGGTGGCAAAGTAAATACAATATAGCAAGTAAATCACTGGAATGGTAGATTTGTAGTGGAAGAAAGTGCAAAGTAGAAATATAAATAATGGGGTGCAAAGGAGCTAAACAAATAAATAAATACAGTAGGGGAAGAGGTAGTTGTTTAGGCTAAATTATAGATGGGCTATGTGCAGTGATCTGTGAGCTGCTCTGACAGCTGGTGCTTAAAGCTAGTGCGGGAGATAAGTGTTTCCAGTTTCAGAGATTTTTGTAGTTCGTTCCAGTCATTGGCAGCAGAGAACTGGAAGGAGAGACGGCCAAAGGAGGAATTGGCTTTGGGGGTGACCAGAGAGATAGAAGATGAGAGACAGAAGATGTTCTGTGATGTTGTATAGATTCTAGGGTATGATAAGTGTTTCTGTCTTCTGTAGGCAACAGAGCAGTTTGCTAGTGACATCCTGAGAGAAGCTCTGGCTGGAGCCCACATAAAATCCCACCAGAACAGGTGAGACACACTCATTTTCCCCCTTCACACTGAGCTGGTATACTAACCACTGAGAATGTATTATATTTGTCCCTATTAAATACACTATTAGGTCAATGAATATCTTCCTGATGTGTCCTCAGGGCTCCCAGAGAGATCACAGCCATAAATATTCACCAGGCGTCCAGCAGCATCCCCACATGTGACTTCCTCACCAACACGCACATGGGCTACCTGACCAAGGAGGACTGATTACACACAACCTTATACACAACTTAACTAAGAACAACGGCCACCCAGACTGAGAGAGATACACGCACACTGGCTACTAGGGCTGGGAATTACCAGGGACCTCACGATACAATATTATCATGATACTTATGCACCGATACAATATGTATTGCAATTCTCACAATTCTATACGTATTGCTATTCAATACTGTGATTTAATTGCGATTTGATGTTCCAAACACATTGCTCACCATATGTCTGCTGCTGAGGGACAAGAGAGCCATGAGAACGAGTTTTTATCATGGAAATAAAAGTGATGAAAACAAATTGGCTCCCTATTTAAAAAGAAAATGAAGAACAAACTGAAGGAAAAATGCCAGAGTTTTGGTGCAGGTACAGACAGCTAGCTATTGTCAAAACGATACAATATATTGTCAGAAATAATGTCCCAATATGTAACTGTATCGATATTTCCCCCATCACTACTGGCTACTCACATCAGTCTCACTAGCTGAGAGACGGGCAGTAAGAGCTGCAGAAGGAGCATATGGACCTGCCTCTCTGGGGTTAAACTGAACTGTTGGCCCGGCAGAAGAACTCTCTGACAGACATTGACCACAACAGAGAAACAGTCAGAGCGCAGCAGGAATGCTCCGAACTCACCTGGAAGACCATCTCACCAACCGACATTTTAAACCATTAGTCAGCTACTTTTCATATCTCAGTATCATAAAGTAGAATCAAGAACACAGACAACACCGAACACCTGGGTGGAATTCAGGACTCCACAACCTACTGAACATTAAGATATGACATGATCCCTAAACCCTTATCTGAGTCCAAAACGTGTATGTTTCCTCCAACAGTTCTAGAATATTGGACCGTTGGCTTTCATCGTTTTCGAATTCTCAGCGCTGCTCAAGCTATTTCTCCAACCGTCGTCACATTCAAATGAATAGCGGGAGCCGTGTTGGTTGGGAATTTGGGGGAGGTGTGCAGTCAGGCTGTGCATCCCCTGCGGATGGTGGTCGTAGATCCAGATGTGTCACAGTGGGCCGCAGGACTATCGCGTCTCTGCGTCTGTGGACTCTGAATTAGCTTTATTTTGTTATGGGGTTCCCACTCCCCTGACATTTTAGTGATAAAAAATGTGGTCTCCGTTAAAAAAGTTGGAATACCGTTGCTTTACTCTATATGATGACAGATCAGTATATCTGTTCTACTCAATAAACAGTATTTATATAACGCTGTGCCCTACTGAATGCACCCCCGGGGATTAATCATAACATACCTGGCATAGCCGTTTCTTTCATAATCTGTTTTAGTTTGTATAACTGGTTTACCTAACAGTCAGACTAATGTACTGTATCCACTGACTTAATCACAGCTGGGCTCAGTCTGGTCCCTTAAAACCACCACACAATGTGAGATAAATGTTGTATTGAACATTGTGGGTCTTAAACATTGTCGAATGCTTCAAAATAGATATCTACGGGACAGTGTGTCTGGTGTCCTCTCTCTCACCTTGTAACGGGATTATGTGTGAATTAAATGGTTGAATTCTTCTCTCAAATGGCCACAACAATGCACGCCATTAGGCCAAATATGTGCTTTGATTGAAACTAAACACATGTAGGCTATGCTAGTTAACACCATCTGCTCTAGAATTTGCTCACTGGCCTAATTCAAAACAATAGTGTAGGTTACTTTGAAACTGTACCCTATAACTCAAGAAGATGTAAATGCATATCCTCATGAAACTCCGTTGAGATCAAATGGTCGGGATGCAAATGCTGCATGGAAGTTTCACCAGTAAAACTTGAAGAATTATAATTCATGATCGACAGTGAGAAATGCACAAGTACAGCAGAGACTGTGTAAAGTAGAGAATTCTGCACATGCGCAGAACCTTCGGGACCTTTAGCTGTCGTGAAGAAAGATCCAGAAAAGTCAGGTCCGCAGCCTCGGTCATTAAAGTATTGTCTGTCTGACAGTCACAGGGGGGAGAGTAAGTGGCTTACAGACCTACTGTACATCAGACCAGACGATGACCCCCCCCCCCCCCCCCCCCGATAACAGTCTTACTACCATTGTACTCCCATTGTACTCTTCTGGGAACAGTGTTCTTTTCATTCAGTCAATTCAAGAGATTGCAATTTGTTCAATTATTTTCCAAAAGGGATTTTAGAATCACAGATTATAATATTTGTTTCTTTTTTTTGTCCTGAATTGACTGAGTTGAAATGGAACAGGGCCCAATCCTGACTGTTGTGTTTGTGTCTAGACTGTTCTCAAGTGTCACATATCAGCCTGATCACAGATCTGTGTGTGTTTCAGCCGACTAAGCATGTATGCAATGACAACAATAGCCAGAGGAGTCGAGCTAAACATGCGCATACAGATCTGGGACCAGGCTAGATCGATATGTCAGTGAAGGAGTGCTATAACTTGAAGTGTTGGACAGTAGGGATGGAGGGGCCACACATTCATCTGTGTGAGTCCAAGATTAACGTTGTGTTTTTTACTTGGTCCACTCCCCTCTGGAGTAGGGTTGACCGTCAATTGTTGGTAAAGTGCATTTGTAATGTTATGTTTTCGATACAGTATGTATGTCCCTACCACTATGACTGTGTATTTGTGTACATTGTGTGTGTGACTGACTCCAGTTTTTGTTTGTTCACTTCATATCAAGCCCCGCTACCAGCAAAGTCATTACTATGGTGTGTTAGAATATGTGTTTGTGTGCATTATTTATGTGTTAGTGTGTATGTGTTGGGGTAAATGTGGTGTGAATATGGGTGTACTGTATGTACCTGGATACGAGAGTGAGAGAAAGTTAAGGGGAATTAATGAAAATATCTTTGAATATGATGCATTTTGGATGTTGTGTACATGGTTATTGGTGGACATTTAGCTTGTGTAGGAGTGAAGATGATAGGTGTTATGTTTCAGTATGAATCTGGTAAGTGTGTGGTGTGCTCACTCTAAACTGAGTGGTCACCTTGCCCGTTTGACCAAACTTTATGTATTGTAGAAATAATATCAATTGACCATTATATTTTCATTTTCCAGTGCACACCAAAAATATGATCAATATTCTTGTATTAAAATGGAAAACTTGTTTATAAAACTGTGGTTGTGTTTTTGAAGTGACTTAGTGTCTTGTTATCCCCCCTCCGCCCCAGGATGCCCTTTCCCGATTCCCTCAATCCCTCTTCCTCCCTCTATCGCTCTTTCTCTGAGAGCTTCTTCACACTTTTCAAAAAAATACAGTCGGCTACTCATATTACTCAAATGTAAACTTGCCCACTTGCTACATCTCGTCCGCTACCTCTGGAAGTAGAGCACGACACTCGTACGACAGTTGCCCCCCTTGAAGCAGGCCAGTGTAATCAGAATTGCCTCGTTGAGCCAACATTCCTGAATGGTAATAGCAGAGCAATGTTTTTGAAGCAGCTGGAATGCATTGACAGCCTGTTCCATTCATTTTCTAATAATCATTTAGCAGATGCTTTAATCCGAAGTTACTTCCAGCTATGCATGCATACGGTTGGCCCCAGTTGGAATCAAACTCATAACCCTTGGCGCTGCAAGTGCCATGCTCTACCAACTGTGCCACATTTTCTCCACCTCTCCCTCTCTCCTTTTAGCACAGTCTGGGTGATAGGGCTGCAGTAGATTTTGAGAGATTACAGGGTACTGGACTGATGAGGAGGCTTTGGTGGGATGGTAGGCTCAGATGGCAGTACTTTACATTCTCAGTGTGGCTCAACTCCCATGCTTCGCTCCCTTTTTTTATCCGAAAGGATGGCAAATGACATAAGAGGGATGAGAAAGGATCTGGTTCATTGAGGGATTAAACTCTTAAGTAGTGGCCTTCTTTGACCCTCGAATATCACTTACTATTCTAGAAGCCAGAAACACAAAGCCACAGGTCACTGACAGAGCCCACCTTTGGATACATCAGAGGCAGTATTTCATTTTAGATACCTAGGCAGGGATTAGAGACAGCCAGGTTTTCAGGTACTAGCCAGAATGACCCGACATGCAAACATCAGAGAGAGCCGTGTTTGTCAACAGATGCTCCCTGTGATCATATCAGAGCTGTGTGACATGCATTACATAATATGGTCATGTTCAGCATCCCTGACTGACACACATTTGTTCCAATAGTGGTTTGCTCATTACTCTTAGATCAGTGTAATGTTAACTATACATTTTGGTCAGGTTGCTGTAATGTTAGATCATTTATTTCAAACTAGGCAAGTCAGTTAAGAACACATTCTTATTCACAATGACAGCCTAGTAACAGTGGGTTATCTGCCTTGTTCAGGGGCAGAACGAAAGATAAACGAAATAATTTCTAACAGGCTTCCATTAAACTAATAGATTGAAAAAACAGGTACAGAATTCACTGCAAGTCATACAATGTACTGTACTATTATGTGTTGTGTTGTTGTTTCATTCTGTGGATCTTGTTGATGGACCAGGGAAATTAGTCATTATTGCTTCCGATTTAGTTGCTGTGAGCATAGATTTTGCCATGAACTGTTTGTGCATGCAAAACCACACACACCCCACCTCCGCTGTTGTAAGATGTTACATAAAAGGGGAACAAAGAAAACATGGTGTGCCACTCGATGGCTCCCGAGTGGCGCAGCAGTCTAAGGCACTATATCTCAGTGCTAGAGGCGTCACTACAGACCCTGGTTCAATCCTGGGCACAACCAGCCTTGATTGGGAGTCCCATAGGGTGCCGCACAATTGTTCCGGTTAGGGGAGGGTTTGGCCGGGGTAGGCCATCACTGTAAATAATAATTTGTTCTTAACTGACGTGCCACGTTAAATAGATTACCATTTTTTTAATCATCATCACACTTATGGAGATGCAGGCTGCTCTCTCTCAGCTTGTTCACTCAGATTCAGCTCCATCACATCAGATCAAAGGTGTTATAGCACACACATGACAATGTGTCTAACCACCTCATGTTCACCCTGTTGGATATTGGTTCACTATCTCAAGAATGAATCTGGTTTGTATTCATAAAGCATCTCCAGAGTAGGAGTGCTGATCTGATCTGTTTTGCCTTTTAGATCCTGATGAGTAAGATTATATGGGGGGATCCCAGATCAGCACTCCAAATCTTAGATGCTTTATGAATATGGGTCCTGATCAAAGAAAACAGTTCATCATATAGATACAGTAGATATCATATAAGATGGGTGTAGCAGAAACATCGACATCAATTGGACGAACAGGAGTTAAGAACCTAATATTCTTTTATTGTAATATACTGTACATTATATCATATTTTACTTTTTATTTTCTTAAGCAGATTTACAAAATGAACATATACACCAGAAACAACTATTTTCTCAAAATAGTTACCTACCAGTAATTGAATAGAAATGAAATAAATATATTTTTTGTTTCCGTTAATAAAAGACTAGCAAAGATCCACACACTTTCTGGACAAAGTATAGTTTGAGCATACATTTCTTGTCATTTCAATAGATCCAACAATATGTACAAAAATGATTTATTAACCTAAATCATTCCAACTCAACAGGCGCACACACATACACACAAACATACCTGTAAATACAGTACACACAAACACACATTACAGAGCAGCCGTGTTGTCTTGGAGTGTCTGACGGCAAAAAAGCTTGATTTCAAACTAGTTTGTTTCATGCAAATTACATTTTCATAGCAATAGAACAGAATTGTAAAATGATTTATCTTGTTTTATGACATCTAGTTTCTCATTCACTCTTGTCTCTGATTTACTATACTGGACGATAAGCTGACTTTTCCTTTCTGGTTACATTAAGAAGATGTACATTCCCTTGCATAGATTTTGTTATTGTGTGGAACGGACAGAGAACATTCCCTAATTGGTTCTTTGGACTCCCCGTAACCTAGTAGAAGGATTTGGAGAGTCTGTCATATGTTGAAGATTCTGGATCCGCTTTGAAAAACCGCAGAGGGGTTGGGAGAGAGCTTAGTCCTAACCAACTGCTCCTGCAAAAAGACACACAACACATGGGTTATTCAAAGATGACCACAGGCAATGCAGGTCTTGTGCTGTTCAGATAGGATATATGATATACACTCAGCGGCCAGTTTATTAGGTGCACCACCCTTTTCACGAAAATGGTTCGCTCGTACAGACAGTGAGTCCATGTGGCCATGGCTTGCTATATAAAGCAGGCAGACAGGCATAGAGGCATTCAGTTACTGTTCGATTGAACATTAGAATAGGCCAAACAAATTACTTAAGCGACTTTGAGTGTGGTATGATCGTCAGTGACAGGCGCGCCGGTTCCAGTATCTCAGAAACGGCCGGCCTCCTGGGCTTTTCCTGCGCGACAGAGTCTAGGGTTTACAGAGAACGGGGCGACCAACAAAACACATCCAGTCAGCGGCAGTCCTGTGGACGAAACCAGCTCATTGATGGGAGAGGTTGAAGGAGACTGTCAAGAATCGTGCAAGCTAACAGGCAGGCCACAAACAGGCAAATAATGACGCATTACAACAGTGGTGTGCAGAACGGCAACTCGGGACGCACAACTCTTTGGTTCTTGTCACGGATGGGCGATTGCAGCAGACGACCACACCGGGTTCCACCCGTTAGCGAAAAACAAGAAGAAGTGGCTCCAGTGTCCACTGGACAATTGAGGAGTGAAAAAACATTGCCTGGTCCAACGACTCCTGGTTCCTGTTGCGTCATGCTGATGGTAGAGTCAGGATTTGCCGTAGACAGCATGAGTCCATGGCCCCATCCTGCCTGGTGTCAACGGTACAGGCTGGTGGCGGTGGTGTAATAGTGTGCGGAATGTTTTCCTGGCACAAGTTAGGTCCCTTGATACCAATTGAGCAAATTTTGAACGCCGCACCTTGTAAAATCCACCCCTCAAACAATTCAAGCGGTTCTGGAGGCAAAGGGGGGTCCGACCGGTACTAGATGGGTGTACCAAATAAACTGGGCACTGATTGTATGATAATATGAGAGGTGACTTGTTTGGTTGTGCAGTCATAGTGCATCAGCCCTCCTGTCAGTGGACTGGTAGACATAATTAATCACAGCAAATACTGCTGATGCTACTTTCTGAAAGAACATCCAGCCGGAACCTACATGAATGGAACTTCACTCAACCCTGAAATGAAGTTTGCATGCTGCATCCATCAAGTAACGTGTTCTAGGCTTGATATGATGATGAGATATGGATCTGCATGTTCCAATGCAGTTGATTAGTAGTGGTAGAATGGCCAAACGGAAGGTTTGTTTGGCAGAGTCGTAGTCTGTAGTCTCAGTGGCAGTCTCTTCAGCCAATGAAAAATAGGATATGACTACTACTGTATTTGCTGGATGTGAGGCTGTGTCCGTACGTGAAATTTGTCAAACTGCAGCTTCGAAAAAAGTGGTGTGCGTGTGCTTCAGTCTGTTTGCATATGTGTTTGTGTGTATCTGTGGGTATGTTCACCTCCTCCCACACACACTCTTTTCCACTCAGTACAGCAGCCAGGCCTGCCTCTCTCCTAAATGAGATTCACGCTGAAATGACTGCAAGCCACTGCATCGCATCACACTGGCAAAATGGCAAATAATCCATTATTGCTCACTTTTTCGCTCTCTCTTCCTCTCACCCTTTCCATCCCTCACTCTGTTTTTTTCTTTCTCCCTCCCTCCCTTGATATAACCCTGCTGGTTTGGCTCATGACAGTGGCTGTAGTCATACACATCGTGGGAAAAGGGAAAAGTTCCAATTCAACCGAACAGGGAGACAGGAAAGAGAGAGAAAAAAGAGGAGCGGGTCTGGAGGGAGGGTGAAAGGAGAGATGAGAGTGAGGAAAGAGGTACAAAGGGAGGTGATTTGCAGGATGCTTTGTGTCTGCACAGTTTGATCCTCTCTTTATGCAGCCCATTGTAAACCACATCCCCATTTCTCCCGTTTATCTGTTTCGGTACAAAGCGGAAAAAAACTCTTTATATCACATTTAAAAGCTCAGGCAATGTTCTCCATCAGTGCTAAAAACAAGATTCTTAATGCCTCATGGGAGAAAACCCTCTCAGTAGATGCATTGATGGAACTACAGAATTTTATGTCTAAGTGTTTACCAGGAACATTCAGGAAGCACTCAGAAAGCTTGCATGTGTTTCAGAAATAAATGGCTTGTAGCCTCTTTCTTAACTGTAAGGGTACTGCTAATTTGATAAAAAATATACATTTTTAATCACTCACTCCCTCTCATAATCAAGTTTAGTGATTTTGATTCCAAAAGCATAATGAGGACTACAGTATTCATTCCCTTGATGGGTGGGTGAATGCTATGAAAGCGGATCAACTTCTCAGAGGTTTATCAGCACACACTGTAATGGTACTAACTGCTCACTACCTGTATGCATGGCTCTGTGCACTATGCTCCAACGTTACACAGCTGTGCTTTTGTCTATCCATGACCTTGATGAGTCAATGAAAAATGTGTCCATTGACTCATCATGTCGATGGACAATACCCTGAGTGCTGTGTGTGTGTGTGTGTGTGTGTGTGTGTGTGTGTGTGTGTGTGTGTGTGTGTGTGTGTGTGTGTGTGTGTGTGTGTGTGTGTGTGTGTGTGTGTGTGTGTGTGTGTGTGTGTGTGGAGTGTGGAGTGCTTGGTCAGAGAGCTTAGTGGGTTGGGGTGTCAATAATGACTTGGCAGTGTGTGGGGGCTGGGACTGAACACTGAACTGGATTGTTTAATATAGATCCCATGGCTTTTGCGTCGTGTTGGCAGATTGCTCGGTGACCGATAAAAACGATGGAGCACTAGGTTGTTGTTTTGGGGTAGAGGGGAGGTATTACTGAAGTAGAAGTTGATTGATGGGTTGGGGGTCCAATATGATGACCATAGCCTGTAGCTGGTATCTGATGTCTACTTTTCTGGGCAGGAGATACGGTCAAATCCTTTGCACACAATTTGTAAAACAGCTCTTACATAGTAGCCTACTGTAGTGTTGTACCTTTCCCTGCATGCACCCTGAACACACACACATCTCACCCTGGTTTTTGGGCCATGGTTATTAATAGACTATGACCTACAGATGACATATCTCATATTAAATCCTGTGGCCTGTCAAACACTGTTGGGCTGGCCTTCTACAACACAGCCGCATAGGCACAGGTCCGCCCAATCAGATTGAAGAGAAAAACAAGTGTAATTTTATTTTTATGCTCTCTACTTGTCAGTGTTCTAAACGGGACATTATTTGTCTTTTTCCCTAAACGTGCAAACGCCATCAGATAGAATGAATAGCAAGCGGTGCACTGGAATGACATTCAGATTAACTGGAATGACATTCACTCTCATAGGATGGGTGGCCAACAATAACTAACTCAAAGCCACACCCCCCACAAATATGACCGCATTGAGGCATATGTCACTGTGCTTGTACGGCTATATGCACCATGCCACTGCCCACTTCATTTGTTCATTTAGCGAATAAAACAGATCATAATCCAGTACCTTTATCACAGTCGACACACCTAGATTTTTAGCTTTAATTAGCATTAAAAATGCTAAATGTTCTCTCAGCCTCATCGCAAAATGTGTAACATAGCATGAGATTATCTATAAAACTGCACATTTTCCTCTCTACCCTATGGCAAAATATGTAAAATTGCAGGAAATTAGCTTTAAAACAGCAACTTTGTCTCTCAGCCTCATGGCAAAATGTGGAGAACAGCATGAGATTAGCTATAAAACTGCAAATGTTTCTCTTTGCCCCATGACAAAATGTGTAGAAATGCAGGAAGTTAGCTGTTTTCTACAGGCCCATCCACCCAAAAATGTCTGGCTACGCTACTGCTACAACAGAAAGACTATACACTAAAACATGTTCTCCCATGTGATTGGCCAAAAATATGTTTATTTCAACTTGTTATTAAACTGACAACTGAAACATTCCTAGCAAGCAGTGTGCAGGAGTTTCTTCTTTCTCTAATCTCTCTGCCATAGATGACAACGAGTGAAAGCGGAAAAGCCGAGTAAGTCCAGTCCAGCCCGGCCCGTCCTCTCCTACTCTCCGCTGGCAGATGGCACAGAGGAGCGTGGGCGGGGGGGATGGCACTAAACCCCTGGAGATTCCCCAAAGAGTTCCACTCCCTGTCACGCTAGGATCAAAACAGAAGAAGAGTTATAGTATTGCTCTTTCTCTCTCTGTCTATATGCATTTCCGTCTCTGTCCGTCCCCGCGCTCCCTCCCTACCTCCCTCTCTCCACACCTGAACCCACTTTGACACACCATCTCAGTGATTGAGTCTCCACATCCAATTGACCAGATGTCTGAATATTATTGACTTTCTTTTCTCCTCATGTAATGCCTGCTCTAACCAGGTCAATGTCATAAGCCTGGCCGTTTCCGGGTGTTACATAATCATCCGAAACAGCTGGGTCACTTTGAGCAGATTTAGGACAGGACAGGATGCTGTATCACCTAATTTATTCCCCTTGACTGCAATGTATTGAGAAAAACATTAGCTACTGTGACATTTTACCTTTCTGCAAAAACGGGTCAGGGTGACCTTCTCAGGCTAATAATGGGATGCTCTTAGAGATGCCTCAGCACCACTGGGAACACCTGGTACCTAGCTGGAACAATAGCTATATCCCAAACCATACCTTTACCCTATATTCCCCATCCAGTGTCTATGTCTTTCAAGTGGCTTTACCTTTAGCCAGAAATAGTACTATCTAAGGAATAGGACATCATCAGAGATGTATACAATGACTTCTATAGGACGAGATACTACCACTAAGACTTTGCTCACATCAAGGATCCGGCCCATTTTAAATAACATTGAAAAACAGGATTTGTGCCCTGAAACACACTGCGAAACACAAAAACAGGTGTCCTCTAACCTCTCCCATGGTTCCTATACTGAGGTCGGGTCTCTCTGGCAGGCTGCTCTGCTGGAGGCCGGTGGTGGTGGTGATAGGGGTGGTAGTGGCAATGGAGTAGGGCTGGAGTGGGGTTACGGTGTTTTGGGGGACGGTGGAGATGGAGGTGGTGGTCAGCAGGTCAGCAGTGGAGGTGCTGGGAGTATGGTCCCTCTGGTGAAGCTCTGTGTGTCTGAAAGACTCCCCGGCTCCGTTGTAGGCGGCTTGGTAGCTGGTCTCATTAGGGAGGTGGGAGACCCCCGACCCGGGACTGGCATACGGGGCAGGGGGGCGTTGTTTCCTGGTGGTCTTGGCTGGTCTTGCCCCCGTCCACGGCCTGTACTCCCGTCTACAAGGAGGAGGGGATGGAAGGGTAAGAGAGAGCGCTCACGGTCTGCAAATTTATTTTTATTTTACAAACACTGCAAACGATTTGTCCATTAACTTTTTTTTGCTCTTTATACTGTAGGCGAATTAACATAGAACATTTAGCAAATTCTGTATTCTTGTGTAAATCGAACCAACCAAAGTATGAAGGAACCAATCAGAGAGCAAGGTAAGGCCTAATGACATAGGCTTATCATTGAATGGTAATGACATCGATTGGGGCTACAGCAGAGGGGGTACAGGGGCTCAGGTGGGTTCTGTTAATGGGGCATACGTTTTCAGTTTATTGCATCTAGGGAATGAGGATGGTGGCATGCTGTCATCAAATAAAAAAACAACAACAGTATTATTAAAAGTTAGCTGCCGCAGCGGATTATCATTACCTCGGGATCTCAGGCAGAATAGCTTCAATTGGTTTTTTAATTATGGACTTTAAAAGAAAATGTGTGTCCAACACGGGGGGGTATAACAAGTGTGAGTTTATGAATAATTGAAAGCGTTTTGCTGTGTTTCTACTTCAGCAGCAGCCGACTTTCCAGATTAAAACTATTGATCATTTCAAACACACACACACACACACACATACACGGAACACAAAGACCTAGCCTGATAGCAATTTCCGTTGAAATAGTATTACATGATTATGGATACTGCAGATTATATTTGGGACAATGCCCCACTGTACATAATCCAACCAAATGATTTAACGAATTTCACAGCGTGCATCATTAGCTAAGAAATTAAAGCAAACTTGAAGCAGACCAATGGAATCGTTAGGTTTGAGCGCAATGGATTATCAATGTTTTTTTTTAGTGAGCGAAGAGCTTCAGGTGCTGAAATGAAAGAAACAGAGCGGTTCTGAAAGGACATCGTTAGAGTGATGGAACCTACCTGTAAGAGCTTTTGGCTGTTACCGTCCCCGGCTCCTCTCTCTCCACCATGTCCCTTCCAGTCTGGCTCGCATTGGGGTTACAGTTTACGGGGCTATCCGAACCAACTTCACCCCCTTTTCCGCCATTGCTAATCCAGGGGAAATTCTCCTTCTTCGGAATAGGCCAGGGTTTGTAATCCTGCTTGTACTGGGTGACAGTGGAGAAAGGCACACCGGTTTGGTGGTAGTCCTCCCGGGGTTTGAAGTTGGGCTCCCTCCGGCCCCTCAATGACCTATGGGTCCCCGGGGCATCTCCCGGTGTCTGGGGGGATCCGCGGTGTTCCGTGGTGGAATAGTTGTGCCTCAGAACCCGGTCCGTCGGTACCTGCCTGGTGACGGATTGTACCTCTTGGTCGGTGATGTCCGAGTAGTTCTGTATGGTCAGTGGCACTGAAAGATCGGATTTATCAAACTGGTTCCAAAACCGAGCCAGACAGCACACTCTGCTTATGCACGGCCAAGCCATGGCGATTTGGTTCGAATACAAAAAAAAATAGGCTAATCAAAGAAAAGGGGGAAAAAAGAAATGAAAAGAAGGAAAATTGAAAAAAAAAAATATATATATATATATCAAACGTTAGCTACATTCAGAAGTGCCGCGGTGTGTATGTGCCCATTCCTGCAAACCTTCGCCAGCGTGCTGTCTCCACGCCACCGCTCTGGAATGCCAAGATGGGAGCGGAGCCACTCGTGAAGCTGTCATTGCACATTCTTCTCACGTGGTACTGAAGGCTTCGAGTTGATGCAGAGAAATCTATAGCAAATGATTCATCTGAAGTCCAACAGAGAGAAAAGCTTTGCGATTGCTATTCAGGTCAAGTTATTCCATTACAAATTCAGCAAGAATATGCTATTCTCTCTCATTCCAAAACTGCATCAAACATAATGGGCCCATCATGCACAACCCATTATTAGCCTAGTAATCAAACTCATGTAGCCTATGCTTTCTGAACATACATCTGAAACTGACATTAGGCTCGGGGCTATATGGTCTAAACTTGAAGTATAAAAATAATAATTGACAGGTTAATCACATCATGGCTCTGACAAGGCTTTATAACTGAGTAATTGCAGACATCTGCTTTTGTGTGTAACCCTCCACATGGCTGCCATGAGACAGCTCTTGCTCATGTTGCCTCTGGTTACCACAGGTAAATAAACTGTTGACTCTACACTCAGGTAGTTGTCATATTTCCCAGATAAAGGCATTCATGTATAAACCAGGGAAGCTTGAAGATCCAGTCAATTAACCAATTATACTAAACAAAACTATAAACACAACATGCAACAATTTCAAAGATGTTGCTGAGTTACAGTTCATATAAGGAAATCAGTCAATTGAAATAAATTCATTAGGCCCTAATCTATGGATTTCACATGACTAGGCAGGGGCACAGCCATGGGTGAGCTTGGTAGGGCATAGGCCTATCCACTGGGAAGCTAGGCCGGCCCACTGGGGAGCCAGGCCCAACCAATCAGAATACATTTTTCAAATCAAATCACATTTTATTTGTCACATGCACCGAATACAACAGGTGTAGACCTTACCGTGAAATGCTTAATTACAAGCCCTTAACCAACAATGCAATTCAAAATCAGTTTAACCCACAAAAGGGCTTTCTTAAAGACAGAAATACTCCTCAGCACCCCACCTCCCCCCTCTGACGACCCTGCAGGTGAAGAAGCTGAATATGGAGGTCCTGAGCAGGTGTGGTTACATGTGGTCTGTGGTTGTGGGGCAGGTTGGACCTACTGCCAAATTCTCTAAAACGACGTTGGTAGAGAAATTAACATTCAGTTCTCTGGCAACAGCTCTGGTGGACATTCCTGCAGTCAGCATGCGAAATAGATGCTCCCTCAAAACTTGAGACATCTGTGGCATTGTGTTGCGTGACAAAACTGCACATTTTAGAGTGGCCTTTTATTTTCCTCAGAACAAGGTGCACCTGTGTAATGATCATGCAGTTTAATCAGCTTCTTGATATGCCACACCTGTCAGGTGAATGAGTTATCTTGACAAGGGACAAATGCTCACTAACAGGGATGTAAACAAATTTGTGCACAACATTTTTGCTAAATAATATTTTTGTGCGTATGGAACATTTCTGGTATCTTTTATTTCAGCTGATGAAACATGGGACTAGCACCACACGTATATATTTTTGTTCAGTGTAGCTGTAGAAAATCCAATTAACTCTTGTTTCTTGTGATTAGGCTACCTGTCACGCCCTGACCTTAGAGAGTCTGTTTTATTCTCTATTTGGTTAGGTCAGGGTGTGACTTGGGTGGGCAAATCTATGTTTATATTTCTTTGTTGGCCTAGTATGGTTCCCAATCAGAGGCAGCTGTTTATCGTTGTCTCTGATTGGGGATCATACTTAGGCAGCCCTTTTTCCCACCTGAGATTGTGGGATCTTGTTTTGCATTGTGCTGTCTAGCCCTGCAGAATGTTACGTTCGGTGTTGCATTTTCTTGTTTTGTTGGTGTTCATTATTAAAGGAAATGATGTACGCCTACCACGCTGCACCTTGGTCCACTCATTCAAACAACGAGCGTAACAGAAGATCCCACCACAAACGGACCAAGCAGCGTGGCCAGGAGGAGCAGACGGTCTGCAGTCCAGAGTCTCCAGCGACGGTCTGCGGTCCAGAGTCTCCAGCGATGGTCTGCGGTCCAGAGTCTCCAGCGACGGTCTGCGGTCCACTGGAGGTCCAGAGCCTCCAGCGACGGTCTGCGGTCTGGAGCCTCCAACAGGGTTTCCCAGTCCGGAGCCTCCAGCGACGGTCCCCATTCTGGATCCTCCAGCAACGATCCCCAGTGCAGAGCCTGCAGCGACGGTCCCCAGTCCGGAGCCTCCAGCGACGGTCTCCAGTCCAGAGCCTCCAGTGACGGTTCCAAGGCCGGAGCCTCCGGCGACGATCGGTGGTTCGGTTCCTCCAGCAGTGATCTACGGTCCGGAGTCCGCGACGACGATCTACGGTCCGGAGTCCCCGGCGACGATCCCCGCACCAGAGGCGCTACCGAAGTGGGGGGAGCCTCAAGCCGAGCGTGATCTGCGTCCCACACCGGAGCCTCCACCGAGATGAGATGCCCACCCGGACCCTCGCCTATAGGTTCAGGTTTGCGGCCGGAGTCTGCACCTTTGGGGGGGTTACTGTCACGCCCTGACCTTACAGAGTCTGTTTTATTCTCTTTTTGGTTAGGTCAAGGTGTGACTTGGGTGGGCAAATCTATGTTTATATTTCTTTGTTGGCCTAGTATGGTTCTCAATCAGAGGCAGCTGTTTATCGTTGTCTCTGATTGGGGATCATACTTAGGCAGCCCTTTTTCCCACCTGAGATTGTGGGATCTTGTTTTTGCATTGTGCTGTCTGGCCCAGCAGAACGTTACGTTCGGTTTTACATTTTCTTGTTTTGTTGGTGTTCATTATTAAAGTTAATGATGTACGCCTACCACGCTGCACCTTGGTCTCCTCATTCAAACAACGAGCGTAACTGAATTGCTTATAAAATGAAACTACCCAGTAAATAAGTCTCTAGATAAACTTGAAGATGGAGAGATATGTTTTTGTTTTGTCAATTATAGATGGAGTGCTGGCATGGGAGGAAGGGAGCTTAACTTCTATGGGCTACATAGGACGGTAGCGTCCCACCTGCGGGACACAGCCAGTGAAATATCAGGGCGGAAAATTCAAAAACAACAAAACGTCATAATTCAACTTTCTCAAACATACAACTATTTTACACCATTCGGTCCCGCGAGCGCTATTTTACACTTGGTCCTGCGAGCGCGCCCCTCCTTCTTTTTCTTCTTGACCTGCTTCTAAGTACGGTAATGGAACATTTTGACTTTTCGTCTCTCGTTCCACGCTCGCGCGTTATGACTTTGGATAAGTGATCTGTACGCACGAACAAAACGGAGGTATTTGGACATAAATATGGATTATTTGGAACAAAAACAACATTTCTTTTGGAAGTAGCAGTCCTGGGAGTGCATTCTGACAAAGACCAGCAAAGGTGAGAGAATATTTCTAATACTAATTCTGAGTTTAGGTTGCCCCGAACTTGGCGGGTGTCTGAATAGCTCACAGTGATGGCTGAGCTATGTACTCAGAATATTGAAAAATGTGCTTTCTCCGTAAAGCTATTTTAAATCTGACACAGCGGTTGCATAAAGGAGTAGTCTATCTATAATTCTTAAAGTAATTGTTCTGTATTTTGTCAACATTTATGATGAGTATTTTTGTAAATTGATGTGCACATTCACCAGACGTTTTGGTGGGAATACATTTTCTGAATATAACGCGGCAATGTAAAATGCTGTTTTTGGATATAAATATGAACTTTATCGAACAAAACATACATGTATTGTGTAACATAATGTCCTAGGAGTGTCATCTGATGAAGATCGTCAAAGGTTAGTGCTTCATTTCGCTGTGTTTTGGGTTTTATTGACACATGTCCTTGCTTGGAAAATGGCTGTGTGATTATTTTTGTCTATGTACTCTCCTAACATAATCTAATGTTTTGCTTTCGCTGTAAAGCCTTTTTGAAATCGGACAATGTGGTTAGATTAACGAGAAGTGTATCTTTAAAATGGTGTAAAATAGTTGTATGTTTGAGAAAGTTGAATTATGACATTTTGTTGTTTTTGAATTTTCCGCCCTGATATTTCACTGGCTGTGTTCATTGGGAAAAGAGGAGTGTCACAGGGTTGATGGATAAGGTAATACATTGCATTCAATGGGGTAAGATTAGCTTCATGTATGGACGCATAGAAAAAGGCATCACATACATGACACGCTAAACTCTCTTTCTCCCTTCCTCCCGCTCTCTCTCCTATCTCTTTCTCCCTTCTCTCTCTCTCTCTCTCTCTCTCTCTCTGTCTCTCTCTTTCCCCCTCCACCCCTCTCTCCACTTTCCCACCTACACAGATGGTATTTTGGTGCATAAGTCAATACATTGCATTCAAGGCAAAAAAGTTTGTGATAGAGCTGCAATGGGTAAATTGGTGAAATACTCAGACAGACATATCCACACACAGATAGACAGTAAGAGTTGAGGGTTCAGCCAGGAGGGGATATGAAGCTTGGGTTAGAGTTGAGGCTAGGTTTAGGGTTCAGCCGGGATGTGGACATAAAGCTAGGGTTAGGTCCTCAACCTTAGACATAATCCTAACCTTAACCCAATTAACAATTAATGTATGTGCCCCTCCCCCCACCACATGGCAGAAAGGTAGGCCTTACTTGAAGCCTGAATTAGTGCTTTTGAGTGACATTGGCAGAAGGGTTGAGCCAACATGTGGAAATTAAGTGAGGGTCAGGGTTAGAGTTAGGGTTGAGCTGGGATTTTAATGAAGCTAAAGATAGGTTTATGGTGAGAGAAAGAGTTGACCTGGGAGTGGACACGAAGCTAGGGTTAGGGTTAGGGCTTCAACCCTAGACATAACCCTAGCCTTAATCCAACTAACAATTCATTAATTTTCCCCTCCCCCACTACATGACAGAAAGGTGGCCTCACTTGAAGCCTGACCTATAGTTAATAATTTTGAGTGACATCAGCAGAATGGTTGAGGCTAGTTGTGATTGGTTGTGCGCAACTATGACGAAGCGTCCTTGCACACAACCAACTGTAACCTCATAGGGATGCCCTGTGTTGAGGTTCAGCTTCCTGTGGCAACAAGAAGTGTCTTAATTCATCCTCAACATGGTCCTTCATTCACTCCCTGCAGTTACACAAAACAACTGTCTCCCATCCTCTGTTGATTGGCCAATTCTGAACATAAAAACTCAGGGCATCGTTGAAGAGTGTCCCCAGGAAGCCGTACATTGAATTTCAGCTTCCTGTGATCACAGGAAGTGACTTAATTGGGGGTCATATGGGCAGTTTTGAAATTTAAAACAGTTTAGGGGGAAAGAGAGAGAGAAAAGGGGAGAGTAAGGGAGGGGGAGAGAGGGTGAAGGAGGGATGTGAGAGAGAGGGGAGGGAGACAGATGAGAAAAAGGGGAGGGGGAGAGGAGAGGAGGGGAGAGAGGGAATGAAAGAGGGAGAGAGAATGGAGGGGGAAGAAGGAGAGAGAGAAGGGGGAGAGTGAGGGAGGGGGAGAGAGGGGAGATAGAGAGGGTGAAGGAGGGAGGGGAGAAAGAGAAGGGAGGGGAGAGAGAGAGTCAATAGAGAGACAGAGGAGAGAGAGAGGAGGGAGAGGGAGAGAGAGAAATTGGAGGAGGGTGAGACATGGAAAGAAGGAGGGAGAGAGAATGGAGGTGTGACGAGGGAGAGAGAGAAGGGGGAGAGTGAGTGACAAGGAGAGAGAAAGGGAGAGGGTGTAGGAGGTACAGGGAGAGAGAGAAGGGAGAGGGAAAGAGAGTTGAGCGGAGGTGGAGGGAGGGAAAGAAGGAGGGGAAGAGAATGGAGGGAGAGGAGGGGGAGGGAGAGTGAGAGAGAAGGTGGAGAGTGAGGGAGGGGGAGAGAGGGTGAGAGCGAAATGGAGAGGGTGAGAGAGGGTGGAGGGGATGAAATAAGGTTGGGAGAGAGAAGAGAATGAGGGGGATAAAGAGAAGGTAGAGAGTGAGGGAGAGACAGACATGAGCTGAATGAGAAAAACATCAACCCTGTGACACTCATCTTTTCCCATTGACTGCAATATATTGAGAAAAACATAAACTCTGTGAAACTCATCTCTTCGCATTGACTGCCAATGGTGGAAAAAGTACCCAATTTTCATACTTGAGTAAAAATGTAGATACCTTAATAGAAAGTTACTCAAGTAAAAGTGAAAGTCACCCAGTAAAACTCTACTTGAGTAAAAGTCTAAAAGTATTTGGTTTTAAATATACTTAAGTATCAAAAGTAAATTGAATTGCTAAAATATACTTAAGTATCAAAAGTAAAAGAATAAATAATTTCAAATTCCTTATATTAAGCAAAGCAGGCATCACCATGTTCTTGTTTTTAAAATGTATGGATAGCCAGGGGCACACTCCAACACTCAGACATTATTTACAGATAGCCAGGGACACACTCCAACACTCAGACATTATTTACAGATAGCCAGGGGAACACTCCAACACTCAGACATTATTTACAGATAGCCAGGGACACACTCCAACACTCAGACATTATTTACAGATAGCCAGGGGAACACTCCAAAACTCAGACATTATTTACAGATAGCCAGGGACACACTCCAACACTCAGACATTATTTACAGATAGCCAGGGGAACACTCCAACACTCAGACATTATTTACAGATAGCCAGGGACACACTCCAACACTCAGACATTATTTACAGATAGCCAGGGGAACACTCCAACACTCAGACATTATTTACAGATAGCCAGGGGCACACTCCAACACACAGACATTATTTACAGATAGCCAGGGACACACTCCAACACCCAGACATTATTTACAGATAGCCAGGGGAACACTCCAACACTCAGACATTATTTACAGATAGCCAGGGGAACACTCCAACACTCAGACATTATTTACAGATAGCCAGGGGAACACTCCAACACGCAGACATTATTTACAGATAGCCAGGGGCACACTCCAACACGCAGACATTATTTACAGATAGCCAGGGGCACACTCCAACACGCAGACATTATTTACAGATAGCCAGGGACACACTCCAACACCCAGACATTATTTACAGATAGCCAGGGACACACTCCAACACTCAGACATTATTTACAGATAGCCAGGGGCACATTCCAACACTCAGACATTATTTACAAAAGATGCATATCTGTTTATTGAGTCCGCCCGAGCATAGGCAGTAGGGATGACGACGTGTTCTCTTGATAAGTACGTGAATTTCAGAATGTTCTTGTTCTGCTAAGCATTCAACATGTAAGTAGTACTTTGGGTTGTCAGGGAAAATGTACGGAGTAAAAAGTACAATATTTTCTTTAGGAATAAAAATAAAAGTTGTCAAAAATATAAATAGTAAAGTAAAGTACAGATACCCCAAAAAACAACTTAAGTAGTACTTTCAAATATTTTTACTTAACACCACTGTTGACTGCAATGTATTGAGAAAAACAACCCTGTGACACTCATCTTTTCCCATTGACTGCAATGTACAGTTGAAGTCGGAAGTTAACATACACTTAGGTTGGAGTCATTAAACCTCGTTTTTCAACCACTCCACAAATTTCTTGTTAACAAACTATAGTCGGTTAGGACATCTACTTTGTGCATGACACAAGTCATTTTTCCAACAATTGTTTGCAGACAGATTATTTCACTTATAATTCACTGTATCACAATTCCAGTGGGTCAGAAGTTTACATACACTAAATTGACTGTGCCTTTAAACAGCTTGGAAAATTCCAGAAAATTATGTAATGGCTTTAGAAGCTTCTGATAGGCTAATTGACATAATTTGAGTCAATTGGAGGTGTACCTGTGGATGTATTTCAAGGCCTACCTTCAAACTCAGTGCCTCTTTGCTTGACATCATGGGAAAATCAAAAGAAATCAGCCAAGACCTCAGAAAAAAAATGTAGACCTCCACAAGTCTGGTTCACCCTTGGGAGCAATTTCCAAACGCCTGAAGGTACCACGTTCATCTGTACAAACAATAGTGCGCAAGTATAAACACCATAGGACCACGCAGCCATCATACCGCTCAGGAAGGAGACGAGTTCTGTCTCCTAGAGATGAACGTACTTTCCTGCAAAAAGTGGAAATCAATCCCAAAACAACAGCAAAGGACCTTGTGAAGATGCTGGAGGAAACAGGTACAAAAGTATCTATATCCACAGTAAAACAAGTCCTATATCGAAATAACCTGAAAGGCCGCTTAGCAAGGAAGAAGCCACTGCTCCAAAACCACCATGAAAAAGCCAGACTACGGTTTGCAACTGCACATGGGGACAAATATCGTACTTTTTGGAGAAATGTCCTCTGGTCTGATGAAACAAAAATAGAACTGTTTGGCCATAATGACCACCGTTATGTTTGTAGGAAAAAGGGTTAGGCTTGCAAGCCAAAGAACACCATCCCAACCGTGAAGCACGGGGGTGGCAGTATCATGTTGTGGGGGTGCTTTGCTGCAGGAAGGACTAGTGCACTTCACAAAATAGATGGCATCATAAGGAAGGAAAATTATGAGGATATATTGAAACAACATTTCAAGACATCAATCAGGAAGTTAAAGCTTGGTCGCAAATGAGACTTCCAAATGGACAATGACCCCAAGCATACTTCCAAAGTTGTGGAAAAATGGCTTAAGGACAACAAAGTCAAGGTATTGGAGTGGCCATCACAAAGCCCTGACCTCAATCCTATAGTAAATTTGTGGGCAGAACTGAAAAAGCGTGTGTGAGCAAGGAGGCCTACAAACCTGACTCAGTTACACCAGCTCTGTCAGGAGGAATGGGCCAAAATTCGCCCAACTTATTGTGGGAAGCTTGTGGAAGGCTACCCGAAATGTTTTACCCAAGTTAGACAATTTAAAGGCAATGCAACCAAATACTAATTGAGTGTATGTAAACTTCTGACCCACTTGGAATGTGATGAAAGAAATTAAAGCTGAATAAAATCATTCTCTCTACTATTATTCTGACATTTCACATTCTTAAAATGAAGTGGTGATCCTAACTGACCTAAGACAGGGAATTTTTACTAGAATTAAATGTCAGGAATTGTGAAAAACTGAGTTTACATGTATTTGGCTAAGGTGTATGTAAACTTCCGACTTCAACTGTATGTATATATAAAAAAAATGTCAATCCTATGACACTCATCTTTTCCCATTGACTACAATGTACTGAGAAATATGTCAGCTACTATGACATTTTACCTTTTTACTAAAACATGCCAGGACGACGTTTTCCTATGATATCATGTTGGAAAATAATGTCTGAGGTTAACACAGGGTTAGGTGATATTATCTCATAGGACAATAGTATAAGATCAGTCAGTTAACATGACCCCACAAAAGAAACGTTATTTCTCAATGAGCCGTGGCAGAGTTAGCCTGCAGTGCCAACAAAAAGACGCCATTCCTATTGCTCTCTAATAATACCTGTTACAGATTTGCTAATGGAAAGCTTTACAAGGAATTTTTAACTAACCTTTTCTTGGTGACACTTTATTTATTCTCGATTCTGTAAAAAGTGTATCTTATAAATGTCTGTGTCCAGTTGCAGGAGATATTCAGAAATATATTAAATCCACGTTTTGCACTGAGTGAGAAGTTCTCTTGCTATTTTAACTGCCAGACATCTTGCTTTTCCCAAGAGGACCTAGTAGTTTCTATGCAATGCGGCTGCGGCCACGTGTAGAAGTACAGTACCAATCAAAGTTTGGACACACCTACTCATTCCAGGGTTTTTCTTTATTTTTACTATTTTCTACATTGTAGAATAATAGTGAAGAAATCAAATGTAGTAACCAAAATAGTGTTAAAGAAAACAAAATATATTTTATATTTTAGATCCTTCAAAGTAACCACCCTCTGCCTTGATGACAACTTTGCACTCTCTTGGAATTCTCTCAACCAGCTTCACCTGGAATGCTTTTTCAACGGCCTTGAAGGAGTTCCCACATATGCTGAGCACTTGTTGGCTGCTTTTCCTTCACTCTGCGGTCCAACTCATCCCAAACCATCTCAATTGGGTTGAGGTCGGGTGATTGTGGAGGCCAGGTCATCTGATGCAGCACTGCATCACGCTCCTTCTTGGTCAAATAGCCCTTACACAGCCTGGTGTGTTGGGTCATTGTCCAGACAGTGTCACCAGCAAAGCACCATCACACCTCCTCCTCCATGCTTCACGGTGGGAACCACACATGCAGAGATCATCCGTTCTACTCTGCGTATCACAAAGACACGGCGGTTGGACTCATCAGACCAAAGGACAGATTTCCACCGGTCTAATGTCCATTGCTTGTGTTTCTTCTTCTTATTGGTGTCCTTTAGTAGTGGTTTTGCTGCAGCAATTCGACCATGAGTGCTTGATTCAAGCAGTCTCCTCTGAACAGTTGATGTTGAGATGTGTATGTTACTTGAACTATGTGAAGCATTTATTTGGGCTGCAATTTCTGAGGCTGGTAACTGTAATGAATTTATCCTCTGTCTTCCATTCCTGTGGCGGTCCTCATGAGAGCCAGTTTCATCATAGTGCTTGATGGTTTCTGCGACCGCACTTTCAAAGTTCTTGAAATGTTCCATATTGACTGACCTTCATGTCTTAAAGTAATGATGGACTGTTGTTTCTCTTTGCTTATTTGAGCTGTTCTTGCCATAATTTGGACTTGGTCTTTACCAAATAGGGCTATCTTCTGTATACCACCCCTACCTTGTTACAACACAACTGATTGGTTCAAACGCATTAAGAAGGAAATAAGGAAATTCCACAAATTAACTTCAGTGAGAGACAGAATAACAACAACAAAATCCAGAAAAACTAATGTCAAAAATTGTATAAATTGATTTGCATTTTAATGAGGGAAATAAGTATTCCACCCCCTCTCAATCAGAAAGAATTCTGGCTCCCAGGTGTCTTTTATACAGGTAACGAGCTGAGATTAGGAGCACACTCTTAAGGGGAGTGCTCCTAACCTCAGCTTGTTAGCTGTATAAAAGACACCTGTCCACAGAAGCAATCAATCAATCAATCAGATTCTAAACTCTCCACCATGGCCAAGACCAAAGAGGTTTCCAAGGATGTCAGGGACAAGATTGTAGACCTACGCAAGGCTGGAATGGGCTACAAGACCATCGCCAAGCAGCTTGGTGAGAAGGTGACAACAGTTGGTGCGATTATTCACAAATGGAAGAAACACAAAAGAACTGTCAATCTCCCTTGGCCTGGGGCTCCATGCATGATCTCACCTCATGGAGTTGCAATGATCATGAGAACGGTGAGGAATCAGCCCAGAACTACATGAGAGGATATTGTTAATGATCTCAAGGCAGCTGGGACCATAGTCACCAAGAAAACAATTGGTAACACACTACGCCGTGAAGGACTGAAATCCTGCAGTGCCCACAAGGTCCCCCTGCTCAAGAAAGCACATATACATGCCCGTCTGAAGTTTGCCAATGAACATCTGAATGATTCAGAGGACAACTGGATGAAAGTGTTGTGGTCAGATGAGACCAAAATGTAACTCTTTGACATCAACTCAACTCGCCGTGTTTGGAGGAGGAGGAATGCTGCCTATGACCCCAAGAATACCATCCCCACCGTCAAACATGGAGGTGGAAACATTATGCTTTGGGGGTGTTTTTCTGCTAAGGGGACAGGACAACTTCATCTCATCAAAGGGACGATGGATGGGGCCATGTACCGTCAAATCTTGGGTGAGAACCTCCTTCCCTCAGCCAGGGCATTGAAAATGGGTTGTGGATGGGTATTCCAGCATGACAATGACCCAAAACACACGGCCAAGGCAACAAAGGAGTGGCTCAAGAAGAAGCACGTTAAGGTCCTGGAGTGGCCTAGCCAGTCTCCAGACCTTAATCCCTTAGAAAATCTGTGGAGGGAGCTGAAGGTTCGAGTTGCCAAACGTCAGCCTCGAAACCTTAATGACTTGGAGAAGATCTGCAAAGAGGAGTGGGACAAAATCCCTCCTGAGATGTGTGCAAACCTGGTGGCAAACTACAAGAAACATCTGACCTCTGTGATTGCCAACAAGGGTTTTGTCGCCAAGTACTAAGTCATGTTTTGCAGAGGGGTCAAATACTTATTTCCCTCATTAAAATGCAAATCATTTTATAACATTTTTGACATGCGTTTTTCTGGATTGTTTTGTTGTTATTCTGTCTCTCACGGTTCAAATAAACCTACCATTAAAATTATAGACTGATAATTTCTTTGTCAGTGGGCAAACGTACAAAATCAGCAGGGGATCAAATACTTTTTTCCCTCACTGTATATAACACTTTTTTGGTTACCAATTGATTCCATATGTGTTATTTCATAGTTTTGATGTCTTCACTATTATTCTACAATGTAGAAAATAGTCAAAATAAAGAAAAACCCTTGAATGAGTAGGTGTGTCCAAACCTTTGAATGGTACTGTAGATGACAGCATGTCACACCGCGTGACCAAAACAAACATCTACACACATGCAAGAGGCGTTTCTCACTCTACACAAAACGTGGATTTATTATCTTTCTGAATGTTCTATGGTTTTTGGAGAACCATCTGCAACTGGGCATGAACATTTATAAGACACACTTTTTACAGAATCTAGAACAAATAAAGTATCGCCAAGAACTGGTTAGTTGGAAAATTCCTTGCGAGGCTTTCCATGAGACAATCTGTAATGTGTATGGAGCATCACATATCTCGTTTACCATTCTATAGCTACATCTACCGGGCGGCAGCTGCATATTGGGAGGTGACATGTGGGGAAATATTCCATAAAATGCTGCACTGCTTCAGAGGAAGTTCCATTTCACCAGTGGAAACCTGATTCATCCACGCTTGGTTGCTACTGCTACATACCGTCAGTATAGTACAGCCTGCCTGTAGTGCAAGGTAAGGCCCCTGCCAAGAGTTCTGGAACTGATGGCACATGAAGTAATGTGCTTGCCCTTTAAATGCAGGGTTATTGGTTTAAACTGAATCTGCTTAATCTAAATCCCTATACCCAGTCTGATATGCTTTTTCCCAAACCCAAAGACCCTCCAGGATGATAGTGGACCTGGGCAGTGGGGGCTTGTCGGTGAGTGGTCAAAGGAGCCAGAGGATTCAGCTGGGCCATTGTACAACAGCAGTTATGTCATCAACCATGACATCATGCTGATCAAGGTACATGCCACACACACTGGGAAACTCAGTTCAAATCACGGATTGATTCCAGGATCTTGTATTCAAAACACTTGGAAGTAGACTTTGCACACAGCTGCTCTTCTACCATTTATTTTTCACGTGGCCATAGTATTCTGTAGCACTAGTTTGGTTATCTGGTACTAGTTTGGTTATCTGGTATCCAGCATAAAAATGCACCTGGTTTCCCTTGTACCGTAGAAACAGTGGCTTGCAAAAGTATTCACCCCCTTGGCATTTTTCCTATTTTGTTGCCTTACAACCTGTAATTAAAATAGATTTTTTGGGGGGTTTGGGTCATTTTATTTACAGAACATGCCTACCACTTTGAAGATGCTAAATATTTTTTATTGTGAAATAAACAAGAAATAAGACCAAAAAAAAGAACTTGAACGTGCATAACTATCCAGCAATTAAAGCTGCAAGTCTCTTGGGGTGTGTCTCTATAAGCTTGGCACATCTAGCCACTGGAATTTTTGCACATTCTTCAAGGAAAAACTGATCCAGCTCCTTCAAGTTGGATGGGTTCCGCTAGTGTACAGCAGTCTTTAGTCATATCACAGATTCTCAATTGGATTGAGGTCTGGGTTTTGACTAGGCCATTCCAAGACATTTAAATGTTTCCCCTTAAACCACTCGAGTGTTGCTTTAGCAGTATGCTTAGGGTCATTGTCCTGCGGAAGGTGAACCTCCGTCCCAGTCTCAAATCTCTTGAAGACTGAAACAGGTTTCCCTCAAGAATTTCCCTGTATTTAGCACCCTCCATCATTCCTTCAATTCTGACCAGTTTCCCAGTCCCTCCTGATGAAAAAGATCCCCACAGCATGATGCTGCCACCACCATGCTTCAATGTGGGGATGGTGTTCTCAGGGTGATGAGAGGTATTGGGTTTGCACCATACATAGTGTTTTCCTTGATGGCCAAAAAGCTACCTTTTTGTCTCATCTTCTTCCATATATTTGGGGAGTCACCCACATGCCGTTTGGCGAACACCAAATGTGTTTCCTTATTTTTTTCTTTAAGCAATGACTTTTTTTTGGCCACTCTTCCGTAAAGCCCAGCTCTATGGAGTGTATGGCTTAAAGTGGTCCTATGGACAGATACTCCAATCTCCGCTGTGGAGCTTTGCAGCTTCTTCAGGGTTATCTTTGGTCTTTTTTTGCCTCTTTGATTAATGCCCTCCTTGCCTGGTCCATGAGTTTTGGTGGGCGGCCCTCTCTTGGCAGGTTTGTTGTGGTGCCATATTCTTTCCATTTTTGAATAATGGATTTAATGGTGCTCCGTGGGATGTTCAAAGTTTCAGATATAAAAAAATATCCCAAAGCCAATCTGTACTTCTCCAAAACCTTGTCCCTGACCTGTTTGGAGAGCTCCTTGGTCTTCATAGTGCCGCTTGCTTGGTGGTGCACCTTGCTTAGTTGTGTTGCAGAGTCTGGTGCCTTTCAGAACAAGTATATATGTACTGAGATCATGTGACACTTCGATTGCACACAGGTGGACTTTATTTAACTAATTATGTGACTTCTGAAGGTAATTGGTTGCACAAGGTCTTATTTAGAGGCTTCATAGCAAAGGGGGTGTATACATATGCACGCACCACATTTCATTTTTTAATTTTTTAAAACAAGTACTTTTTTTTCATTTAACTAACTTGGACAATTTTGTGTATGTCCATTACATGAAATCCAAATAAAAAGCCATTTAAAATACAGGTTGTAATTTAACGAAATAGGAAAAACGCCAAGGGGGTGAATACTTTTGCAAGACACTGTATGAAGAGCTCTTCACGCCTCTGTCACAGCTGATCCGGCAGGCGATGCTAGGGGACAGGGTGGGATTGGTGGAGCTCCCAGGGACTTCTGATAGGGCCGAGGCTGGCCAGAACTGCATGGTGTCTGGGTTCGGTCTAACCAGAGAAGGGACCCCTCTTACACGGGCTGCTGAGGGCTGCTAACTTCACATACAGGACACAGTAACAGCTCCTATGAGGAATTATGAAGGAATTATCACACACATGATGTTCTGTTCCGGGGACCAGGGCTGGCCACATAAGCAACCACTTGGGCCACACTTCTTTTTTTTTGCAACTCAGTCGCAGTCTCAATTTACTGTTGAGAGTTAGAATAGTTTGATACATAAGGTGCAATTTGAAATTTGGTTTTGCATCAGCAGTTTTTATCTCTTTTGTCAGTCACTGACAGTCACTCAAATAAATTTGTAAGTTAGCTGGCTAGACTATCTAAACTTGGTTGAATTACAGACCGGGGGGGGGGGGGGGGGGGTCGTCCATTGATTTTGTTAGTCCCTCACTCAGATATCAAATTAACATGGCAAAAGTCATAGCAAAATGTGTCGAGGTCTCCGTCTGCTGGGAGAAATTAGAACTTGCTACTCAAAACATCAAATTGCCACTACTTGATTTAATTGTTTATTTAACCTTTATTTAATCAGGTAAGGCCCATTGAGGTTAGAAACCTCTTTTGCGAGGGCAACCTGGTAAGAAGGCAAAACAGGGAAATAGCAGCGTGTACATAAAATGTTACAAAAATACAAATAAAAGACAGTATCCATTTTTTTATGTTACTAGGCAAGTCAGTTAAGAACAAATTCTTATTTTCAATGATGGCCTAAGAACAGTGGGTTATCTGCCTTGTTCAGGGGCAGAACGACATATTTTTACCTTGTCAGCTCGGGGATTCGATCTTGCAACCTTTCGGTTACTAGTCCAACGCTCTAACCACTAGGCTACCTGCCAGCCCATGAGAGGGATGGACCGATTGAGACAAGATTGGAAATCTTGCTTCCACTTAATCACCGACAGATTAGCAACTTGACTAGAGATAAAAACTGTATAACATTTTAAACTATTCTTTCTTCTCTGGGGGGGGGGGACTCTGGTGTGTGTTACCATGCTGTTGGAGGTGGTGTCCTGGAGTGTGGGCTGTCAGATGGTCCAGTTCCCAGGGTTCTATACAGACGTCACACAATAACTGGACTGGGTACACACTGTCATCAACTCCAACAAGTGAGTGAAGAAGAAGCACATGCAAAGTGGTAGACTTCAGTTGAAGACCTCTGAGGAACATGGGGTAACTAAATGGATTGTGAAAGATGGGGCACACACAGGTTTGTATGTTTATATCGTAGATACTATAGTGGCCTCATAATCTTTTTAATAGAAATAGAATTTCATGTTCCAAGTACTATCACTTTGATTTGTGCCTTAATTTATTTATATAAATCACTGATTTATATTTACAAGTGAAAAAAACATTGTTCATCGATTGAAGTCATTTCTTTGTTGTTGTAATATTGCAAAAGGATGTGACAGTTTCACCTCTGATAGGGTTAGGGCTGCAGACCACGGCTGACTCAGCAACAGCCTGGTGTTCTATCAAAGCGCTCTCCACCTCATAGGGGCCAATATGGTACCTAAACAACCAACCCAGACATGGTCAACTAAACATTTTCATTCGGTTTCCCAGACTCAGATTGACCTTCTTCATGGACTGAGAAGAACTCAACCATAGTGTATTACCCAGCTGAGAGGTGACGTTATTAGCTCGACCCACAAACCCCAGGTAGCCATCTTCATCCATTACGACCCCAAAGTCCCCAATGTAGCACTCTTCTGTCCGCACAGGGTCACACTGCATAGATGTGTACACAAAAATATTACAACATTAAGTTACAAGGAAACAAACCAAAACTCAATCTCATAATGCTTTTCAGAAAGTTCAAATAGAAAGACCAATCAATCAAATAACCAATCATTACATTTTAGTCATTTAGCAGCTGCTCTTATCCAGAGCAACTTACAGTAGTTAATGCATACATTTCATACATTTTCATTTCATGCATTTCTTTTTGTACTGGCCCCCCGTGGGAATCAAACCCACAACCCTGGCATTGCACACACCATGCTGGCGTTGCAAACACCATGCTCTACCAACTGAGCTACAGGGAAGGCTTAATCATGGGGATATTTAATAAATCCCTATTGGAAGAAAACAGACAGGGAGACCTAGTGGCATCTAGTTGACTTGCAGTGAAGTGGTCCTTCATACCGTGTATTCAATAAAGAGGGAAAAGGTCCCCCTCCACTCCATTGGTCAAGACAGTACCAGCTTCATCTACCACCTGAGATAGGAACACATATGTCGCCAATGTCCGCATTTTGTATAAAAAAAGTGGCAACTTTATTGCATTCCCATTGATTATTTGTTGATGGTTTAGCACACGTCACATGAATGAATGACTTTGATCATCTCCAACACTGTTGCTGTGCTACAGACACACTGGTGGTTGGTCGACTGCACCTACCTGCATATCATACGCTGGTGAAGCCTTCCCGAAAGACCCAGCTTTGATCTTTGTGCCCTTAAAGGTACCTGCTATCAATACCTTGAAGTGAAATGACAGAGTAGCTAAGACACCATCTTTTTGTGCAACATTTTAAAACCTGTCTTGCAGGGCTCTCTAGTGGTAAAATTCAGTGCCTGCAGATCTGAAGTAATACATTTCCTTAAGATGTGCTGACAAAGAGGTAAGGGAATAAGTGTTTTCAGACCATATGGTGTATGAACACACATTCACACAAACACAAACACACACACACACACACACACACACCTCTAGTACAGCATGACTGTTGAAGCGGGGCATTTTATGGATGAAGACACCCAGGGAGCGTAGACACTGCTCCAGGCAGACTTGGCCTAGCATGTATCTGACATGTTCCACAGGACATCCCTCTCCGTCAGGCCCGACCAGTACCTCCACACAGACGAGAGAGGGAGGGAAGGAGGGTGATA
This sequence comes from Salmo trutta, assembly GCF_901001165.1. NCBI lineage: Eukaryota > Metazoa > Chordata > Actinopteri > Salmoniformes > Salmonidae > Salmo > Salmo trutta. The sequence continues at coordinate 3,003,226 of NC_042987.1, forward strand.
GAGACAAACCTCAATTAGGGTTCATTTAAATAGGTTTTAGTCTAAAGCCATTAGTGCCAGTGCAATCTAAGTTCAACCCATGTTATGGTTGGGCTCTGGTTGTGGTTATGTTATGGTTGTGTTGGGTTTTTGGCTGTAGTTAAAGTTATGGTTATGATTATGATGGAGGGACTACCTTCCGTTGACAGTGAGACCTATCCCATAGCTGCTGCGGCTGGGTTGGGTCATCCTAGGTGACCCTGTGGTCCCACTGGTGAAGAAGATGGTCATAGGGTCATATTTGCGAGTCTCCACACACTCATGGTCGCTAGACGCATTTCTATGGCGAGAGAAAGTTGTTATTTTAAGTTGGGACGAAATGCTGAAAGTAACAAGCAATTAAAGGTGTAGAGCTCCATTTTTATGGAATGGTCTGCCTACCCATGTGAGAGACGCAGACTCAGTCTCAACCTTTAAGTCTTTACTGAAGACTTATCTCTTCAGTAGGTCCTATGATTAAGTATAGTCTGGCCCAGGAGTGTGAAGGTGAACGGAAAGGCTGGAGCAACGAACCGCCCTTGCTGTCTCTGCCTTGTCGGTTCCCCTCTTCCCACTGGGATTCTCTGCCTCTAACCCTTTTACAGGGGCTGAGTCACTGACTTACTGGTGTTCTTCCATGCCGTCCATGGGAGGGGTGCGTCACTTGAGTAGGTTGAGCCACTGACGTGGTCTTCCTGTCTGGGTTGGCGCCCCCCAAATTATGGTGGAAAATAAGTATTTGGTCAATAACAAAAGTCTATCTCAATACTTTGTTATATACCCTTTGTTGGCAATGACACAGGTCAAACGTTTTCTGTAAGTCTTCACAAGGTTTTCACACACTGTTGCTGGTATTTTGGTCCCAGCTCTCTGCAGGTCATTCACTAGGTCCCCCCGTGTGGTTCTGGGATTTTTGCTCATCGTTCTTGTGATAATTTTGACCCCACGGGGTGAGATCTTGCGTGGAGCCCCAGATCGAAGGAGATTATCAGTGGTCTTGTATGTCTTCCATTTCATAATAATTGCTCCCACAGTTGATTTCTTCAAACCGAGCTGCTTACCTATTGCAGATTCAGTCTTCCCAGCCTGGTGCAGGTCTACAATTTTGTTTCTGGTGTCCTTTGACAGCTCTTTGGTCTTGGCCATAGTGGAGTTTGGAGTGTGACTGTTTGAGGTTGTGGACAGGTGTCTTTTATACTGATAACAACTTCAAACAGGTGCCATTAATACAGGTAATGAGTGGAGGACAGAGGAGCCTCTTAAAGAAGAAGTTACAGGTCTGTGAGTGCCAGAAATCTTGCTTGTTTGTAGGTGACCAAATACTTATTTTCCACCATAATTTGCAAATAAATTCATAAAAAATCCTACAATGTGATTTTCTGGATTTTTCTTTCTCATTTTGTCTGTCATAGCTGACGTGTACCTACAGGCCTCTCTCATCTTTTTAAGTGGGAGAACTTGCACAATTGGTGGCTGACTAAATACTTTTTTCCCCCAATGTAATATCTGTGCAGAGAGAAAATACAGCAAGATAACTCTCTGCTTTTCATTGGCAGGTTTCACTGGAACTTGGCCAATCTTATAATTGCAAAAGAACATGAAGTTAAGGCCACCAAAATTAGAGAAGACTTGATGAGGAATAAAGTTGCACATAGAAGAGGGTCTTCTTGGAATGGTTTATCCAATTGATCTTAAAAGTATAATTTAAGGTTGAAAAGTCAGGAAAATGAAGCCCCTATAATCGTGTGTTGATTCCAACAGTTTTCCTAATGTAATGGGTACAGTTTTTCCACAAAAAGTTAAAAAGCATCTGGTCTACAGTTAAAAAGCATCTGGTCTACAGTGCGAAAACAAGGTTTTATACATTTTTGCAAATTTATAAAAAATATATAAAACAGAAAAACGTATTCAGATCCTTTGCTATGAGACTTGAAATTGAGCTCAGATGCATCCTGTTTCCATTGATCATCCTTGAGATGTTTCTACAACTTCATTGAAGTCCACCTGTGGTAAATTCAATTGATTGGACATGATTTGGAAAGGAACACTCCTGTCTATATAAGGTCCCACAGTTGACAGTGTAAGTCAGAGCAAAAACCAAGCCATGAGGTCGAAGGAATTGTCCGTAGAGCTCCGAGACAGGATTGTGTCAAGGCACAGATCTGGGGAAGGGAAGCAAAAAATGTCTGCAGAACTTCAGAACACAGTGGCCTCTGCAGAACACAGTGCCTCCATCATTCTTAAATGGAAGAAGTTTGGAACCACCAAGACTCTTCCTAGAGCTGGCCACCTGGCAAAACTGAGCAATCGGGGGAGAAGGGCCTTGGTCAGGGAGGTGACATATACCTCGATGGTCACTCTGACAGAAAGACAACCATCTCTGCAGCACTCCACCACTCTGCAGCACTCCATCAGTCCTTTATGGTAGAGTGACCAGACGGAAACCACTCCTCAGTTAAAGTCACGACAGCCCGCTTGGAGTTTGTCAACAAGCACCTAAAAGACTGTCAGACCATGAGAAACAAGATTCTCTGGTCTGATGAAACCAAGATTGAACTCTGTGGCCTGAATGCCAAGAATCACTTCTGGAGGAAACCTGGCACCACCCCTACAGCATCATGCTGTGCAGATGTTTTTCAGCGGCAGGGACTGGGAGACTAGTCATGACAGAGGGAATGACGAACGGAGCAAAGTACAGAGAGATTCTTGGTGAAAACTTGCTCCAGAGCACTCAGGACCTCAGACTGGGGCGAAGGTTCACCTTCCAACAGGACAACGACCCTAAGCACACAACCAAGACAATGCAGGAGTGACTTCGGGCCAAGTCTCTGAATGTCCTTGAGTTGCCCAGCCAGAGCCCGGACTTTAACACGATTGAACGTCTCTGGAGAGACCTGAAAATAGCTGTGAAGCGACGCTCCCCATCCAACCTGACAGAGCTTCAGAGGATCTGCAGAGAAGAATGGGAGAAACTCCCCAAATACCAGTTTTCCAAGCTTGTAGCGTCATACCCAAGAAGACTCAAGGCTGTAATCGCTGCCAAAGGTGCTTCAACAAAGTACTGAGTGAAGGGTCTGAATACTTATGTAAATGTTATATTTGAGTTAGGTATTTTTGTGGTTTTTGCTAACACTTCTAAAAACCTGTTTTTGCTTTGTCATTATTGGGTGTTGTGTGTAATTGATGAGGGGGAAACATTTTTTGCCATTTTAGAATAAGGCTGAAGTCACAAAATGTGGAAAAAGTAAAGGGGTCTGAATACTTTCCGAAGGCACTGTATCTCTTTGCTTATTTTATTATCAATATATAAAGATAAAGCGACATATGTTAGTCTAGAGATACCCTCAGCCTTGGTTATTAGGACTCTTCCTTTTAAAGATACTGTAAGTCCAACTGTAGCCATCGATTTAGCTTCTTCTTGGGTTAAAATTTAGGAAGACTAGATTTTTTTATCCATAGTAATGGTTATGCCTAAATATGTAAGTTCTTTCAGTGAAATACCACAATATGAGAGTGTCACAGAATCTTTGACAGCCATGAGTTCGCATTTACTAATGTTAAAACAGAATCCTTTTCCAAAGCATTTTGTCACATGGGTCGTCTAAAGGGGACCAAGGCGCAGTGTGTAAAGTGCTCATATTTCCTTTATTAATGATAACACTTAAACAAAATAACAAAAACAACAGCCAACAGTTCCGTCAGGTACATAGACAAAACGGAAAACAACTACCCACACCCACACATGAAAAACAGGCTGCCTAAGTATGGCTTCCAATCAGAGACAACGATAGACAGCTGCCTCTGATTGGAAACCATACCTGGCCAAAACATAGAAAACAAAAACCTAGAAATAGAAATCTAGAAAACCCACAATGAAACAGAAAACCAAAAAACCACCCAAAACACCCCCCTGTTACGCCCTGACCACTCTACTATAGAAAATGACCCCTTACAAGGGTCAGGACGTGATAGTACCCCCCCAAAGTTGCAGACCCTGACTGCACCCAAACAAAACCCAACAAAAACAACCCCAAACACAAAGGGAGGGTAGAGAGGGTGAAAAGTCTATGGCGGCTCTCGTGCTACACCCAGAACCTTCCTCTCCCTCCGATCCTCCAGCAACGGAGGTGGCTCCGGCTCAGGGCGTAACCCCCGTTCCGCCCACAGATCCCTCCGCTTCTGTACCACCGACCTGTGGAACATTAGAGGAATCGGACTGTAGATCATTACCGGAGGCTCTGCGCTGCCGACCACCGCTGGAGGTTCCGACCTACAGGCCGCCGCTGGAGGATCCGGGCTGCAGGCCGCCGCTGAAGGCTCCGGGCTGCAGACCGCCGCTGGAGGCTCTGGGCTGCAGACCGCCGCTGGAGGCTCCGGACTGAAGAGCGTCGCTGGAGGCTCCGGACTGAAGAGCGTCGCTGGAGGCTCCGGACTGAGGAGCGTCGCTGGAGGCTCCGGGCTGAGGAGCGTCGCTGGAGACCGGTGTGCTCAAAGCAGGCACCGGCCGTACTGGGCTATGGGGGCGCACTGGAGGAAGAGTGCGAGGAGCAGGCACAACTGGCTAGGTTGCCTGTCTGTGAAGAGAAGGGTGGGCTGACCGTTGATCTTGCTGCTCTGATTGGATAGAGCGAAGCTGTCTCTGATTGGATAGAGCGAAGCTGTCTGTAGACACTGACCACAACTGCTGACTACAACCATTGACCACAACCACACAACTACTGACCACAACTTCTGAACCACAACTACTGACCACAATCACAAAACTACTGACCACAACTACTGACCAAAACCACACCACTACTGACCACAACCACACAACTACTGACCACAACTACTGACTACAACCATTGACCACAACCACACAACTACTGACCACAACTACTGAACAACAACTACTGACCACAACCACAAACCTACAGACCACTACTAACCACAACTAGCTACTGACCACAACTACACAACTACTGACCACAACCACACAACCACTGACCACAACTACTGACCACACAACTACTGAACCACACAACTACTGACCACAACCGCAAAACTACTGACCACAACTACTGACCACGACTGACCACACAACGACTGACAACACAAGTACTGACCACACAACTACTGACCAGGTCCATACTGTATGGTACAAAGAACCTGGAACACAACCACGCAACTACACAACTACCGACCACACAACTACCGACCACACAGCTACTGACCACACAACTATTGACCACACAACCACTGACCACACAACCACAGACCACACAACCACTGACCACACAACCACTGACCACACAGCTATTGACCACAACTACAGACCACAACTACAGACCACACACCTACTGACCACACACCTACTGACCACACACCTACTGACCACACACCTACTGACCACACAACTACTGACCACACAACCACTGCCCACACAGCTATTGACCACAATTACAGACCACAACTACCGACCACACACCTACTGACCACACACCTACAGACCACACACACCTACAGACCACACACCTACAGACCACACACCTACAGACCACACAGCTACTGACGACACAGCTATTGACCACAACTATTGACCACACAACTACTGACCACAACTATTGGCCACAAATACAGACCACAACTATTGACCACAACTACTGACGACACAGCTATTGACCACAACTATTGACCACAACTATTGACCACAACTACTGACCACACAACTACTGACCACACAACTACTGACCACACAACTATTGGCCACAAATACTGACCACAACTACTACTTTGTTCTGCACTAGTTCTGGTCCAGCTCTGGTCCTGGGCTTAGCCAGCTAGCTTTGGTTCGCACTAGCTCTGGTCTGTACTAAAAATTATAACTACTTAAATGTGCATAAATTAGCATATATTACCAACCAAAAATATGTTTTACTATTGAACCGTTCATGCAAGAGACACTTTACCAACTTTCACATGTTCAGGCTATCCTATCCTATCAATCAATCAATCAATCAATATTTTCATTACCTACTTTTTCAACTATAACCAACCGCCACCATTACTACTGCAGACACTACCACTACTATAACTATAACCAGTCACCACCATTACTACTGTAGACACTACCACTACTATAACTATAACCAACCACCACCATTACTACTGTAGACACTACCACTACTATAACTATAACCAACCACCACCATTACTACTGCAGACATTATCACTACTATAACTTATTTCAAAATCATGCATACTTTAAAACAAGCTATCATACACACCACATATTCTTCAGGAAATGTACTATTCAGTGATCACGGTTAGCCTTAAGAGGTTGTTTATTAGATACACTGTAATTACAGCTAGTTATAAGTAGGTTTACATACAAACCAATTCTACATAGTTCTTCAAATACCCAAAAAATAAATAACCCAAAACATTATAATCATTACATCATCATTCAACTAAAATCAAACAAAATTAACACTGAACGTTTCACAAAAGTAAATGTTGCATCTATTTATCTGAAACCAACAGCATGAAGGATTCAGAGTTGCTTAACTTTCCTAAGAGTGTTGTCCATATGATCCTGCCTTTTATTCCTATCTGACAGAAGATTACTTTGGCTTTCTTCTTTCAGTTTTCACACGCAACAACTGTAGGTTAAACATTTTTGCTATTTATCTGCCCCACAATCCAAAGTAATAAGGTTGATATAGTAGTCTATCAAAGTAATCAGATCAATTAATTTACAACATTTCACTTTGACTATATGTCACTGCCTTTCTTTAAACTTTTTAAACTTCTTCCATTACCACAAACATACTTTTAAAGAAATAAAGCAAGCACCACAAATATACTTGTAAAGTTACCATCTAGTTGTTCTTTAGTTGTTTCATTGATAATTTATTCGACAATGATGGGGTCGTCACACTGTTCAGATTCTGTAACATCAAAAAAACGTATCAAATCAAATTGTATTTGTCACATGCACCGAATACAACATGTGTTGATCTTACAGTGAAATCCTTACTTACAAGCCCTAACCAACAGCGCAGTTAAAAAATACACTGCTCAAAAAAATAAAGGGAACACTTAAACAACACAATGTAACTCCAAGTCAATCACACTTCTGTGAAATCAAACTGTCCACTTAGGAAGCAACACTGATTGACAAAACATTTCACATGCTGTTGCGCAAATGGAATAGACAACAGGTGGAAATTATAGTCAATTAGCAAGACACCCCCAATAAAGGAGTGGTTCTGCAGGTGGGGACCACAGATCACTCCTCAGTTCCTATGCTTCCCGGCTGATGTTTTGGTCACTTTTGAATGCTGGCGGTGCTTTCACTCTAGTGGTAGCATGAGACGGAGTCTACAACCCACACAAGTGGCTCAGGTAGTGCAGCTCATCCAGGATGGCACATCAATGCGAGCTGTGGCAAGAAGGTTTACTGTGTCTGTCAGCGTAGTGTCCAGAGCATGGAGGCGCTACCAGGAGACAGGCCAGTACATCAGGAGACGTGGAGGAGGCCGTAGGAGGGCAACAACCCAGCAGCAGGACCGCTACCTCCGCCTTTGTGCAAGGAGGAGCAGGAGAAGCACTGCCAGAGCCCTGCAAAATGACCTCCAGCAGGCAACAAATGTGCATGTGTCTGCTCAAACGGTCAGAAACAGACACCATGAGGGTGGTATGAGGGCCCGATGTCCACAGGTGGGGGTTGTGCTTACAGCCCAACACCGTGCCGGTCATTTGGCATTTGCCAGAGAACACCAAGATTGGTAAATTCGCCACTGGCGCCCTGTGCTCTTCACAGATGAAACAGGTTCACACTGAGCACGTGACGACGTGACAGAGTCTGGAGACACCGTGGAGAACGTTCCAATTGAGCACATCTGGGACATCATGTCTCGCTCCATCCACCAACGCCACGTTGCACCACAGACTGTGCAGGAGTTGGCGGATGCTTTAGTCCAGGTCTGGGAGGAGATCCCTCAGGAGACCATCCGCCACCTCATCAGGAGCATGCCCAGGCATTGTAGGGAGGTCATACAGGCACATGGAGGCCACACACACTACTGAGCCTCATTTTGACTTGTTTTAAGGACATTACATCAAAGTTGGATCAGCCTGTAGTGTGGTTTTCCACTTTAATTTTGAGTGTGACTCCAAATCCAGACCTCCATGGGTTGATAAATTGGATTTCCATTGATTATTTTTGTGTGATTTTGTTGTCAGCACATTCAACTATGTAAAGAAAAAAGTATTTAATAAGATTATTTATTTCATTCAGATCTAGGATGTGTTGTTTAAGTGTTCCCTTTATTTTTTTGAGCAGTATATATAAAAAATTCAACAAAAAAAGAAGAAGAAAAAGTGACAAACAATTAAAGCAGTAAAATAACAACAGCGAGGCTATATAAAGGGGGTACCGGTAGAGAGTCTTTGACAATTTTTAGGGCCTTCCTCTGACACTGCCTGGTATAGAGGTCCTGGATGACAAGAAGCTTGGCCCCAGTGATGTACTGGGCCGTTCGCAAAACCTTCTGTAGTGCCTTGTGGTCGGAGGCCGAGCAGTTGCCCAACCAGTCAGGATGCTCTCGATGGTGCAGCTGTAGGACCTTTGGAGGATCTGAGGACCCATGCCAAATCTTTTCAGTCTCCTGAGGGGGAATAGATTTTGTGCCCTCTTAACGACTGTCTTGGTGTACTTGGACCATGTTAGTTTGTTGGTGATGTGGACACCAAGGAACTTGAAGCTCTCAACCTGCTCCACTACAGCCCTGTTAATGAGAATGGGGGTGTGCTCAGTCCTCCTTTTCCTGTAGTCCACAATCATCTCCTTTGTCTTGATCACGTTGAGGGAGAGGTTGTTGTCCTGACACCACACGGCCAGGTCTCTGACCTTCTCCCTATAGGCTGTCTCGTTGTTGTCGGTGATCAGGCCTACCACTGTTGTCATCGGCAAACATAATGATGGTGTTGGAGTCGTGCCTGGCCATGCAGTCAAGAGTGAACAGGGAGCACAGGAGGGGACTGAGCATGCACCCCTGGGGAGCCCCGGTGTTGAGGATCAGCATTGTTACCTAAACTTACTCCCTGGAGGTGGCCCATCAGGAAGTCCAGGATCCAGTTGCAGAGGGAGGTGTTTAGTTCCAGGGTCCTTAGCTTAGTGATGAGCTTTGAGGGCACTATGGTGTTGAATGCTGAGCTGTAGTCAATGAATAGCATTCTCACATAGGTGTTCCTTCTGTCCAGGTGGGAAAGGGCAGTGTGGAGTGCAATAGAGATTGCATCATCTGTGGATCTGTTAGGGAGGTATGCAAATTGGAGTGGTTTTAGGGTTTCTGGGATAATGGTGTTGATGTGAGCCATGACCAGCCTTTCAAAGCACTTCATAGCTACAGACGTGAGTGCTACGGGTCGGTAGTCATTTAGGCAGGTTACCTTAGTCCCTGTGCCCAAGAACACTATGGTGGTCTGCTTGAAACCAGTTTGGTATTACAGACTCAGACAGGGAGAGGTTGAAAATGTCAGTGAAGGCACTTGCCAGTTGGTCAGCGCATGCTCGGAGTACACATCCTGGTAATTCATCTGGCCCTGCGGCCTTGTGAATGTTGACCTGTTTAAAAGTCTTACTCACATCGGCTGCAGAGAGCGTGATCACACAGTCGTCCGGAACAGCTGATGCTATCATGCATGTTTCAGTGCTACTTGCCTCAAAGCGAGCATAGAAGTAATTTAGCTCATCTGGTAGGCTCGTGTCACTGGGCAGCTCGCGGCTGTGATTCCCTTTGTAGTCTGCAATAGTTTGCAAGTCCTGCCACATCCGACGAGCATCGGAGCCGGTGTAGTACTGTCAAGGGTGCGTAACTGGTGGCATGGAAGTCAAACGCAGGAGAGCAGAACTTGGTAAATAGCCGGAGCCGTTTAAAGTACGTAACTGCCGGCCTACAAAAATAACAAAACACATGGGCAACAAAACCCGTATCGCACCAGTCACAATAAGCACACATACTTACAATAAACAATTCCCGACAAGGACATGGGGAAACAGAGGGAACACATACAACATGTAATTAGGGAATTGAAACCAGGTGAGTGTGACAACCAGACAAAACAAATGGAACATGAAAAATGGATCGGCGATGGCTTGAAGACCGCGACGTCGACCGCCGAACACCATCCGAACAAGGAGAGGAACCAACTTCGGCAGAAGTCGTGACAGTACCCCGCCCCTTGACGCGGGGCTCAAGGAGTGCACCGACACTGGCCTCGAGGACGAGGAGGACGAGGCGCAGGGCGATCCGGACGGAGACGGTGGAAATCCCGCATCATAGAAGGGTCCAACACGTCCTCCTCCGGAACCCAGCATCTCTCCTCTGGACCGTACCCCTCCCAGTCCATGAGGTATTGAAGGCCCTTTGCCCGACGTCTCGAATCCAGGATGACTGTCAGAACCAGTCATCCACCGCAGGAGCTTCGGTCTGACTCTGATGCCAAGGAGCCAGAACTGGCTGATACCCTAACACACACTGAAAGGGAGAGAGGTTAGTGGAGGAGTGGCAGAATAAGTTCTGGGCCATCTCTGACCACACACCTACTGACCACACACCTAGTGTCAGAGGAAGGCCCTAAAAATTGTGAAATACTCCAGCCACCCAAGTCATAGAATGTTCTCTCTTCTCGCGCATGGCAATTGATACCGATGCACCAAATCTGGAATCAACAGGACCCTGAACAGATTCTACCCCCAAGTCGTAAGATTGCTAAATAGTTACAGTTGAAGTCGGAAGTTTACATACACTAAGGTTGGAGTCATTAAAACTTGTTTTTCAACCACTCCACAAATTTCTTGTTAAAACTATAGCTTTGGCAAGTCGGTTAGGACATCTACTTTGTGCATGACACAAGTAATTTTTCCAACAATTGTTTACAGACAGATTATTTCACTTATAATTCACTGTATCACAATTCCAGTGGGTCAGAAGTTTACATGCAGTAAGTTGACTGTGCATTTAAACAGCTTGGAAAATTCCAGAAAATTATGTCATGCCTTTAGAAGCTTCTGATAGGCTAATTGACATCATTTGAGTCAATTGGAAGTGTACCTGTAGATGTATTTCAAGAACTACCTTCAAACTCAGTGCCTCTTTGCTTGACATCATGGGAAAATCTAAAGAAATCAGCCAAGACCTCAGAAGTCTGGTTCATCCTTGGGAGCAACTTCCAAACACCTGAAGGTACCACGTTCATCTGTACAAACAATAGTACGCAAGTATAAACACCATGGGACCACACTGCTGTCATACCACTCAGGAAGGTGACGTTTTCTGTCTCCTAGAGATGAACGTACTTTGGTGCGAAAAGTGCAAATCAATCCCAGAAAAACAGCAAAGCCCCTTGTGAAGATGCTGGAGGAAACAGGTACAAAATAATCTATATCCACAGTAAAACGAGTCCTATATTGACATAACCTGAAAGGCCGCTCAGCAAGGAAGAAGCCACTGCTCCAAAACCGCCATAAAAAAAGCCAGACTACAGTTTGAAACTGCACATGGGGACAAACATCATACTTTTTGGAGAAATGTCCTCTGGTCGGATGAAACAATAATAGATATGTTTGGCCGTAATGACCATTGGTTTTTTTGGAGGAAAAAGGGGGAGGTTTGCAAGCCAAAGAACACCATCCCAACCGTGAAGCACGGGGGTGGCAGCATCATGTTGTGGGGGAGCTTTGCTGCAGGAGGGACTAGTGCTCTTCACAAAATAGATGGCATCGTGAGGGAGGGAAATTCAGTGGATATATTGAAGCAACATCTCAAGACATCAGTCAGGAAGTTAAAGCTTGGTCGCAAATGGGTCTTTCAAATGGACAATGACTCCAAGCATTCTTCCAAAGTTGTGGCAAAATGGCTTAAGGACAACAAAAACAGGTATTGGAGTGGCCATCACAAAGCCATGACCTCAATCCCATAGAAAATTTGTGGGCAGAACTGAAAACGCATGTGCGAGCAAGAAGGCCTACAAACCTGACTCAGTTACACCAGCTCTGTCAGGAGGAATGGGCCAAAATTCACCCAACTTACTGTGGGAAGCTTGTGGAAGGCCACCCGAAACGTTTGACCCAAGTTTAACAATTTAAAGGCAATGCTACCAAATACTAATTGAGTGTATGTAAACTTCTGTCCCACTGGGAATGTGATGAAAGAAATAAAAGCTGAAATAAATCATTCTCTCTACTATTATTCTGACATTTCACATTCTTAAAATAAAGTGGTGATCCTAACTGACCTAAGACAGGGAATTTTTTCTATGATTAAATGTCAGGAATTGTGAAAAACTGAGTTTAAATGTGTTTGGCTAAGGTGTATGTAAACCTCCGACTTCAACTGTAGATAGTCCGGGTAGCTATTGGTTAACTATCTATCTGTATTGACACTTTTTGCACTAAACTCTTTTGACTCATCACATACGCTTCTGCTACTGTTCATCTATCCTATTGCCCATTCACTTTATTCCTACCTATATGTTCTGCCTCAATTACCTTGTTCCACTGCACATCGACTCGGTACTGGTACCCTGTGTATATAGCAAAGTTATATACACAGTGTCGCAGCGGTTTAATATGGCGCTGCATCTCAGTATTAGAGGCATCACTACAGACACCCTGGTTCAAATCCAGGCTGTATCACAACCGACCGTGATTGGGAGTCTCATCGGGTGGCGCACAATTGGCACAGAATCGTCTGAGTTTGGCCGGTGTAGGTTGTCATTGTAAATAAGAATTTGTTCTTAACTGACATGCCGAGTTAAACTCAATGTGTTCCTTGTGTTATTATTGCTTTTTTTCTCTCAGTATTGTTGGGAAGGGCCCGTAAGGAAGCATTTCACTGTTAGTCTAAACCTGTTGTTTACGAAGCATGTGACAAATTACATTTTATTTTATTTGGTGGTTACTGACTTAATTACATGAGAATGGGCTAAAGTAACAAAATCCTTAAACAAAGCTTTCAGATGTCTGAAATGTATTCACTTTTATTGAAAAAGTATTCATTTCAGCAAACAAAGAAAGGCACACAACTCCAGAGGACAAACATAGGTAGGTGTTTCATAATTATTTATTTTTTGAACTATTGAGTTAGATTCCACAAAGCCTGGTCTCGGCTCCACTAAGTTGGTGAAGTGCTTCCGAAACTTCCTTCACCATGGTGTGGAGATTTGTCCGCTAGACAGACAACTAACTACTTGCATTCCACATTTAAGCAATATCAGAGCTTATTGGGTTAAATGAGCTTATTGGGTTACATTAGCATTTTGAGTTTAGGGGGTGTGTGACAAAATCTATCAATTGAACCACTTTTGCAGTAAAATATTTTACACAACCATTGCACACACATTGTATAAAAGGGAGACATTAATGATGTGAAGAAACATGGTTGTGTTTTGCTCTACCTTGAGTAGGAGTATCTCAAAAATGTGGGGGCCTTGCCACTAGTCTATTTGTCATCAACTCAGCAATGTCACTCACAGTCACAACATACTGGCAGTGACTGGCAGTACATGTCATGCTCCTTTTTATAGAGGAAAGCTATGATGTTTTAATTACTATACATTGTGTATATCATCCCTTGTAGTGAGTGACAGCGTTGTAATGGAGGATCCACCCGACCAAATCTCCAGGCATAAAGACGTGGACTACTGGGATGAGAGATTCAAGACAGAGCAGTCTTTCGTTTCAGTCCCCAAGTTCCAGAATCTACTGGAGCAACACGTCAAGTATGAGAATGCCATCCTTGTGCTTGGTATGTGTTTTGTCCTTACTTGCTCAGCTATAGCTACTTGACATACTTTCTGAAGAAATATTGGGCCTTAGACATATTGCACAAATGTAATATTTGTGTCATCATTTGGCAATGTTGATGAAAAGAGTGGATAGGGACTGTTTGAGTTTTGGCTCTATAGCTAACATGACAGAGCACAAGATGTCACTGTAAGACAACTTTTGAAAATGTCCATGGTCAGGTTGCTCATAATATAATTATCCCAACCCTGCAAGTTCTTCAGCGCCTGATTAGGGAATTCTACACAAGTGGTTGAAAGTAATTTGTGGAGATGTATGAGCAGGTTTTGTAGCTTTTTAGTGCTATGCATCAATTTGAGCTACAAACATTTTCCGTTCAGCACACGTCTTTCACAGATACCGGGAGCAGGCTGATAGCTGTTTTAGCCTACGCTGCCTATTATTTGAATGCAAGTGTTAACATCATGGATTGATTTTTAAAAATAAAATCCTATTATTCTTTGCTATCCTACAGACACCCTACCCAAGCCCATGTGGCTACCTATGCCAGTAGTGAAAACATTTCCTTGTGGAATATTACAGAATGTTTATGCTGACAAAGGTGTTCAACATGGTTGCATTATTTTGATGGAATATCCCTCAGAAAATGGTTTTATAGAGCCCTGAATAATACTATCCCAGTGCAGAGGATTCCAAAGTCAACCTTGCTGATATTTGTTTTTCTCTGGCTTAGTGTTGCACTGTAGTTACAGTGACCATGCATGGGCCTAGGGGGCACTGTTGCTACAGTGGTCTGTTATCACTACGCTACTGTAGGTTCCTTGTATGCACAGCAGCACTCTTGGTTGGGAGGGTGTGATGTTGAAAATGAGCATCAGGAAACGACAGGGGCTTTCTGGACTATGATGGGGGTAAGACCAGTGTCGTCAAGGGACTATGATAGGGTAAGATCAGTGTCGTCAAGAGCTAGGCACCCGGCATGCACTCCTCCATGGAAAACTGTCGTCTTTCACGCAACACTGGGAGAGAAATTTCCCTCAGATCAAACAGGTTCATTTAGATCTGATATCAAATCGCCTCTCTGCTCATACAGAGGTATGGTATTGACTACAGTACTGAGAAAACGTTTGTGAACCCTTTAGGAATTTCTGTATTTCTGCATAATTTTGACCTAAAATGCAATCAGATTTTCATCTAAGTCCTTATAATAGATAAATTGAACCTGATTAAACAATTAAGACAAAAACAAGTTATTTATTGAGCAAATTGATCCAATATTCAATTTCTTTGTGAGAAAAAGTATGCAAACCTATAGCTTGATCAGCTCAATTAAATCAAATCAAATTTTATTTGTCACTTGCGCCGAATACAACATCTTACAGTGAAATGCTTACTTACAAGCCCTTAGCCAAAAATGCAGTTAAGAAAAATGCCTGTTTTTTCTTTGTATTATCTTTTACCAGATCTAATGTGTTATTCTCCTACATTCATTTCACATTTCCACAAACTTCTAAGTGTTTACTATCAAATGGTATCAAGAATATGCATATCCTTGCTACATGTCCTGAGCTACAGGCAGATAGATTTGGATTTGTCATTTTAGGCGAAAATGGGGAAAAAAAGGGTGAGCTCCTTAAGAGGATCAAACTGTCAGTTTCACTTTATCTATTGTTAGGACTTACACAAAAAACTACATAAACGCAAAATGTAAAATGCTGGTGCCATGTTTCATGAGCTGAAATAAAAGATCCCAGATATGTTCCATTTGCTTATTTCTCTCAAATGTTTTGCAAAATTTGTTTACATCCCTGTGAGTGAGCATTTCTCCTTTGCCAAGATAATCCTCCTGGCAGGTGTGGCATATCAAGAAGCTGATTAAACAGCATGATCATTACACAGGTGCACCTTGTGCTGGGACAATAAAAGGTCAATCTAAAATGTTAAGTTTTGTCACACAATGCCACACAATGTCCACCAGAGCTATTTCCAGATAATTGAATGTTAACTTCTTTACCATAAGCTGCCTTCAACGTTGTTTTAGAGAATTTAGCAGTACTTCCAACAGGCCTTACAACCGCAGACCACGTGTAACAATGCCAGCCCAGGACCTCCACATCCAGATTCTTCACCTGCGGGATGGTCTGAGACCAGCCACCCTGACAGCTGATGAAACTGTGGGTGTGCACAACCAAAGAATTTCTGCACAAACTATCAGAAACCGTTTCAGTGAAGCTCATCTGCGTGCTCTTCGTCCTCAGCAGGGCCTTGGCCTGCAGTTCGGCATCGTAACCGACTTCAGTGTGCAAATGCTCACCTTCGATTGCCACTAGCACACTGGAGAAGTGTGCTCTTCATGGAATAATCCTAGGTTCAACTGTACCGGCCAGATGTCAGACAGTATGTATGGCATCGGGTGGGCAAGCGGTTTGCTGGTGTCAATGTTGTGAACAGAGTGCCCCATGGTGGCTGTGGGGTTATGGTATGGGCATGCATAATCTATGGACAATGAACACAATTGCATTTATAGATGGCAATTTGAATGCACAAATATACCGTGAAGAGATCCTGAGGTCCGTTGTCGTGCCATTCATCCGGTGCCATTACCTCATGTTTCACCGAGATGATGCTCGGCCTCATGTCTCAAGGAGCTGTACATGATTCCTGGAATCTGAAAATGTCCCAGTTCTTCCATGGCCTGCATACGGACCAGACATGTTACCCATTGAGCATGTTTGGGATACTCTGGATCGACGTGTACGACAGCGTGTTCCAGTTCCGTCAATATCCAGCAACTTCGCACAATCATTGAAGAGAAGTGGGACAACATTCTACAGGCCCCAATCAACAGCCTGATCAACTCTATGCGAAGGAGATGTGTCACGCTGGTTTTCTCATCCATATCCCTAACTTTTTTTTAAAGGTATCTGTGACCAAGGAATCTGAGGTATCTGTATTCCCAGTCATGTGAAATCCATAGATTAGAGCCTAATACATTTATTTCAACTGACTGATGTCCTTATATGAACTGTAGATCAGTAAAATCTTTGGAATTGCTGCATATTGTGTTTATATTTTTGTCCGGTGTATATAAACTCAGCATAAAAAGAAATGTCCTCTCACTGTCAACTGCGTTTTTGTTCAGCAAACTTAACATGTGTAAATATTTGTATGAACATAACAACATTCAACAACTGAGACATAACCTGAACAAGTTCCACAGACGTGACAAACAGAAATTGAATAATGTGTCCCTGAACAAAGGGGGGTCAAAATCAAAAGAAAACAGTTAGTATCTGTTGTGGCCACCAGCTGGATTAAGTACTGCAGTGCATCTCCTCCTCATTGACTGCACCAGATTAGCCAGTTCTTGCTGTGAGATGTTACCCCGCTCTTCCACAAAGGCACCTGCAATTTCCTGGACATTTCTGGGAGGAATGGCCCTAGCCCTCGCCCTCTGATCCAACAGGTCCCAGATGTGCTCAATGGGATTGAGATCAGGGCTCTTAGCTGGCCATGGCAGAACACTGACATTCCTGTCTTGCAGGAAATCACACACAGAACGAGCAGTATGGCTGGTGGCATTGTCATGCTGGAGGGTCATGTCAGGATGAGCCTGCAGGAAGGGTACCACATGAGGGAGGAGAATGTCTTCCCTGTAACGCACGGCATTAAGATTGCCAGATTGCCAGGATACTGTAGTTTTGAAAGGGACTAGAAAGAAGAACTACAATTCTCAGATCCTCCACTTCCTGGTTGACTTTTTCTCAGGTTTTGCCTGCCATATGAGTTCTGTTATACTCACAGACACCATTCAAGCAGTTTTAGAAACTTTAGAGTGTTTTCTATCCAAATCTACTAATTATATGCATATTCTAGTTTCTGGGCAGAAGTAGTAACCAGATTAAATCGGGTACGTTTTTTATTTGGCCGTGAACATACTGCCCCCTATCCCAAAGAAGTTAAGAGTGTGCTCCTAATCTCAGCTCGTTACCTGTATAAAAGACAGCTGGGAGCCAGAAATCTTTCTGATTGAGAGGGGGTCAAATACTTATTTCCCTCATTAAAATGCAAATCAATTTCTAACATTTTTGACATGCTTTTAAAAAAAAAAAATTGTTGTTATTCTGTCTCTCACTGTTCAAATAAACCTACCATTAAAATTATAGACTGATCCTTTCTTTGTCAGTGGGCAAACGTACAAAATCAGCAGGGGATCAAATACTTTTTTCCCTAACTGTAGTACAAAGGGACGGGGCAACAACAACAACTCCAGACGTTCGTCATTCTTCTTCATGACCTGATACAGCAACTTCTTCCTTATAGAGAAATGGGGGTAGGTTATTAGATTTACCCCCTCCACAGGCTTTCTGTCCACTACGGTCACCTGTTGGAGAGCGCTGGCCAAGTTTGTATCCTCCAGTTGGGCCGTGCCGAAGAGAGGCAGGCTCTGGTGCCATCTCATGGTCCATTGGGAACATGTCTTCCAGACTCGCCACCTCTCCCTCCAGTCTGGCTTCAGAGTCCCCCCTCCGAGAAGGGATCTGTTGATGACTGAGGGTCCACTTCCTGGAATCCACACATCCGGGCATCCCTCCTTCTGGTGTCCCTCCCACCTCTCCCACTTCCTCCTCCCTTCAGATTTCCTCGTGAAATCCTGTCAGATAAGAATCGGCACAGGCAGGTTTCGGACGACTCCCACTGGTCCTGTGTGTTGTCCCTTTGTGGTCTGTAGGTGGAGGAGTGTGGTTGGATAGTCCTTGGTCTCACCGTGTATGCACATGATAGCCACGGTGTCAGTCAGGTACGGGGACTGGGTGAAGTCAGGTCGGATCAGGGTCGCCATACAAAAGTTTCATAGTGTCCTGGAGTGAGTGGAGGGTTCCGCCTTCCATGGTTGTCCGCTGCGCAGGACCTCCAAAGCCAACTGTTGTCCTTCAACCAGTTTAGCTTCGAACAGGAGAGAGCGTATACATGTATCTATGGCCACTTTCTCGATGATCGTGAGTATCAGGGGCCAGCCTAATTAGATCATGCATTTGTGATCGGGGGAATGCTGTAAGATCATACGCCCAATCATGAAATCTTTGTGCCCTGCTAATCAGGGTGTAACCATACCGGTGCAGGATTTTCTTTTTCAGCACCTCGTAACGCGTCGCCTGGTCAACCGTCAGATCCTGATATGTCTTCTGTGCTGCGCCTGACAGGAAGGGTGCTAGCAGGCTGGCCCATTACTCATGGGGCAATTTCTCCCTAGTTGCCGTCCTTTTCCTGGCTTGTAGGTAAGCCTCGATGTCATCAGCCTCTGTCAGCTTCAATTTAAACCTACTAGGTTTGGGACGAGAGACTGCTGCACCTGCCGCTATGCCAGCCTGGGCGGCTGTCAGCTGGCTGAGTTCAGCTCACAGGAGAGAATCGTTATTGTCTTTAGCGGAGAAAAATACCAAAGAACGCGCTCTCATTCACACGCTTGGAAACACTACAGCCAAAATGGGAGCCACCTAGGAAAACTACAATTTCTGTCTCATTTTTCTAAAAACCAGCCTGAAACTATTTCTAAAGACTGTTGACATCTAGTGGAAGCCCTAGGAACTGCAATCAGGCACGATTTCACCCTATTATAAAAGTGCCAGCCATTGAAATCAGTGGTAGGCTGATTTTTTTTTTTTTGGGATGGTTTGTCCCCACATTATTTTAACAGTTTTAGAAAGTTTAGAGTGTCTTCTATCCAAATCCACCATTTATATGCATATCCTAGCTTCTGGGCCTGAGTAGCAGGCAGTTTACTTTGGGCATGCTTTTCATCCGGATGTCAAAATACCGCCCCCTATCCCAAAGAAGTTAAGAAGGAAAGAAATTTCACAAATGAACATTTAACAAGACACACCTGTTAATTTAAATGCGTTCCAGGTGACTACTTCATGAAGCTGGTGAAGAGAATGCCAAGAGTGTGCAAAGCTGTCATCAAGGCAAAGGGTGGCTACTTTGAAGAATCTCAAATATGACATATATTTTGACTTGTTTAACACTTGTTTGGTTACTACATGATTCCATATGTGTTATTTCATTGTTGTGATGTCTTCACTACTATTCTACAATATAGAAAATAGTCAAAATTAAGAAAAACCCTTGAATGAGTAGGTATGTACAAACTTTTGACTTGTACTGTATGGTGTACGTACTGTATGTGTGTCTAACTTAACTAACTAATTAATGGATTAATAGTCCCACTCCAATCCCTCTCTCTCTTTATCTCTCTCACCCCCTCCTAGTAACAGTAACGAACTCAATAATGACCCCATACTCCCAGGGGACATTCTTCCCAGTGGTGATGTACACGGCAATTATTGACTGTTGCACCATTTGCATTAGCAGTTAGTGACTAAGGTTTCTATGGTTCGTTGTGTAACTGTTTATGGCCCAGTAGTCCAACCCGCTATTCAGTCATCTAGCCACTCACATTACATCACTGTTCTCACGCCAGTCACCCCACTCACCACCATCGATTCTCCACAACGTGCATCAGTATTGGGTATCAAAGACCCCTGTCGCTAGATGGTCGTTAGCCTATATATAGAAGTAGTGGAAGTGTTTGACTCCATCTAGATTCTAGAGCAGCAGTTTCCACAGACATGTGTTGATTTAGGCCTGTTTGACTTGCTCACTAAAATGAAATGCACTGTTGTCTGTCAAGAAGCAAATGAGTTATAGCACTGAAAGATGATTTCATGAAGAGAAACAGATTTTCTTTTTAAATATATGAATGCTAAACTATAGTTTGATAGTTATTCAATTATTTTAAGCTCCCATGTGAGATCAAAACAACCCCAAAATATAGAATGGTTCTCAATTATTTTGTGAAATCTCTCAAAATCAGTACTCCATACTACATGTCAGACATGGGGAACTCATACTGTATATCGATGCTGGTTAATACATTTATTGAATATTATGTGAATCCTAAAAATTAAAAGGTCCAATTTGGGTGCAATCAATTTGCTTCATTTGTCAGAGATCAACATACATGTCAACAAAATAATGCTGCAGGAATGCTAATGTGATCTGTTTCTAACTACAGAAACAATTTCAGAACGATCTGAGATGGTGGGTTGAAATGACATGGAACGACTTGTGTCAGAAGTTCATCTCACTCACTCACTCTGCTAAATACTGACAGGATGGAAAGGTAGTGGGTTATAGGGGGAGAGTACATGTTAGGGGGTAAGAAGAGAGAGAGGGATGGAGAAGTCAGAAGTCATGTCTGAACAACTGTCAAGAGCTGCCCAGCTGGTATCAGAGCTACTGTCACCCACCCCACGGCAACTAGTAAGCTTTGCTCTTCTTCCTCCTAGTCCTCATTCCTCCTCCCTTTCCTAACACATGTATGTCCCCCTTGTGTCCTCCTCCTTACCCTCCTCTTTCTCTCTTCCTCCTACTTTCCCCTTTCTCGTGATTTTCCTCACTCTTTCCATTCTGTCGACTCCCTTCTACTTCCCACCCCTCCTCCCCCTCTTCCTTTTCCCTTTTCCTGCCTTTTCTCTCTCCAGCCTCCACTTGTGAACACCCACACACATTTTCCCTCCCCTCCTCCTCCCTCTCTCTATTTCTCATCCATGTCCTCTTTTCTTCACCATCTCTTAATTTATCAATGTACAGCATTGATTAAAAGGACACAGGTGTGTGTGTGTGTGTGTGTGTGTGTGTGTGTGTGTGTGTGTGTGTGTGTGTGTGTGTGTGTGTGTGTGTGTGTGTTAACCCCCTGGGTGTCTTGTTGCTCTAGCTGTCCCCCCTCCCTCCCCCTCTCTAGCTTTCTCCCCTCTCTCCCTTGTGGAAACAGGGAGCAGAGTTCAGGGTGATAAAACTGAGGGAGGATGGGAACCTTTCAGGACAATAATAAAATGAGGAGGGATAGTAGCGATGGCAGCCATTTTGATACGGTTCAGTCCATTTTTCCTGGGTAAGATAGATGGTGCTCCAGTAGATCACCTACGATCTGAGCCCGTATCCACAAAGCTTCTCAGAGTAGGAGTGTTAATCTAGGATCAGGTCCCCCTGTCCATGTGATCTTGTTCATTATGATCCATTAAGTACACATTTCACTGTCAGTCCACACCTGTTGTTTACGAAGCATTTGATTCATAAATTCTGATTGATTGATCCAAAAGTTAAAACTGATCCAAGATGAAGGATCATGAACTGTCCTCATGACCACACCTCAGAAAGCAGGCATGACAACAACAATAAATTAAATGAATGGCCATATAAAAAAATGACATTACATTTGCATACCATTGACTGCTAAGGATTGATATAGTCTATAATGAGTCTGATAGATGGTCTAGGCCTGTCTGTAGTTTGTAGGTTATGGATGAGCTAAGACAAGAGAGCTATTCTGATATGTGGTACATATTGCATGTCAGGGGTCTCCCATTACAAAATTCAGCCATAGGCCCATTTTTTCTTGAGCGGATGGTTGGGGGACTTGTCACGATCGTCAAAAGGAGTAGACCAAGGCGCAGCGTACTTAGAGTTCCACATGTTTAATAAATAAGAAACTCACCAAAAACAATACAGAAGAAAACAAAACGTGACGTTCTGGGCTGAAAAAAGTGCTGCCTAAGTATGATTCCTAATCAGAGACAAATATAGACAGCTGTCTCTGATTAGGAACCATACTCGGCTCAACACAAATAAATATAAACCATAGAATGCCCACCCCACACCCTGACCTAACAACCTAGAGAAATAAACCGTCTCTCTCAGGTCAGGGCGTGGCAGGACCGGAATATAGTTTAAAATAATTTGTACATGGCAAATTTACCACAAGAATCCCAAAAAGATATAGTATTTGACAAAAACAGAATAATTTATAACCTTGATTACATTGGAATACGATCACATATGCCCCTCTATTTATGCAAGGGAATACTTGGGAACAGATTTCCAAAATTAAAATCACTTTGAGCAATTTGTTTTGTGATTTTACAGTCTTTTATGTCCAAGAACGAAAATTATATATATAAAAAATGATGAGCTCAAAGTGATTTGAAAACTTGGTCAGAAAACTTGAGGGGCCAAATAAATCACCGCCAATTGTTGAACCCTGCAGTATATGCTATATTTGTATTTGTATTTATTAGGGATCCCCATTAGCTGCTGCCACTGTCCTGGTGTAACAACGGTCGTCTAAAGGAGACCAAGGCGCAGCGTGTATAGTGCTCATTCTTTTCTTTAATGAAAAACACTTCAACAAAACAACAAACGACCGACAACAGCTCCGTAAGGTACACTTGACAAAACGGAAAACAACTACCCACACCCAACCATGAAAAACAGGCTGCCTAAGTATGGCTTCCAATCAGAGACAACGATAGACAGCTGCCTCTGATTGGAAACCATACCTGGCCAAAACATAGAAAACAAAAACATAGAAATAGAAATCTAGAAAACCCCACATAGAAACAGAAAACCAAAACCACCCAAAACACCCACCTGTCACGCCCTGACCACTCTACTATGGAAAATGACCTCTTACAAGGGTCAGGACGTGACACCTGGGGTCTAAACACATTAAGGCACATAAAACAAAAGATAGAACAGTACATCATATAACATTATTACACCACTACATATCTACAAAACAAAATGTGTAATACCACCATATAACAATATTACAATGTACGTGTGTGTAGAGTGTGTGTGCTAGCATTTGTGTTCGTGTGCCTGTACCTGTGTGTGTGTCTCTTCACAGTACAACGCTGTTCCATGCGGTGTATTTGTATCTGTTTTTTAAATCTGACTCTACTGCTTGCATCAGTTCCCTGATGTGGAATAGAGTTCCATGTAGTCATCACTCTATGTAGTACTGTGCGCCTTGGGGATTGTGAAGAGACCTCTGATGGCATGTCTTGTGGGCTATGCATGGGTGTCCGAGCATTGTGCTAGTAGTTTAAACAGAAAGCTTGGTGCATTCAGCTTGTCAACACTTCTTGCAAAAACAAGTAGTGATGAAGTCATTCTCTCCTCCACTTTGAGCCATGAGAGATTGACATGCATATCATTAATGTTATCTCTCCGCATACATTTAAGGGCCAACTGTGCTGCCCTGTTCTGAGCCAATCGTAATTTTCCTAAGTCCCTCTTTGTGGCACCTGACCACACGACTGAACAGTAGTGCAGTAGTCCAGCTATAGACAGTGTCTTTAGTGTGCACATGCAGTAATAGGGGAGGCTGGAGGTTGTTTTATCTGCAGTGTCCTTTGCTCTGAACAGGAGACACACACACCAGCAAAGAAACAGCGTCTAGTTATGTATTGTGTGTGGGGTATGTTATGTAATGCTGCTGCTCTAGCACCAGAAAAACCTGCAAAGGACGGAATAAGAACAATAGATTAGGTGCATCATCTGAAGGAAGGAAATTATGAATAAATGAATGGATGGATAAATTAAGGAATGAATGAAAAGGAATGAGGTTGAGGAGAGGTGGTGTGGATGGGCATCCAAACACCACCACTTTCATGGAAACTCGCCCCCCTCAATGCTGCCTTTTGATTGGTTTGTTACAGGAAGCCTTAAGGATGCAGCAGTCAGTCAGTGGGGTTACCCTCCCTGCCTGCCTCCCTCCCTCCCTCGTTCCTTTGCCGCTGTAAGGACTGGTGCTGCTTATGAATGAGCTCAGGGCCGCAGAATGTGAATGAACATCTGAAAAAGCAAGGAATGGGGGGAATGGAGGAGGGGAGTGGAGGGTGAATGGAAATCAAAGAAAGAGGGAGAGGGAGCGAGCGAGCGAGCGAGTGAAGGGTGGATGGGAGGAATGATAATTACAGAGGAGGCGAAGGGGGAAGAGGAGGAGGAGAGGAAGAGGAGAGCGGGATTATGGAGGTATATTTAATTTTGAAATGTCCATATTTGCAGATAAAAGCTGAATTGCAGCATACATAGGCCTAGTAAGTAAATAAGTTAAAAATAACAGATTGTGTGCTGGTCAGAGGGTGAATGGAAAAGACAAAATATTCAAGTGCCTTTGAACGGGTTATGGTAGTAGGTGCCAAGGGCACCAGGTTTGTGTCAAGAACTGCAATGTTGCAACAGTTTCCTTTGTGTATCAAGAATGGTCCACCATCCAAAGGACATCGAGCCAACTTGACACAGCTGTGGGAAGCATTGGAGTCAACATGGGCCAACATCCCTCTGGAATGCCTTCGACACCTTGTAGAATCCATGCCCTGATTAATTGAGGCTGTTGTGAGGGCGGGGGGGGGGGGATGCGCAACTCAAATATTAGGAATGTGTCCTTAATGTTTTGTGCACTCATTGTACATGGCCTCTTGTCTGAGACACACATTTGTTGTAGTCCATTGAATTTGCAAGCTTCTGGGCAAAGGATCTGCAGAGGTGGGTGCGACGGGACTCAAAGGACTACAACCCAGGTCATTGCATGCAGAGTCATAGGAGGTTTTACATGGCTTTGCTCATTGGTGGGTTGAGCTTCATCCTGTTTTGTTCTGACCAGTCAGCTAGTTTGCTTAGGTCCTGCTGTACGGTGGAAGTGTCACATATGGGTCTTGATTCGCTGAGGTTCAGGTCAACCACAAAGTACCAGGAGTTGAATAGGGTACCCTCTGATGCACCCTTGACGTCAGCTAGGGCTGCACAATTAATATATTTTTTTATCAAGGTTTCAGTATTTACATTCGCAATATCCATATCTCAAGAGGCTACAATATTTTGAAATGCCACTTAGCCATCTTTAACATGCGTTATTTTATTATT
The DNA here is from genome assembly GCF_901001165.1 of Salmo trutta. NCBI lineage: Eukaryota > Metazoa > Chordata > Actinopteri > Salmoniformes > Salmonidae > Salmo > Salmo trutta. Next base: position 3,028,808 of record NC_042987.1, read on the forward strand.
TTGATTTATTTCTCGAGTTGACGGAGTTCTCTTTCTGCCTCTCCTCTTTTAGCCGCTTCCCAATCCCACACACACCAAGCCCCACTCCCTGTCACTCAAGCATGCAGTTCCTCCTGCTCTAGATTCACTCAAAGATGGTGGATAAATGAAGATAGTTCACTCAGACTGTTTACCATTGAAAAGAAATGGCCAGTTCCTGTCTACTTAAGGGGATTTCGCTCCCATAGACACCAATGCGATAGCAGCTGGGTCTGGTCTACTTAGTTCATTGACTTCCATTGAAACAGAAGAAATGAGGGAGTGGGATGAGTCACTTCCTCTTTCATCTCTGATTCACTCTGTATGCAATGAGCAATTGACCAAACAACCACATACAGTCAACAGACTTTTCCAAACAAGAACGGCACAGCTTTCTAATTTGCTTCTTAATATAAATCCACATGTTTTCTATATTATACTATTCGTTTGTGTAACTTACTCTCTGCAAAATGCTAGTTAGTTGGGTTTAGCATGCTGCAAATGTGCCTTAAAAAAATGTGTGTTAGCCCCTAATGCTAATTGCTATCTAGCTAGCTAGCTGGCTAGCTAAATTGACTGAGACTACTACATTTTTGATCTAATGAAGGCATTATATCAGGATTGTTTTGCGACAGTTTGTTCTTAATCAGAGAGGAAAAGGCGAAGAGTACTCTAAAATAGTTGACTCAATGTACCTATCAACTTAAATCTAATTATGGTCCCATGGGAAACACTGACCAACACTTTGGTTCCTACTCTGTCACAATGATCTTCTATCTTACTTTTACATTCGTTGTCATGCTAAACAAATCTGCATTCCAAGTACCCAGTGTATTCCAACTATAAAATTAGAATGATGATTCTATTTCTATGATTCCAACAGTTTACCCAAGTATTTTGATCTATAATCACAAGTAAATTCATAATGGAAATATTATTATTCATTTATTTTATATATATTTTTTTGCCTATATCGTGAAGCCCTAACATGAGCCACGAATACAATTGGACCAAGCCGTGTGCCCACCCGAGTTGCTGGAAGGGGGGCCAATAGGATCACACATGCACAGATGCATGCACACACAGATGCACATTCACACAGACGCATACTTGCACTCACAGGCATGCACACAGACATGGGCACACACACACACACACACACACACACACACACACACACACACACACACACACACACACACACACACACACACACACACACACACACACACACACACACACACACATAGAGAGACACACATAAACACCATTAACTAACACACAGGCATGCACTCTACTCTCCCTGTGCAAGCCATGCTTGAATCCGGGTTCGGATGATCGATGGGCTTGGCACTGATAAACAGAGTGCAGAAAGAGAGGGAGTGTCTATGTTTCTGTATTTGTGGACGTATTTAAGTATACTCGTGGGGACCAGAATTGTGGGGACTAGGTTAGAATTAGCTTTAGGGTTAGGAGTTAAAGTTAGGTTTTGGGTTAGGGTTAGGGTAAGGGCTCGGTTTATGGGTTAGGGAAAATAGGATTTTGAATGGTTATAAGTTGTGTGTCCCCACAAGGTTAGTTAAACAAGAGTGTGTGTGTGTGTGTGTGTGTGTGTGTGTGTGTGTGTGTGTGTGTGTGTGTGTGTGTGTGTGTGTGTGTGTGTGTGTGTGTGTGTGTGTGTGTGTGTGTGTGTGTGTCTGTGCTTGCATGGTGTTCCATTGAAGGACTCTCCTCTGTGTAAGTGGCAGTGACTCTGAAAGCCCTTGGCTCTGAGAGGACTGGAGCAGAGCAGGCAAATATGTCAAGCCACCCACACTAATACTATGTTGATAATACTATGGTAATTGAAGGGTAAGAGGTAGGCGATAACTCAATCTAAACAGTCACTGCTACCAGGTAGTATATTGTTCATTCACTGAATAGATAGAACAGAGCAGATTGACTTCACACTATTACATGCTATTTGTCATAGTCTTTCTAAACACCTGTATGGGGTACAAATATAATGATGAGCATCTGTACTACTGCAATGGAGAATGATACTGGGAGTAATTATGTGCAACCTCTAGTTGTCATTTCCCACTCTACTGTTGGTATGATGGTAATCTTTTCACGTAGGAAATTATGCTTTGTATTGGTGACTACTAAGTATTTTTCAAACCTCCAGCTTTGGGCTGGATGTGTCAATGTGCACTTCATATATGGATAATCTATGAGAGAATTACTGTCTTACCTCAATTAGCCACGAAACCTCTAGTTTGAAAATAACACTTTTTTCTAGAAGCTGTGCTATGTCATTTTACCTACATTTTCTCCCAAGTGGGCCTGCACCTTAGTAAATCGAGTTCAACCAATGAGCTTCAGACCCTCGCTATTTGAGTGACAGCTAGCAAGAGGCACATCATGCACACAGCAGAGCGAGAGACAGAGCAATTACGTGATGCACGTCTGCACATAGTACACCATTTTCAGGGGACAGTTTTGACTCGTGAGCACTACTTTCAGAACTACTGGATAAAAAGTATACAAAAGCACCGGAGAATCCCTTGTAGTCATCTCTTTACATTGAGCCTGCGGTATCATTAACTGTAGTAGAGTTGGGCTAGCACAATGCCCCCATACATCCACCCACGATTTACTGCAGAGAGAGAGAGAAGCAGGGTGAGAGAGCAAGAGAGAAAGAGAGAGAGAGAGGTGCAGGAAAGGAGGGGTGAGAGAGGGAGAGCCAATGAGTGTGGAAACAAAGGGAGAAAGGGAGTGAGAGAGCGACAGCGAGAAAGATGGAAGCAGATGAGGAGGGGTGAGAGAGGTAGTGAGCTAGTTAGTGAATGAATGAGATGGATGGAGCTTGTCTTTGTTTTGTGTTTAGCTGCAGAGAAGATTACAGATGAAGCTACTGGTCGAATGATGTAATTATTGTCACACACACACACACACACACACACACACACACACACACACACACACACACACACACACACACACACACACACACACACACACACACACACACACACTCAAAGGCCTCCTCTTCAGGGCCAGTGCGTGGAGACGATGCAGGATGCCCTAGTGCCCCTATGGGTAGAGTGGTTGGATCGTGACGTGAGTGGGTTGATTCATAAATCTGCATCCGTGTGCATGTAGTGTACAGTGCCTTGCAAAAGTATTCACCACCCTTGGCATTTTTCCTATTTTGTTGCATTACAACCTGTAAAATTAATGGATTTTAATTTCGATTTCATGTAATGGACATACGCAAAATAGTCCAAATTGGTGAAGTGAAAATACAAAAATTACTTGTTTCAAAAAATTCTAAAAAATGTGAAATGTAAAAGTGGTGCGTGCACATGTATTCACCCCCTTTGCTATGAAGCCCCTAAATAAGATCTTGTGCAACCAACTACCTTCAGAAGTCACATAATTAGTTGAATGAAGTCCACATTTGTGCAATCTAAGTGTCACATGATCTGTCACATGGTCTTAGTATATATACCTGTTCTGAAAGGCCCCAGAGTCTGCAACACCACTAAGCAAGGGGCACCACCAAGCAAGCGGATCCACGAAGACCAAGAAGCTCACAAAACAGGTCAGGGACAAAGTTGTGGAGAAGTACAGATCAAGGTTGAGTTATAAAAAAATATCAGAAACTTTGAACATGCCACAGAGCACCATTAAATCCATTATAAAAAATGGAAAGAATGTGGCAGCACAACATTTTACATTTTAGTCATTTAGCAGACACCCTTACCCAGAGCGACTTACAGTAGTGAATGCATACATTTCATACATATTTTTTTATTTTTTGTACTGGCCCCCCGTGGGAATCAAACCCACAACCCCAACATTGCACACACCATGCTGGCGTTGCAAACACCATGCTCTACCAACTGAGCCACAGGGAAGGCCAACAAACCTGCCAAGAGAAGGCCACCCACAAAAACTCACGGACCAGGCAAGGAGGGCATTAATCAGAGAGGCAACAAAGAGACCAAAGATCACCCTGAAGGAGCTTCAAAGCTCCACAGCGGAGATTGGAGTATCTGTCATTAGGACCACTTTAAGCCGTACACTCCACTGAGTTGGGCTTTATGGAAGAGTGGCCAAAAAAAAGTCATTGCTTAAAACCTGTTTGATCTAGGGGGCAGTATTGAGAATTTTGGAAAAAAATATGTGCCCATTTTTAACTGCCTCCTACACCAACTCAGAAGCTGGAATATGCATATTATTGTTCAGGTTTGGATAGAAAACACTCTGAATTTTCTAAAACAGTTTGAATGGTGTCTGTAAGTATAACAAAACTCATATTGCAGGCAAAAACCTGTGAAAAATAGATTTAAAAAAAAGTGAATTTTGTGACTGTACTATTTAGTGTCATTGTTTTAAAGATACCATAGTGAGAAAGGATTCAGTTCGCAACTCCTACGGATTCCACTAGATGTCAACGATCTTTATAAAGTTGTTTGAAGCATCTGTGATGAATACAGACCGAATTAGAATGCTTGTAAATTGACACGTCATCACTTCATTTTTTGCGCCTGCGCATAAATCTGAGAAGAGTGTCTTTGTCATAATCGTTTATTCTAGACACTTGATAGGTTGTGTGAAAATATTACTGATGTTTACTGATGTTTCACGTTAAAAATGGACCAAAAGATTAATGCTAAACAACGTTTGACATGTTTGAACAAACGTAAATAGATTATTTACTAGGTTTTTTTTAGCTTTTCGGCGTGACTTTACACAACCCACCACGTTTTGTGGGAGCCTACTGAACGCTAACTATTTGGTGTTATTTGGACATAAATTATGAACTTTGTCAAAAGAAACCACATTTGTTCTGGACCTGGGATCCCTGGCAGCGCCTTCTGATGGAGATAATCAAAGGTAAGGGGATATTTACAATGTTATTATCGATATTAGAAGATGCTAACTGTATAGCTTAGCTTATAGCTTAGCTTATTGTTAATAGCATAGTACCACGTTTATTGCAAAATGTGATTTCCCAGTAAAGTTATTTTGAGATCTGGCCATTCGGTAGCAATTACGAGATGATAATATATTATTCTTTGAATGACAATATTATAATTTACCAATGTTTTCGAATAGTAATTCCGTGATTTGTAATGCTGGATTCACTGGGAGCATTACAAAAAAAAAAAATTCTGAATTTCACCGCGACTGTAAATGCTGTTTTTGGATATAAATATGAACTTGATGGAACTAAAAATGCATGTATTGTATAACATAATGTCCTATGAGTGTCATCTGATGCAGATTGTCAAAGGTAAGTGCATAATTCTAGCTAGTTTTCTGTCTGTTGATGCCCTTCTTTGAATTGGCTAAACTTTACACACAGCTATTGTCAATGTACTCTCCTAACATAACCTAACTTTATGCATTCTCCGTAAAGCCTCTGAAAATCGGACAGCGTGGTTAGATTTAGGAGATATATCTTTCAAATGGAGGAAAATAGTTGATTATTTGATTATTTGAAATGATTACTCTTGCAGTTTTGAATTCCCCGCCATGGTCACATGACAATGAATCCCAATACCGGGATAAGATCGGGATAAGATCCTCAACAGGTTTTAAAGAAAATGGTTAACGAGATATGTGATGCTCCATACACATTACAGATTGTCTAATGGAAAGCCTCGCGAGGAATTTTCCAACTAACCAGTTCTTGGCGATACTTTCTTTGTTCTAGATTCTGTAAAAAGTGTGTCTTATAAATGTCCATGCCCAGTTGCAGATGGTTTTCCAAAAACCATAGAACATTCAGAAAGATAATAAATCCACGTTTTGTGTAGAGTGAGAAACGCCTCTTGCATGTGTGTAGATGTTTGTTTTGGTCGCGCGGTGTGACATGCTGTCATCTACAGTACCAGTCAAAGGTTTGGACACACCTACTCATTCAAGGGTTTTTCTTTATTTTAACTACTTTCTACATTGTAGAATAATAGTGAAGACATCAAAACTATGGAATAAAACATATGGAATCATTTGGTAACCAAAAAAGTGTTAAACAAATCAAAATATATTTTATATTTGACATTCTTCAAAGTAGCCACCCTTGCCTTGATGGCAGCTTTGCACACTCTTGGCATTATCTCAACCAGCATCATGAGGTAGTCACCTGGAATGCAATTAACCTGTTTGGGATAGGGGGCAGTATTTTCACATAGATTTGGATAGAAAACACTCTAAAGTTTCTAAAACTGTTTGAATGGTGTCTGTGAGTATAACAGAACTCATATGGCAGGCCAAAACCTAAGAAGATTCCATACAGGAAGTGCCCTGTCTGACAATTTGTTGTCCTTCTGTAGCATCTCTATCGAAAATACAGTATCTGTGCTGTAACGTGACATTTTCTAAGGCTTCCATTGGCTCTCAGAAGGCGCCAGAAAGTTTAATGGGGTGTCTGCTGTCTCTGGGCGAAGAACAGCAGGATAATTTGTTAGTGGTCAGCCTGGGAACAGTGACACTGGAGATGCGCGTCCACGAGACTACTCAATTTTTTTCTTTCAGCCTTTGAATGAATACAACGTCACCCGGTTGAAATATTATCGCTATTTTACGAGAAAAATTGCATAAAAATTGATTTTAAACAGCGTTTGACATGCTTCGAAGTACGGTAATGGAATATTTTGAATTTTTTTGTCACGAAATGCGCTAGCGCGTCACCCTTCAGATAGTGACTTGAACGCACGAACAAAACGGAGCTATTTGAATATAACTATGGATTATTTGGAACCAAAACAACATTTGTTGTTAAAGTAGAAGTCCTGGGAGTGCATTCTGACGAAGAACAGCAAAGGTAATCTAATTTTTCTTATAGTAATTCTGACTTTAGTGAGCACCAAACTTGGTGGGTGTCAAATTAGCTAGCCTGTGATGGCCGAGCTATGTACTCAGAATATTGCAAAATGTGCTTTCGCCGAAAAGCTATTTTAAAATCTGACACTTCGATTGCATAAAGGAGTTCTGTATCCATAATTCTTAAAATATTTGTTATGTTTTTTGTGAAAGTTTAACATGAGTAATTTAGTAAATTCACCGGAAGTTTGCGGTGGGTATGCTAGTTCTGAACATCACATGCTAATGTAAAAAGCTGGTTTTTGATATAAATATGAACTTGATTGAACAAAACATGCATGTATTGTATAACATAATGTCCTAGGAGTGTCATCTGATGAAGATCATCAAAGGTTAGTGCTGCATTTAGCTGTGGTTTTGGTTTTTGTGACATATATGCTTGCTTTGAAAATGGCTGTGTGATTATTTTTGGCAGGGTACTCTCCTGACATAATCTAATGTTTTGCTTTCGCTGTAAAGCCTTTTTGAAATCGGACAATGTGGTTAGATTAACGAGAGTCTTGTCTTTAAAATGGTGTAAAATAGTCATATGTTTGAGAAATTGAAGTTATGGCATTTTTGAGGTATTTGTATTTCGCGCCACGCTCTACCATTGGATATTGGTGAGGCGTTCCGCTAGCGGAACGTCTGTGTGCCTTGTTAAAAGTTAATTTGTGGAATTTCCTTCTTTCCTTCTTAATGCGTTTGAACCACTGAGTTGTGTTGTGACAAGGTAGGGGTGGTATACAGAAGATAGACCTATTTGGTAAAGACCAAGTCCAAATTATGGCAAGAACAGCTCAAATAAACAAAGAGAAACAACAGTCCATCATTACTTTAAGACATGAAGGTCAGTCAATATGGAACATTTCATGAACTTTGAAAGTGCGGTCGCAGCAACCATCAAGCGCTATGATGAAACTGGCTCTCATGAGGACCACCACAGGAAAGAAAGACCCAGAGTTACGTCTGCTGCAGAGGATAAATTCAATGTAGTTACCAGCCTCAGAAATTGCAGCCCAAATAAAACAATAAGCAAACATGTTTGATGTTCACCAAAAGGCATGTGGGTGACTCCACAAATATTTGGAAGAAGGTATTCTGGTTAGATGAGACTAAAATTGAGATTTTTGGCCATCAAGGAAAACGCTATGTCTGGTGCAAACCCAACACCTCTCATCCCCTGAGAACCACATCCCGAGTGAAGCATGGTGCATCATGCTGTGGGGATGTTTTTCATTGGCAGGGACTGGGAAACTGGTCAGAATTGAAGGAATGATGGATGGCGCTAAATACAGGGAAATTCTTGAGGGAAACCTGTTTCAGTCTTCAAGAGATTTGAGACTGGGACGGAGGTTCACCTTCCAGCTGGACAGTGACCCTAAGCATACTGCTAAAGCAACACTCGAGTGGTTTAAGGGGAAACATTTAAATGTCTTGGAATGGCCTAGTCAAAGCCCAGACCTCAATCCAATTGAGAATCTGTGGTATGACTTAAAGATTGCTGTGCACCAGCGGAACCCATCCAACTTTAAGGAGCTGGAACAGTTTTGCCTTGAAGATTGGGCAAAAATCCCAGTGGCTAGCTGTGCCAAGCTTATAGAGACATACCCCAAGAGACTTGCAGCTGTAGTTGCTGCAAAAGGTGGCTCTACAAAGTATTGACTTTGGAGGGGTGAATAGTTATGCACGCTGAAGTTTTGTACACAAAAAAATTGCATCTTCAAAGTACACAACCCCCCCCCAAAATCCATTAGAATTCCAGGTTGTAAGGCAACAAAATAGGGAAAATGGCAACTTTCGCAAGCCCCTGTATGCGTGCCTGTGTAGGTGTGTTGTTGTGGTAGTAATTAGAAGTTAACATTTCAATTCAATTTCATTTTCAATGGTGTACAAGCTACATTGTAGTGGTCTGAAAGTATAGGTCCATTCTATGAATTATATTTCTATGAAAAGGGATGGGGTCAAATAGTGATTGAATTCAAATGGATTTACCCATATGCTAAATCATTGCTATGACAGGGTATTATAGGTCTATTGCAGAGGGGTCAGGTTAAGTGTTACCTTCTCTTGTTTTTACCTTTGTTGATTTGCAATGTCACTTTATACACCGGTCTGGATGGGCCTTGGCAACCTTCTTATTTTACCCATGGAAAAGATGGAGAAATCTTACAGAAAGAAGGATAAAGAGAATAAATAAACAGAAACATCACACGTGTTACTCAATACAGCCTAGACATTTAGCACAAACTTCTCACTATCAATTTGCAGGTAATCAAACAACTCCGAACAGTTAATCAAAGGGGTTTCAGATATTCTGCAATTCTGCTATTTTCTATGTTTTTTTGCACTGATGTTAACTTTTGTTGTACATAATGTTTCCGCCATCATTTTCTATGACCAAAAAGAGCTTCTTTCTGCACATCAGAACGGTAATCACTAACCACAATTTGGATGGAGATTTCCACTTCAACGAGTCGTCGGCGCAGGACATACTGCTCACCCTGGACCAGGCCCTAATCCCTAAGACTCGGAGGGGAAAGAGAAGGCGCAAGACAGGCCGACATGCAGGCACCCTGACAAAACAACATTAGCAAGTAGATAAACCTCCTCTACCCTCCGTTACATTGGTGAATGTACAATCACTGGAGAATAAACTGTACAAGCTCTGTTTGAGACTATCCTAACAACGGGACCTGAAGAACTGTAGTATTCTATGTTTCTCTGAGTCGTGGTTGAACAAGGACATGGATAATATACATCTAGCTGGTTTTTCCATGCATCTTCTAGATCGGAAGCCTTGGGTAAGACGAAGGGGGAGGGGTGTGTCACTTTGTTAACAACAGCTGGTGCGAGATCTCTAATGTTAAAAAAGCCTCAAGTTTTTTCTCGCATGAGTTAAAATGCCTCATGATAAGCTGCATACCACACGATTTACCAAGATAGTTTTCATCTATATTTTTTTAAGTGTAGCAGTCTATTTACCACCCCAATCCAATGCTGGCACTAAGACTGCACTCAAGGATCTGTGTAGGGCCATAAGCAAACAAGATAATGCACATCCAGAGGTGATACTTCTCGAGGCTGGTGATTTTAATGCAGGGAAACTGAAATCCGTTTTACCTTATTTTTACCAGCATGTCACCTCTGCAACTATAGGCGCCAAAACTCTAGATCACCTTTACTCCACACAAGGCTCTGCCTGCCCTTCCTTTGGTAAAGCTGAACATAAGTATATCCTCCTGATTCCTGCTTACAAGCTGTAAGCCAGTGACATCAGTCACTGGCTTCATTAATAAATGAATCTACAACGTCGTCCCCACAGTGACCGTACGTACATATCCCAATCAGAAGCCATGGATTACAGTCAACATCCACACTGAGCTAAAGGCTAGAGCTCCCGCTATGACCTCCGACGAGCCATCAAACAGTCAAAGCATTAATACAGGACTAAGATCGTATCCTACTACGCCGACTCTGATAGCTTGCAAACTATCACAGATTATAAAGGGAAACCCAGCCGCGAACTGCCCAGTGATGCAAGCCAACCAGGCTAGCTAAATGCCTTCTATGCTCGCATTGAGGCAAGTCATACTGAACCATGCATGACAGCACTAAGTGTTCCATACGATTGTGACATCTCGCTCTCCATAGCCGATGTGAGTAAGACCTTTAAGCAGGTTAACATTAACAAAGCCGCGGGGCCAGACATATTACCAGGACGCATACTCAGAGCATGCAGAGGTGGTACTTCTGATGGCTGGTGAGTGTCTTCACTGACATTTTTAACATCTCCCTGACCCAGTCTGTAATACCTACTGTGGTTCCTCAATTAAATGTTTTGAGCTTATGCCACAACCGTTTGTGGTAGATGGTGGCAGATTGTGGTAAATTGCATCATTCTGTCATTGCACCACACTATCACAAGGGGGAATTAGAACGCTCGTCTATCGGCAGTCTGAACTGTGACACAAATGTATTTTATTTTTTCGTAAATTAATGGAGGCGTGAATGTTTTGTCCAAGAGTCTCTCGTCTCTGACACAGTCCTGCATCATGCAACAACAACAAAATAGCTGGCGGGTGGTCCTGGAGTTGAGAGAGAACTTGAGTAAATACAATGGCGCAATACCACTTGACATGTGGACTGACGATTTTTGAAAAATAGGCACGGTGGTCTTTTGGTTTCTCTCCCTCAAAAAACAGAAAGAAATCATTCTAAATAACAAATTGTCTTTATTTACCACAGTGTGAAAGAGTGATAGCCCCTCTATATAAAGGGAGTTTCTGAAACACGGAGTCCTTCTTTGCTGATGTGAAGAAGAAACTGAATGAAAAAGAATCCAGTGAGAATAGGGAGTAGGAAAAGGTTGCCCATATTTTCAAGACCTGAGCTACTTCATTTATTTATGAAATGTACTAGTTTATTTAGGCAATTTAATATATTTGTTTAGGCTTGGCCTATTTAGTAGGTTATTTTGCAGCATAAAGCTATATTTGTCAGCATAAAACTGAGTGACTCACTCATTCGTGGCTTTGGATCAAAATAAATAAGTACCAACGTTATTTCTGATAGTCTTTTAATGAAGAAATGTTTTGACCAAGTTAATCTACTCATGTTATGTGAGTTCAATCATTTGTGACATTGTGGTTACAATGAAAAATGTAAACAAAATAAATCCTATTCATAATGAATAATCAGATGCGTGTTGCAAGCTTTTTCCTTGTACATTTCTTGTTGTACGATTTCATTTTACATTTTTAGACAATACAAAACATACACATACAAATGACAACTACATCACTCCTACCCAGACCCACCTGCTCACACACCCGCATCACTCTCCGCCACATGGCCTGAAATTGCACCATTTTGTTTCTCTCCGTTGCCCACACGCACTTTCAACACTTGGATAATAAAGCATTTAAAGGCTGACGTTGGTTGATTTTCCGTTTTTAAGTAAACTTTTTTTCAAGATGACTTACGAGAAAAGTATCCTCCAACCCGTCTCACTGCACCCTTATATGCCATGTCTTGAAATATGCAGACAGACAGATTAAAAGTAAATTTTCATTGTAATACTTCTGACAGCCAAATTTATAACTCCACCCATAACTAACATTCCCAGAAGGCATGGATTATTATAACCTAATGAAAAATGAACATGGTAATCTAATTTAATTTACTGCAGGCCTAAGACCAATGGGTTTAACCTTCTGAATGAATATATTGAAGATAGGCACAGCCACTTAATGAGTTCCGAGAGCCGATCCGGTACCCAACAAAATAATATCAATTTATTTAGCCTAATTGTTTTTATGTCTACAGACAGTAGGCTATTATTTCTATTTTCCTGCATTAATTAATTTGTCTGCATGTCTATTCAACCATGCCATGAATTAAGAACAGATCTTTTTTTTTCACAATGCAATGCGGCACATTGACAACTCAAATCACTTTAAAGAGCCTTCTAATATTAGACAACAAATAAATATACTAAAACAATAACTTCAAAAACAATCCATTTATCACTGGATTTCTTCAAATTGCTGTGCAGGAAAAGGATGTCATCCACCGTGCCTAGTTGCAGGCTCGCAGCTGGCTTCTCTCTGAAACCACACATCCATCTGAAGGTGACTCTTTATCCACCGTGCCTGGTTGCAGGCTCGCAGCTGGCTTCTCTCTGAAACCACACATCCATCTGAAGGTGACTCTTTATCCACCGTGCCTGGTTGCAGACTCGCAGCTGGCTTCTCTCTGAAACCACACATCCATCTGAAGGTGACTCTTTATCCACCGTGCCTGGTTGCAGGCTCGCAGCTGGCTTCTCTCTGACACCACACATCCAGCTGAAGGTGACTCTTTATCCACCGTGCCTGGTCGCAGGCTCGCAGCTGGCTTCTCTCTGACACCACACATCCATCTGAAGGTGACTCTTTATCCACCGTGTCTGGTCGCAGGCTCGCAGCTGGCTTCTCTCTGAAACCACACATCCATCTGAAGGTGACTCTTTATCCACCGTGCCTGGTCGCAGACTCGCAGCTGGCTTCTCTCTGAAACTACACATCCATCTGAAGGTGACTCTTTATCCACCGTGCCTGATTGCAGGCTCGCAGCTGGCTTCTCTCTGAAACCACACATCCATCTGAAGGTGACTCTTTATCCACCGTGTCTGGTCGCAGGCTCGCAGCTGGCTTCTCTCTGAAACCACACATCCATCTGAAGGTGACTCTTTATCCACCGTGTCTGGTCGCAGGCTCGCAGCTGGCTTCTCTCTGAAACCACACATCCATCTGAAGGTGACTCTTTATCCACCGTGCCTGGTCGCAGACTCGCAGCTGGCTTCTCTCTGAAACCACACATCCATCTGAAGGTGACCCTTTATCCACCGTGTCTGGTCGCAGGCTCGCAGCTGGCTTCTCTCTGAAACCACACATCCATCTGAAGGTGACTCTTTATCCACCGTGCCTGGTCGCAGGCTCGCAGCTGGCTTCTCTCTGAAACCACACATCCATCTGAAGGGGACGCTTTATTCTTTGGAACCTCACAATTACCAGGTGCACAGTAGGCTTGAAGCGATAGAGGAAATCAAGATCCACAAGTATTCAAGTATGGCCTTATGTTATCTGCAGTTTTGAGCTGCACTGTCCCACTCCGTGGTGGATAACATCCACTCTTTGCTTATGTAATGGGGTGTAAGGTACAAGTATCCTATTTTTCAAAAATCGTCAGTCCACATGTCAAGTGTAATTGCAGCATTATATTTAAGTTTTCGCTCAAGCCACCCGCCAGCTGATTTTTTTTGCCTGATGCAGGACTCTAGTGCGACAGGAGAGACTGACTGAAACATTCACACCTCCATTAATTTACAAAAGGATAGTCTAATAGCTCGGCTAGGTGTGAAAAATCCCCCAATTTGTGCCACAGTTTAGACTACCGATAGATTCTGCGGTAAATCAGTTTAGAGTTTAGTCCTATTGTAAAGTGTAGCCTAATTGCCAAAAAGGGCAAACTTGCAATGCATTCGATGCTTAAGTACTCCGAAATTTTACATTTCTAATTCAATATGACAGACCAGATTTACCCTAACAAAAAATGCATCACCCCCCACAAATATATACATTTATTATAATGCACATATTTATTCAAACGAGGAGAGACTGCATGCTAAAGACAATCAGAAAGAATGTGTCTTTAACCCTGCATTATAATGTAACTTTTTTTGAATGAAAGCCAGGAATGAGTGACTCACTCAGCCCTGTGCTGTTCCTGCATCAGTTGCCTGTTTGAGTGTTTGTTTAATATCCTACTGATTCTGTGATTACCAAGCCTCATGCAACCGCAAAATGTCAGATAAAGCAATTTCACAAATCCGGCTGCTTTTAAACTTTCCTATGCTGTATTAAAGGCTTTACATTTATAAAAATGTTTTAGAACAGACTCTCTGGTATTACTTCTACTTTATTTAGTATTGTTTACACTGTTCCAAACTGAAAGATACATTATATTGTAATCTAACAGCACCTGTTTGTCATGCAACAGTATCTCTTGCGCTTTTGACAATGATTTAACACTGTAAGGTTTTTACTCTAAGAGAAACGAAAATGGTCTGTTCTATTCCATTACATTCTTTAAATATATGTGTTGACTGAATATACACAAGTGATGTCTGCTAAATTAACAAGTTGATGGCAAAGCCATAAAGCTCCCCTACTAAGCACATATAAACATTTAAAAAAAAAGTTTAACATTATTTTCAAGAACTGAACTATTTAATAGGTGTTTTATTTATTACATTTACTTGTGGAATGTTACCAAATAGATAACAACACCAGAATTAATAATCTGATGGCATTGGTAGAGAGTCGGGCGGAGAATGGAGTGGAAGTGCACTGTACTGTAAATACGCAGCAACGCTATGGGCCAGGTGGAAATGGTTTAGCAGCCTTTCCAATAAATTGGAATACAAAAAAAGCCATCCACACTTGATGGGCTATCAGCAAGACAATAGACTCTTGCAGAGTTTAGGGACTTTAAATATACTGCTCAAAAAAATAAAGGGAACACTTAAACAACACAATGTAACTCCAAGTCAATCACACTTCTGTGAAATCAAACTGTCCACTTAGGAAGCAACACTGATTGACAATAAATTTCACATGCTGATGTGCAAATGGAATAGACAACAGGTGGAAATTATAGTCAATTAGCAAGACACCCCCAATAAAGGAGTGGTTCTGCAGGTGGTGACCATAGACCACTTCTCAGTTCCTATGCTTCCTGGCTGATGTTTTGGTCACTTTTGAATGCTGGCGGTGCTTTCACTCTAGTGGTAGCATGAGACGGAGTCTACAACCCACACAAGTGGCTCAGGTAGTGCAGCTCATCCAGGATGGCACATCAATGCGAGCTGTGGCAAGAAGCTTTGCTGTGTCTGTTAGCGTAGTGCCCAGAGCATGGAGGCGCAACCAGGAGACAGGCCAGTACATCAGGAGACGTAAAGGAGGCCGTAGGAGGGCAACAACCCAGCAGCAGGACCGCTACCTCCGCCTTTGTGCAAGGAGGAGCAGGAGAAGCACTGCCAGAGCCCTGCAAAATGACCTCCAGCAGGCCACAAATGTGCATGTGTCTGCTCAAACGGTCAGAAACAGGCTCCATGAGGGTGGTATGAGGGCCCGACATCCACAGGTGGGGGTTGTGCTTACAGCCCAACACCGTGCAGGACATTTGGCATTTGCCAGAGAACACCAAGATTGGCAAATTCGCCACTGGCGCCCTGTGCTCTTCACAGATGAAAGCAGGTTCACACTGAGCACATGTGACAGACGTGACAGAGTCTGGAGACGCCGTGGAGAACGTTCTGCTGCCTGCAACATCCTCCAGCATGACCGGTTTGGCGGTGGGTCAGTCATGGTGTGGGGTGGCATTTTTTTGGGGGGGCCGCACAGCCCTCCATGTGCTCGCCAGAGGTAGCCTGACTGCCATTAGGTACCGAGATGAGATCCTCAGACCCCTTGTGAGACCATATGCTGGTGCGGTTGGCCCTGGGTTCCTCCTAATGCAAGACAATGCTAGACCTCATGTGGCTGGAGTGTGTCAGCAGTTCCTGTAAGAGGAAGGCATTGATGCTATGGACTGGCCCACCCGTTCCCCAGACCTGAATCCAATTGAGCACATTTGGGACATCATGTCTCGCTCCATCCACCAATGCCACGTTGCACCACAGACTGTCCAGGAGTTGGCGGATGCTTTAGTCCAGGTCTGGGAGGAGATCCCACAGGAGACCATCCGCCACCTCATCAGGAGCATGCCCAGGCGTTGTAGGGAGGTCATACAGGCACGTGGAGGCCACACACACTACTGAACCTCATTTTGACTTGTTTTAAGGACATTACATCAAAGTTGGATCAGCCTGTAGTGTGGTTTTCCACTTTAATTTTGAGTGTGACTCCAAATCCAGACCTCCATAGGTTGATAAATTGGATTTCCATTGATTATTTTTGTGTGATTATGTTGTCAGCACATTCAACTATGTAAAGAAAAAAGTATTTAATAAGATTATTTCATTCATTCAGATCTAGGATGTGTTATTTTAGTGTTCCCTTTATTTTTTTGAGCAGTGTATATTAATGGATTTTTGCGAGGCATGTCACTTCACCCAACTCTTTGGATAACCCACTTTGGATAGCCCGGTCACGTTGAACAGAGGCATATTTTCCTAACTGTCACATCCTGACCATGGTAAGCTGTTATTTTCTATGGTAGAGTAGGTCAGGGCGTGACAGGGGGTTTATTCTATGTGTTCTATTTCTATGTTCTTAGGTTCTAGTTTTTGTATTTCTATGTTGGTTTGTTTGGGATGATCTCCAATTAGAGGCAGCTGGTCCTCGTTGTCTCTAATTGGAGATCATACTTAAGTAGGGGTTTTTCTTCCTGGGTTTTGTGGGTGATTATTTTTGAGTAGTGTTTGTTTCTCCTCTGCGTCACGGTTTGTTGTTTTGTCTATTCAGTTATTTGATGTATTGCATAGTTTCACAAAGTAAATAAAATGTGGAACTACACACATGCTGCACCTTGGTCCTCTCCTTTTGACAGCTGTGACACTAACGGAAACATTGAAGCCTACATAGGCTACTGTAAAATGTATTTTCATTTTTCTTCAATAGTCTGTACAAACAAAAAAAGGTTTTAAAGTCTCTAATACAGCCAATATTAAAAGGAGTCAAATGCATTCGTGAATTCAATATCTTTAGCCGACATGTTGCGATTTATTCATTGTTTAATTATTTTGTTTTTTAACTAAACTTCTTGACTGTATTTAAAGATGGATGACTTTTATGTTGTGTGATGTCATGCACAAATGAATGATTGATTGATATACTATATATTGAAGTAGGCCTTTATGCCAATAAGTAAGTTAAGCTAAAACATCAAGAGTAAAACAGAACTGTTAGGCCTACAGCTCCATGTCATTTCAATAACTTAGCTTCTAAATTCAAAAGGCACTCGCACATCTGGGCTATCTTTTTTGCAGGTGCATGGTAACAGTTGAGTAAGATGAGAAAAAATAAGAAACCCTTACACTGCTCTTGATAGTATCACTGCTCTTTAGTAAGCTTTTACGTATTGGCCTCAAGGCCTTCGTCAGAGCTTTTAATAACTTAGCTTCTCAAAGATGCCCTCTGGTGGTCAAACTAGCATTAATGGCAACTATGGCTGACAGTAAAATACTATGACATCATGCATTCCAACAGTGCCATACCATTCCGCAGCACAACTTTGAAGGAAGAACCACTGTACATGTTTCAAGCAGACCCCCATAGTCCCTGTGCTCAAGAATGCCAAGGTCTAAGTGACTCTTGCCCCATAGCACTCACATCTGTAGCCATGAAATGCTTTGAAAGGCTGGTCATTAGCAATGTGCATCTCTCCTTTCATGAACGATTTTATACGCATCTAGATACATGGTTCTCTGATACAATAAAGGAACAAAATGTTTTAGTTTGAAACTCATTCATTTCCATTTTAAATGAATATGTGACTCGTTTCAGGAAACAAGGCTTCAAAGGAATGCCGTTTGACTCCACTATGCAAGTAACTCTTTCAATAGAATGTTTATGATGTAGCTGGTAAATGTGTGCACAATAACTGACAAATTTACGAACGCTCAACATTCGTTGAATATGGCCGGTTTCAGTAAACGTTAGAAAAAAAGCATAATTAAATTGTTGCCAGCAGCACAGTTGCAGTCACCAACACTCTGGAAAACATAAAAACCTAACCAGCTCTACTAGGGCGAGTAAAAATGGCCAGTGAGCTGTTCTCTCATTTGTGTCTGGAAGTATCTAGCAAGCTAGCCAACATTAGCCAGTTAGCTTGGGTGCTTGACTGCTGTTAGGTCAGAATGCTACTCCTCGGCCAGAGTGCCCAGTGTGTGCTCTGAACGCTCCGAGAGCGAAACGCTCTGAATTTACGAGCGGACAATCTGATAACGCTCTGAGTTTACGAACACCCAGAGCACATTCGAGCACTTCCGATCAAGTTTACGAACACACCCGTAGTATAAACCAGCCTTTAGTCTTAATCTTTGGTTGTTTAGTATATAGTCTCACATATGAATCCTTAAAGAGATGGGTGGGGCTAAAGCTTAAGAAGGTGTGAATGATGCTGAATGGGTTTAGACAAAGAAGAGCTCTCCAGTAGGTACCAAATATTCAAGGGCCATTTTCTCAAAAGTGAGGTTACAAGTTCATCAACTTTCAAAGCAGAACTACTTCCCCACTGTTCCTCAACTGTAGTGTATGATAGACAATGTTCTAGCTCTGAGTCTCTACTTTTATCCAATGTAAAAAACACAAGTTCAAATGTTGCAACTGTTGATGGGAGTTGAGGAGCTAGGCCTCTGAGCTGGATCTGTCTGAGAACTTCTCTAAACTATGGCCTTCTGTTAGTGTGAGTGTGTGTGTGTGTGTGTGTGAGTGTGTGTATGTGTAGGCACCTGAGTTGAGCCATAGAGCAGACTGAGCATCTACCACCCCACTATCAGATTAGGAGTGGGGAAATGGATGCTTTTTCTCCCACCACTTTTTCTCTGACATCAACATCGCCCACTGATTAACTTGTCATTTTTGCAGATTAAACATGTTTCGAGCTAGTACTATGTCAATATTTATCTTTAGAAATTAGCATGGCATTTAGCCAATTTACATAACGCAGCTTTGAATTTTACCCCGTCTCAAAGGGGAATGGTTTAGACCGTTTGGAATTTTACAGAGAGCTTCTCCATTCCGACCAATGAATGAATGCGATCATGTGCAGCTGGCAAAAATGATTGTTGTCCTTTATGAAATAACCTTTTGTGTAAAAATGACCAAATACACTGACTGTTTAAAGCAAACTATTTATTATGGTGAACCCCAAAATGTCAATGTTAGTCTACACCTGTTGTTTACAAAGCATGTGACAAATAACACTTTATTTGATTTTGATTGATTTGAATCCAATCTCAAACTTACATTTACCTGAGCCACTTCCACAATCCATCTGATATGTTATTTGGTAAATTAGATCCTTGCATGATCTCTTCTAATATGGACTCCAAATTAATCTCTTAGTTTGGGGTCATGTTAACCTTCCATGTCTAGCTAGTGTGATGTCAGTGTTATGCCAATAACCACACATCATGGAACCATGTCAACCCAGAGAGGTAAAACCAATTTACTTGTACACATCTCTTAGCAATAATAACCATGGCACCTGGTGATGTCACTTCTTGTTGAGACAAACATGTGACATTGTGCAATGTAACCATGACGACCTTGTTTAATCCAATTAAATCCGATCAAGTCAATATACACATTTATTCTGGCGACGTGTACCACCATACACTATACAGAAATATCATACTTAAAGGAGAAGATGTATTTTTTTACAACCAATTCTACATTTTGGATGTACAGCAAATGGCATGTTATAGAAGTGACTCCTTTTGTTTTGCGATTTCACATGTTTTTGAGGAACTTACCCAAAACAGCAAATAGACAGATACTGTAGAAACAATGTATTCGGAAGTATTCATACCACTTGATTTGTTCCACATTTTGTTGTGTTACAGCTTAAATTCAAAATGGATTAAATATAGTACCTTCGGAAAATATTCAGACACCTTGACTTTTTTCACATCTTGTTAGGTTACAGCCTTATTCTAAAATTAATTAAGTAGTTTTTTCCCCCTTTTTTGTCAATCTACACACAATAACCCATAATGACAAAGCAAAAACAGGTTTTTAAACATTTTTGCTAATTTATACAAAATAAGTGTCACACTAATCTGTTTCACCTGTCTTTGTGCTTGTCTCCACCCCCTTCTAGGTGTCGCCCATCTACCCCATTATCCCCTGTGTATTTGTTTGTCTGTTGCCAGCTCGTCTTGTCTTGTCAGGTCTTACCAAATCAAATCATCAAATCAAATGTATTTATATAGCCCTTCGTATATCAGCTGAAATCTCAAAGTGCTGTACAGAAACCCAGCCTAAAACCCCAAACAGCAAGCAATGCATGTGAAAGAGGCACGGTGGCTAGGAAAAACTCCCTAGGAAAAACTCCCTAGAAAGGCCAAAAACCTAGGAAGAAACCTAGAGAGGAACCAGGCTATGAGGGGTGGCCAGTCCTCTTCTGGCTGTGCCGGGTGGATATTATAACAGAACATGGTCAAGATGTTAAAATGTTCATAAATGACCAGCATGGTCAAATAATAATAATCATTGTAGTTGTCGAGGGTGCAACAAGCACGTCCGGTGAACAGGTCAGGGTTCCGTAGCCGCAGGCAGAACAGTTGAAACTGGAGCAGCAGCATGGCCAGGTGGACTGGGGACAGCAAGGAGTCATCATGCCAGGTAGTCCCGAGGCATGGTCCTAGGGCTCAGGTCCTCCGAAAGAAAGAAAGAGAGAAAGAGAGAATTAGAGAGAGTATATTTAAATTCACACAGGACACCGGATAAGACAAGAGAATACCCCAGATGAAACAGACTGACCCTAGCCCCCCGGCACATAAACTACTGCAGCATAAATACTGGAGGCTGAGACAGGAGGGATCAGAAGACACTGTGGCCCCATCCAATGATACCCCCGGACAGGGCCAAACAGGCAGGATATAACCCCACCCACTTTGCCAAAGCACAGCCCCCACACCACTAGAGGGATGTCTACAACCACCAACTTACCGTCCGAAGACAAGGCCGAGTATAGCCCACAAAATTCTCCGCCATGGCACAACCCAAGGGGGGGCGCCAACCCAGGCAGGAAGACCACGTCAGTGACTCAACCCACTCAAGTGACGCACCCCTCCCATGGACGGCATGGAAGAACACCAGTAAGTCAGTGACTCAGCCCCTGTAAAAGGGTTAGAGGCAGAGAATCCCAGTGGAAAGAGGGGAACCGGCAAGGCAGAGACAGCAAGGGCGGTTCGTTGCTCCAGCCTTTCCGTTCACCTTCACACTCCTGGGCCAGACTCCACTTAATCATAGGACCTACTGAAGAGATAAGTCTTCAGTAAAGACTTAAAGGTTGAGACTGAGTCTGCGTCTCTCACATGGGTAGGCAGACTATTCCATAAAAATGGAGCTCTATAGGAGAAAGCCCTACCTCCAGCCGTTTGCTTAGAAATTCTAGGGACAATTAGGAGGCCTGTGTCTTGTGACCGTAGCGTACGTGTAGGTATGTATGGCAGGACCAAATCGGAAAGATAGGTAGGAGCAAGCCCATGTAATGCTTTGTAGGTTAGCAGTAAAACCTTGAAATCAACCCTTGCCTTAACAGGAAGCCAGTGTAGGGAGGCTAGCACTGGAGTAATATGATCAAATTTTTTGGTTCTAGTCAGGATTCTAGCAGCCGTATTTAGCACTAACTGAAGTTTGTTTAGTGCTTTATCCGGGTAGCCGGAAAGTAGAGCATTGCAGTAGTCCAGCCTAGAAGTAACAAAAGCATGGATTAATTTTTCTGCGTCATTTTTGGACAGAAAGTTTCTGATTTTTGCAATGTTACGTAGATGGAAAAAAGTTGTCCTTGAAACAGTCTTGATATGTTCTTCAAAAGAGAGATCAGGGTCCAGAGTAACACCGAGGTCCTTCACAGTTTTATTTGAGACGACTGTACAACCATCCAGATTAATTGTCAGATTGAACAGAAGATCTCTTTGTTTCTTGGGACCTAGAACAAGCATCTCTGTTTTGTCCGAGTTTAAAAGTAGAAAGTTTGCAGCCATCCACTTCCTTATGTCTGAAACACAGGCTTCTAGCGAGGGCAATTTTGGAGCTTCACCATGTTTCATTGAAATGTACAGCTGTGTGTCATCCGCATAGCAGTGAAATTTAACATTATGTATTCGAATGACATCCCCAAGAGGTAAAATATATAGTGAAAACAATAGTGGTCCTAAAACGGAACCTTGAGGAACACCGAAATTTACAATTGATTTGTCAGAGGACAAACCATTCACAGAGACAAACTGATATCTTTCCGACAGATAAGATCTAAACCAGGCCAGAACTTGTCCATGTAGACCAATTTGGGTTTCCAATCTCTCCAAAAGAATGTGGTGATCGATGGTATCAAAAGCGGCACTAAGATCTAGGAGCACGAGGACAGATGCAGAGCCTCGGTCTGACGTCATTAAAAGGTCATTTACCACCTTCACAAGTGCAGTCTCAGTGCTATGATGGGGTCTAAAACCAGACTGAAGCGTTTCGTATACATTGTTTGTCTTCAGGAAGGCAGTGAGTTGCTGTGCAACAGCTTTTTCTAAAATGTTTGAGAGGAATGGAAGATTCGATATAGGCCGATAGTTTTTTATCATTTCTGGGTCAAGATTCGGCTTTTTCAAGAGAGGCTTTATTACTGCCACTTTTAGTGAGCTTGGTATACATCCGGTGGATAGAGAGCCGTTTATTATGTTCAACAAAGGAGGGCCAAGCACAGGAAGCAGCTCTTTCAGTAGTTTAGTTGGAATAGGGTCCAGTATGCAGCTTGAGGGTTTGGAGGCCATGATTATTTTCATCATTGTGTCAAGAGATATAGTACTAAAACACTTTAGTATCTCCCTTGAGCCAAGGTCCTGGCAGAGTTGTGCAGACTCAGGACAATGGAGCTTTGGAGGAATACCCAGATTTAAAGAGTCCGTAATTTGCTTTCTAATGATCATGAACTTTTATTACTGCTGAAGTGAAAGCCATCCTCCATTTGCGAATGCTGCTTTTTAGTTAGCTTTGCGACAGTATCAAAAAGAAATTTCGGATTGTTCTTATTTTCCTCAATTAAGTTGGAAAAATAGGATGATCGAGCAGCAGTGAGGGCTCTTCGATACTGCACGGTACTGTCTTTCCAAGCTAGTCGGAAGACTTCCAGTTTGGTGTGGCGCCATTTCCGTTCCAATTTTCTGGAAGCTTGCTTCAGAGCTCGTGTATTTTCTGTATACCAGGGAGCTAGTTTCTTATGACAGATGTTTTTAATTTTTAGGGGTGCAACTGCATCTAGGGTATTGCGCAAGGTTAAATTGAGTTCCTCGGTTAGGTGGTTAACTGATTTTTGTCCTCTGACGTCCTTGGGTAGGCAGAGGGAGTCTGGAAGGGCATCAAGGAATCTTTGGGTTGTCTGAGAATTTATAGCACGACTTTTAATGCTCCTTGGTTGGGGTCTGAGCAGATTATTTGTTGCAATTGTAAACGCAATAAAATGGTGGTCCGATAATCCAGGATTATGAGGAAAAACATTAAGATCCACAACATTTATTCCATGGGACAAAACTAGGTCCAGAGTATGACTGTGGCAGTGAGCAGGTCCAGAGACATGTTGGACAAAACCCACTGAGTCGATGATGGCTCCGAAAGCCTTTTGGAGTGGGTCTGTGGACTTTTCCATGTGAATGTTAAAGTCACCAGCGTGCTTTCCTGTCTTCGTGTATCTCAAGTTCTGTTTCCTAGTTTTTCCCAGTTCTGACCATTCTGCCTGCCCTGACCCCGAGCCTGCCTGCCGTCCTGTACCTGCCTAACTCTGACCTGATCACAAACCTCTGCCTGCCCTGACCCCGAGCCTGCCTGCCGTCCTGTACCTGCCTAACTCTGACCTGATTACAAACCTCTGCCTGCCCTGACCCCAAGCCTGCCTGCCATCCTGTACCTGCCTAACTCTGACCTGATCACAAACCTCTGCCTGCCCTGACCCCGAGCCTGCCTGCCGTCCTGTACCTGCCTAACTCTGACCTGATTACAAACCTCTGCCTGCCCTGACCCCAAGCCTGCCTGCCGTCCTGTACCTGCCTAACTCTGACCTGATCACAAACCTCTGCCTGTCCTCGCCCTGCCCTTTGCCTGCCCCATGTTCATAATAAATGATCTGAGAACTGTACTATCCGCCTCCTGTCTCTGCATCTGGGCCAAATCCTGAGTCGTGATACGTAAGTATTCAGACCCTTTACTCAGTACTTTGTTGAAGCACCTTTGGAAGCGATTACATCCTCAACGTTACAATTCTGGCACACCTGTATTTGGGGAGTTTCTCCCATTCATCTCTGCCGATCCTGTCAAGCTCTGTCAGGTTGGATGAGGAGCGTTGCTGCACAGCTATTTTCAGGTCTCTCCAGAGATGTTCGATCAGGTTTAAGTCCGGGCTCTGGCATAGACTTGTCCCGAAGCCACTTCTGCATTGTCTTGGCTGTGTGCTTAGGGTCATTGTCCTGCTGGAAGGTGAACCTTTGCCCCAGTTCATCTTTGCCTCAATCCTGACTAGTCTCCCAGTCCCTGCTGCTGAAAAACATCCCCACAGCTTGATGCTGCGACAACCATGCTGCTTCATCGTAGGGATGGTGCCAGGTTTCCTCCAGACGTGATACTTGGCATTCAGTCCAAAGAGTTCAATCTTGGTTTCATCACTTCATAGAATCTTGTTTCTCATGGTCTGAGAGGCTTTGGGTGCCTTTTGACAAACTCCAAGCGGGCTGTCAAGTGCCTTTTACTGAGGAGTGGCTTCCATTTGACATTTTAGTCATTTAGTCGTCTGCTCTGGATAAGTAAGTGAATGCATACATTTAATTTCATGCATTTATATATTTTTTTTGTACTGGCCCCCCGTGGGAATCGAACCCACAACCCTGACATTGCACACACCATGCTGGCGTTGCAAACACCATGCTCTACCAACTGAGCCACAGGAAAGACGGCTTCTGTGTGGTCACTCTACCATAAAGGCCTGATTGTTGGAGTGCTGCATAGATTGCTTCTGGAAGGTTCTCCCATCTCCACAGAAGAACTCTGGAGCACTGTCAGAGTGACCTTCGGGGTCTTGGTCACCTCCTTGACCAAGGCCCTTCTCTAGGAAGAGTCTTGGTGGTTCCAAACTTCTTACATTTAAGAATGATGGAGGCCACTGTGTTCTTAGGGACCTTCAATGTTGCAGAAATGCTTTGGTACCTTCCCCAGATCTGAGCTCTATGGACAATTCCTTCGACCTCGTAGACTGGTTTTTGCTCTGACATGCACTGTCAACTGTGGAACCTTATATAGACAGGTTTGTGCCTTTTCCAAATCATGTCCAATCAATTGAATTTACCACAGGTGTACTCCAATCAAGTTGTAGAAACATCTCAAGGATGGTTACTGGAAACAGGATGCACATGAGCTCAATTTCGAGTCTCATAGCAAAGGGTCTGAATACTTATGTAAATAAGGTATTTCTGTTTTTATATTTTAATACATTTGCAAACATTTCTGAAAACCTGTTTACCCTTTGTCATTATGGGGTATTGTGTGTAGATTGCAGATATTTATTTATTTATTGAATCCATTTTAGAATAAGGCTGTAACATAACAAAATGTGGAAAAAGTCAAGGGGTCTGAATACTTTCCGAAGGCGCTGTATATATTTTTCCTCACCCATCTACACACAATAGTGTTTTTCGAAATTTTTGCAAATTGTGACTCGAATCGGTCTTATGTAGCAAAATTTGAAATTGTGTTTTTTTTTACATTGGATAAAAGTAGAGACTCAGAGCTAGAAAAGGTTATATCATATACTACAGTTAAGTAACCATGGGAAAGTTATTCTGCTTTGAAAGTTGATAAACTTTTAACCCCACTTTTGAGAAAATGACCCTTGAATGTTTTGGTACACCTATGGGAGAGCTATTTTTTTGTCTACACCTATTCAGCATCGTTCACACCCTCTTAAGCCTTAGCCCCACCCATCTCTTTAAGGATTTACATGTGAAGCCATGTGCTATACAGAGTGAGTAAGATAGTATACTAAACAACCAACGATTTCCTGACTAAAGGCTGGTTTATACTACGTCTATTGACTTGTTTGTAGACCATTGTCACAGTGACATTATGAACATTATATTGTCGTCCGACATGAAACTTGTCGATGTCGTTATGAAAAAGTATAAACACAAAAACTACAGGCTGCATGACATCAGCAGCCTGGTGGTCCAAAATAGCATAACTGGTATATTTTAACACCAGTAAACTCATCTGTTTAAAAATAGATTTAGTAAATGTCACTCTAGCAAACCAGGAAACTAAAAGCAACTTTCTGAACAATGTTTTGGTTTGTTTCTAGCTTGTTAGCAAGCTAGCTAACGTTAAGTTAGCTGGCTAGCCAGTTCAAATAATGACCATATCATATAGCTGACAACATCTTAACTTCAGCTAATTTGTATTCATTATTACAGGAAAATAAACTCACAACAAGATCATTATTTCCAAGTCAATGGCAAGCTAATTACAGAAACTAGCTTACGGTTGTGATTGTGACAAAATAAAAGCAGGGCATTCTACACTATATAACAAAAACATCTATGTTTATTTGTCACATGCACAGGATACAGAAGCTGTAAACGGTACAGTGGAATGGTTACTTGCACAATGGAGTCTTTTGTTTAGCCATGTAGCTAAACAATTAACCATAATCCAATTAACCAACAATTAACCATAATCCAATTAACCAACAATTAACCATAATCCCAACTCATAATATTACTACCCTGCATGAATCTGCAGGTAGCTAAAGCTAACCAAATAATATTACTACACAGATCATACATGTAATGTTAGCTAGCAAGCCAGCGGGCTAATATTAGCTAGCTAGCTAACAGTATGCTTTAACTTGCAATGAAAACAACTTTCTGACAAATTAGAAATGTAGAATATCTGAAAATGTAGCAAGCTAGACTCTCTTACCTGTATACAGGGATGAATACTTCTCCCTCTCTGTCACGGATGCCATGGTTGCTCTTAGTCTGAAGATGTAATGGGAGGTGTTTTTACTTTTCGACACCACATGTTTGCTATCAAACGCTAGAATTTTCTCCATCTCTTTAGCTATCATACTCTGCTTCTACTGGGCATTCCACTGATTTTAAAACTTGGTCCTCCAGAAAGTGGGGATCATTATCAACACTTTTGCAGTTCTTCGTGATATCTTTCAAAAAAGGATTACCTACACATACTGTGCAGCATATGTTGTAGACAATAGTGTGCTGTATGGTAGACCAATCCGAACTCATCTCTCGGCATGACCAGCCCATCCATTATCTCAGCCAATCATGACTAGTGGGAAGGTTCCTGTCTTTTCCGTGCCTAAACCAACTAGGCTTGTAATTGAACAATTTGAATAGTATTTACAGTTGCCATAATTTTTGTTATTAAAGGCACATACAATTTAACATGTTCCAGAAGGCGTTTTTGCCAAAAAACTAATTTTGATAACATAATAAATGTTTACGTTCAAATGACTCTCCTGTGAAGTAGTGATGCACTACATATGCCTAGTTTCCTGAAACGAGTCACAATTGATGGAAAATGAAATACAGAAATATCTAATTTACATAAGTAATCACACCCCTGAGGCAATACTTTGTAGATGCAGAGATTACAGCTGTGAGTCTTTGTATGTCTCTAAATGCTTTCCACACTGTCACATTGCATAAGTACGCTACTGTGGTATTATGTCATTTTGTGTGTGTCTGTGAGAGAGATAGTGTGTGTGTTTGAACTGTGCGCTCTACTGTTGATGTACTCGTTGTATTCTGTTTATCACATCATTATGTAGTCATGTCAGAGCTCTTGAAAGGTTTCCCCTGTATTCCAGGTTCATGATGATGTGTGTGTGTTCATATAATGATTTGTACATTGCTAGACATGACCGCCTTGTTGACCTGATAGCCAGCATGGTCTCACCAACAGCACATAATCATAAACATTCTTGTGTAAGGGGAAGCTGGTTTGATGTTGATGTGTTTTCCTGTGTGTCAAATACGCCAAGTATTGTTGTTGTGGGGGGAGACCAGGGGGAGGTGCTCGTTTTAGAAGTGGGCTGCTCATTTGATGGCGACATGCAGCAGAACTTTGCCAAGAAGCTGTTTAAGTACAAGCCCCTCGTGGTATGCTTGGACAGCCTCGGATGTAGGTGCAAGCTGGTGGTGCTGATATTTGGCAGTCTCGGTCACGTACACAGGCTTGCAGTGCGTTGCCTCCAGATTGCCGGCCTGACAAAAGTTAGGGCAAAACAATTGTCTAGGTACTTCTCTGTTTCAGCTGTCGTGGGCAGCCAAGCTGTTTAGAGAAGGAGGTGCTTTCTGTAACCTTAAGTGCCATGCATACCGGGACCTTTGAAATGTTTGGATCATTTTTTTGTGCTGGATTTAAATAAAGTATTTAAAATGTGTGTTTGCCTGCACATATCAGTATTGTTCCCTCTCTGCTTATCTTTCCTGCAGTGACATATTATAATTACTGCATCATTGCCACTGCCAACCATTGTGTGTGTGTGTGTGTGTGTGTGTGTGTGTGTGTGTGTGTGTGTGTGTGTGTGTGTGTGTGTGTGTGTGTGTGTGTGTGTGTGTGTGTGTGTGTGTGTGTGTGTGTGTGTGTGTGTGTATACTGTATGTATGTGTGTGTATCCCAGTAAGGCTACTGTCTCAACTCCAGCCAGATGATCCAGAACGCAGCTGCCTGGATGCTGTCACAAACGACACAAAACACTCACATCACCACTGTTTTATTCAACCTCCATTGGCTTGCTGTTCAATACAGGCTAACATTTAAGATTCTGCTGCTTATATGTGAAATACACATATAAACAACAGTTTAAATGTAGGTTAATTTTGATTTGGACAATGAGGAGATTCTGAATATTTCTACCATGAGGGTACGCGTTATTGGCGTTGCCATGCCATTTTATTGTTTTGGTCGAGTTCGATTGATCTCTTTAGCTCATGCATCTATGCAGCTGAATTTCAGTTCATTGTAACATTTAGGCCAACCTTTTCTTTTGTTGTATTGAGTGCCTATGGTGTCTTCTCTCGCATTTGTAATGCTTATAGTGTGTTAGTGTCTTTGTATGTGTCTAGGTCTGGTGTGTGTGTGCTTTAACTGTTTTCTACCTTGAGTGCACTTTCAGAATTGCTCTTTGTCCAGGAATTTAAACCCTCATGCTGTCATCTGTAATCTGTGCAGGACAGGACAGTACAATTCGCACATCACTATTCCCATCTGTCAACTACTGTTTTTGTCTAGTTGTGTTGCATCAATGATGCGTCATCACAATGCTTTTACTACAGAAGCTGTAATTCACCTCTCACCTCTAACAGCCTCTTATCCAATAATAATGTAGGTTAATGTAGCTAGTTAGGACAGTACGCTACTGTGGTATTATGTCATTGTGTGTTTGTGTGTGAGAGTGTGTGTGTGTTTGAACTGTGCGCTCTACTGTTGATGTACTCGTTGTATTCTGTTTATCACATCATTATGTAGTCATGTCAGAGCTCTTGAAAGGTTTCCCCTGTATTCCAGGTTCATGATGATGTGTTTGTGTTCATATAATGATTTGTACATTGCTAGACATGACCGCTTTGTTGACCTGATAGCCGGCATGGTCTCACCAACAGCACATAATCATAAACATTCTTGTGTAAGGGGAAGCTGGTTTGATGTTGATGTGTTTTCCTGTGTGCCAAATACGCCAAGTATTGTTGTTGTGGGGGGAGACCAGGGGGAGGTGCTCGTTTTAGAAGTGGGCTGCTCATTTGATGGCGACATGCAGCAGAACTTTGCCAAGAAGCTGTTTAAGTACCAGCCCCTCGTGGTATGCTTGGACAGCCTCGGATGTAGGTGCAAGCTGGTGGTGCTGATATTTGGCAGTCTCGGTCACGTACACAGGCTTGCAGCGCGTGGCCTCCAGATTGCCGGCCTGACAAAAGCTAGGGCAAAACAATTGTCTAGGTACTGCTGTTTCAGCTGTCGTGGGCAGCCAAGCTGTTTAGAGAAGGAGGTGCTTTCTGTAACCTTGAGTGCCATGCATACCGGGACCTTTGAAATGTTTGGATAGTTTTTTTGTGCTGGACTTAAATAAAGTATTTAAAATGTGTGTTTGCCTGCACATGTCAGTATTGTTCCCTCTCTGCTTATCTTTCCTGCAGTGACGTATTATAATTACTGCATCATTGCCACTGCCAACCATTGCCCACGTGTGTGTATGTTTGTGCATATGTATGTGTGTGTATCCCAGTAAGGCTACTGTCTCAAGATGATCCAGAACGCAGCTGCCTGGATGCTGTCACAAACTACACAAAACACTCACATCACCCTTGTTTTTTTCAACCTCCATTGGCTTGCTGTTCAATACAGGCTAACATTTAAGATTCTGCTGCTCACCTTTAAGGCCCTCAAGGGTGATGTACAGTGGCTTGCGAAAGTATTCACCCCCCTTGGCATTTTTCCTATTTTGTTGCCTTACAACCTGGAATTGTAATGGATTTTGGGATTTTGGGGAAGCAAAATCATTTTTTGGGTGAAACAAACAAGAATCATTAAAAAAAAAATGAAAACTTGAGCATGCATAACTATTCACCCCCCCAAAGTCAATACTTTGTAGAGCCACCTTTTGCAGCAATTACAAGCTTTGCACATCTAGCCACTGGGATATTTGCCCATTCTTCAAGGCAAAACTGCACCAGCTCCTTAAAGTTGGATGGGCTCCATCCAAGGCCATTCCAAGACATTTAACTGTTTCCCCTTAAGCCACTTGAGTGTTGCTTTAGCAGTATGCTTAGGGCCATTGTCCTGCTGGAATGTGAACCTCCGTCCCAGTCTCAAATCTCTTGAAGCCTGAAACAGGTTTCCCTCAAGAATTTCCCTGTTTTTAGCGTCATCCATCATTCCTTCAATTCTGACCAGTTTTCCAGTCCCTGCCGATGGAAAAACATCCCCACAGCATGATGCTGGGGGTGATGAGAGTTGTTGGGTTTGCGCCAAACATAGAGTTTTCCTTGATGGCCAAAAATCTCATTTTTAGTCTCATCTGACCAGAGTACCTTCTTCCATATGTTTGGGGAGTCTCCCACATGCCATTTGGCGAACACCAAATGTGTTTGCTTATGGCTTTTTTTCTGGCCACTCTTCCGTAAAGCCAAACTCTTTGGAGTGTACGGCTTAAAGTGGTCCCATGGACAGATACTCCAATCTCCGCTGTGGAGCTTTGCAGCTCCTTCAGGGTTATCTTTGGTCTCTTTTTTGCCTCTGATTAATGCCCTCCTTGCCTGGTGTGTGAGGTTTGGTGGGCGGCCATCTCTTGGCAGGTTTGTTGTGGTGCCATATTCTTTACATTTTTTAATTATGGATTTAATGTGCTCTGTGGGATGTTCAAAGTTTCAGATATTTTTTATAACCCAACCTTTGTCTGTACTTCTCCACAAGTTTGTCCCTGACCTGTTTGGAGAGCTCCTTGGTCTTTATGGTGTCGCTTGCTTGGTGGTGCCCCTTGCTTTGTCACGGTTGTCGTCTGGAATGGAGGACCAAAACGCAGCAGGAATGTGGATGCTCATCTTGTAGTTTACATTTACATTTAAGTCATTTAGCAGATGCTCTTATCCAGAGCGACTTACAAATTGGTGCATTCACCTTATGATATCCAGTGGAACAACCACTTTACAATAGTGCATCTAAATATTTTAGGGGGGGGGGTTAGAAGGATTACTTTATCCTATCCTAGGTATTCCTTAAAGAGGTGGGGTTTCAGGTGTCTCCGGAAGGTGGTGATTGACTCCGCTGTCCTGGCGTCGTGAGGGAGTTTGTTCCACCATTGGGGTGCCAGAGCAGCGAACAGTTTTGACTGGGCTGAGCGGGAACTGTACTTCCTCAGAGGTAGGGAGGTGAGCAGGCCAGAGGTGGATGAACGCAGTGCCCTTGTTTGGGTGTAGGGCCTGATCAGAGCCTGAAGGTACGGAGGTGCCGTTCCCCTCACAGCTCCGTAGGCAAGCACCATGGTCTTGTAGCGGATGCGAGCTTCAACTGGAAGCCAGTGGAGAGAGAGGAGGAGCGGGTGACGTGAGAGAACTTGGGAAGGTTGAACACCAGACGGGCTGCGGCATTCTGGATGAGTTGTAGGGGTTTAATGGCACAGGCAGGGAGCCCAGCCAACAGCGAGTTGCAGTAATCCAGACGGGAGATGACAAGTGCCTGGATTAGGACCTGCGCCGCTTCCTGTGTGAGGCAGGGTCGTACTCTGCGAATGTTGTAGAGCATGAACCTACCGGAACTGGTCACCGCCTTGATGTTAGTTGAGAACGACAGGGTGTTGTCCAGGATCACGCCAAGGTTCTTAGCACTCTGGGAGGAGGACACAATGGAGTTGTCAACCGTGATGGCGAGATCATGGAACGGGCAGTCCTTCCCCGGGAGGAAGAGCAGCTCCGTCTTGCCGAGGTTCAGCTTGAGGTGGTGATCCGTCATCCACACTGATATGTCTGCCAGACATGCAGAGATGCGATTCGCCACCTGGTTATCAGAAGGGGGAAAGGAGAAGATTAATTGTGTGTCGTCTGCATAGCAATGATAGGAGAGACCATGTGAGGATATGACAGAGCCAAGTGACTTGGTGTATAGCGAGAATAGGAGAGGGCCTAGAACAGAGCCCTGGGGGACACCAGTGGTGAGAGCACGTGGTGCGGAGACAGATTCTCGCCACGCCACCTGGTAGGAGCAACCTGTCAGGTAGGACGCAATCCAAGCGTGGGCCGCGCCGGAGATGCCCAACTCGGAGAGGGTGGAGAGGAGGATCTGATGGTTCACAGTATCAAAGGCAGCCGATAGGTCTAGAAGGATGAGAGCAGAGGAGAGAGAGTTAGCTTTAGCAGTGTGGAGCGCCTCCGTGACACAGAGAAGAGCAGTCTCAGTTGAATGACTAGTCTTGAAACCTGACTGATTTGGATCAAGAAGGTCATTCTGAGAGAGATAGCAGGAGAGCTGGCCAAGGACGGCACATTCTAGAGTTTTGGAGAGAAAAGAAAGAAGGGATACTGGTCAGTAGTTGTTGACATCGGAGGGATCGAGTGTAGGTTTTTTCAGAAGGGGTGCTACTCTCGCTCTCTTGAAGACGGAAGGGACATAGCCAGCGGTCAAGGATGAGTTGATGAGCGAGGTGAGGTAAGGGAGAAGGTCTCCGGAAATGGTCTGGAGAAGAGAGGAGGGGCTAGGGTCAAGCGGGCAGGTTGTTGGGCGGCCGGCCGTCACAAGACGCGAGATTTCATCTGGAGAGAGAGGGGAGAAAGAGGTCAAAGCACAGGGTAGGGCAGTGTGAGCAGAACCAGCGGTGTCGTTTGACTTAGCAAACGAGGATCGGATGTCGTCGACCTTCTTTTCAAAATGGTTGACGAAGTCATCCGCAGAGAGGGAGGGGGGGGGGGAGGATTCAGGAGGGAGGAGAAGGTGGCAAAGAGCTTCCTAGGGTTAGAGGCAGATGCTTGGAATTTAGAGTGGTAGAAAGTGGCTTTAGCAGCAGAGACAGAAGAGGAAAATGTAGAGAGGAGGGAGTGAAAGGATGCCAGGTCCGCAGGGAGGCGAGTTTTCCTTCTTTTCCGCTCGGCTACCCGGAACCCTGTTCTGTGAGCTCGCAATGAGTCGTCGAGCCACGGAGCAGGAGGGGAGGACCGAGCCGGCCTGGTGGATAGGGGACATAGAGAGTCAAAGGATGCAGAAAGGGAGGAGAGGAGGGTTGAGGAGGCAGAATAAGGAGATAGGTTGGAGAAGGTTTGAGCAGAGGGAAGAGATGATAGGATGGAAGAGGAGGGAGTAGCGGGGGAGAGAGAGCGAAGGTTGGGACGGCGCGATACCATCCGAGTAGGGGCAGAGTGGGTATTGTTGGATGAGAGCGAGAGGGAAAAGGATACATGGTAGTGGTCAGAGACTTGGAGGGGAGTTGCAATGAGATTAGTGGAAGAACACCATCTAGTAAAGATGAGGTCAAGTGTATTGCCTGCCTTGTGAGTAGGGGGGGAAGGTGAGAGGGTGAGGTCAAAAGAGGAGAGGAGTGGAAAGAAGGAGGCAGAGAGGAATGAGTCAAAGGTAGACGTGGGGAGGTTAAAGTCACCCAGGACTGTGAGAGGTGAGCCATCCTCAGGAAAGGAACTTATCAAGGCGTCAAGCTCATTGATGAACTCTCCAAGGGAACCTGGAGGGCGATAAATGATAAGGATGTTAAGCTTGAAAGGGCTGGTAACTGTGACAGCATGGAATTCAAAGGAGGAGATAGACAGATGGGTCAGGGGAGAAAGAGAGATTGTCCACTTGGGAGAGATGAGGATCCCAGTGCCACCACCCCGCTGACCAGAAGCTCTCGGGGTGTGCGAGAACACGTGGGCAGACGAGGAGAGAGCAGTAGGAGTAGCAGTGTTATCTGTGGTAATCCATGTTTCCGTCAGTGCCAAGAAGTCGAGGGACTGGAGGGAAGCATAGGCTGAGATGAACTCTGCCTTGTTGGCCGCAGATCGGCAGTTCCAGAGGCTGCCGGAGACCTGGAACTCCACGTGGGTCGTGCGCGCTGGGACCACCAGATTAGAGTGGCAGCGGCCACGCGGTGTGAAGCATTTGTATGGCCTGTGCAGAGAGGAGAGAACAGGGATAGACAGACACATAGTTGACAGGCTACAGAAGAGGCTACGCTAATGCAAAGGAGATTGGAATGACAAGTGGACTACACGTCTCGAATGTTCAGAAAGTTAAGCTTACGTTGCAAAAATCTTATTGACTAAAATGATTAAAATGATACAGTACTGCTGGCTGGTGAAGTAGGCTAGCTAGCAGTGGCTGCTTTGTTGACTTTGTTTGAAAGTGTAGCTGGCTAGGTAACCTCGATAATTACTCTAAACTACACAGTTATCTTAGATACAAAGACAACTATGTAACTAGCTAACACTACACTAATCAAATCGTTCCGTTGTAATGTATTATTAGTTTCTACAGTGCTGCTAGTCGGTAGAAGTTGACTAGCTAGCTAGCAGTTGTTGACTAAGTAGGAGAACGGTGGCGCGGCGCGGCGGACGAAAATAGCTGGCTAGCTAACCTCGATAATTACTCTAAACTACACAATTATCTTAGATACAAAGACAGCAAAGACAACTATGTAGCTAGCTAACACTACACTAATCAAATCGTTCCGTTGTAATGTATTAGTTTCTACAGTGCTGCTAGTCGGTAGAAGTTGACTAGCTAGCTAGCAGTTGTTGACTAGGTAGGAGAACGGTGGCGCGGCGACGAAAATAGCTGGCTAGCTAACCTCGATAATTACTCTAAACTACACAATTATCTTAGATACAAAGACAGCAAAGACAACTATGTAGCTAGCTAACACTACACTAATCAAGTCGTTCCGTTGTAATGTAATAGTTTCTACAGTGCTGCTAGTCGGTAGAAGTTGGCTAGTTGGCTAGCTAGCAGTGTTGACTACATTAGAAGGACGAAAATAGCTGGCTAGCTAACCTCGATAATTACGCTAATTACTCTAAACTCTAAAAAATGAAAACTTGAGCATGCATAACTATTCACCCCCCCAAAGTCAATACTTTGTAGAGCCACCTTTTGCAGCAATTACAAGCTTTGCACATCTAGCCACTGGGATATTTGCCCATTCTTCAAGGCAAAACTGCACCAGCTCCTTAAAGTTGGATGGGCTCCATCCAAGGCCATTCCAAGACATTTAACTGTTTCCCCTTAAGCCACTTGAGTGTTGCTTTAGCAGTATGCTTAGGGCCATTGTCCTGCTGGAATGTGAACCTCCGTCCCAGTCTCAAATCTCTTGAAGCCTGAAACAGGTTTCCCTCAAGAATTTCCCTGTTTTTAGCGTCATCCATCATTCCTTCAATTCTGACCAGTTTTCCAGTCCCTGCCGATGGAAAAACATCCCCACAGCATGATGCTGGGGGTGATGAGAGTTGTTGGGTTTGCGCCAAACATAGAGTTTTCCTTGATGGCCAAAAATCTCAATTTTAGTCTCATCTGACCAGAGTACCTTCTTCCATATGTTTGGGGAGTCTCCCACATGCCATTTGGCGAACACCAAATGTGTTTGCTTATGGCTTTTTTTCTGGCCACTCTTCCGTAAAGCCAAACTCTTTGGAGTGTACGGCTTAAAGTGGTCCCATGGACAGATACTCCAATCTCCGCTGTGGAGCTTTGCAGCTCCTTCAGGGTTATCTTTGGTCTCTTTTTTGCCTCTGATTAATGCCCTCCTTGCCTGGTGTGTGAGGTTTGGTGGGCGGCCATCTCTTGGCAGGTTTGTTGTGGTGCCATATTCTTTACATTTTTTAATTATGGATTTAATGTGCTCTGTGGGATGTTCAAAGTTTCAGATATTTTTTATAACCCAACCTTTGTCTGTACTTCTCCACAAGTTTGTCCCTGACCTGTTTGGAGAGCTCCTTGGTCTTTATGGTGTCGCTTGCTTGGTGGTGCCCCTTGCTTTGTCACGGTTGTCGTCTGGAATGGAGGACCAAAACGCAGCAGGAATGTGGATGCTCATCTTGTAGTTTACATTTACATTTAAGTCATTTAGCAGACGCTCTTATCCAGAGCGACTTACAAATTGGTGCATTCACCTTATGATATCCAGTGGAACAACCACTTTACAATAGTGCATCTAAATATTTTAGGGGGGGGGGGTTAGAAGGATTACTTTATCCTATCCTAGGTATTCCTTAAAGAGGTGGGGTTTCAGGTGTCTCCGGAAGGTGGTGATTGACTCCGCTGTCCTGGCGTCGTGAGGGAGTTTGTTCCACCATTGGGGTGCCAGAGCAGCGAACAGTTTTGACTGGGCTGAGCGGGAACTGTACTTCCTCAGAGGTAGGGAGGCGAGCAGGCCAGAGGTGGATGAACGCAGTGCCCTTGTTTGGGTGTAGGGCCTGATCAGAGCCTGAAGGTACGGAGGTGCCGTTCCCCTCACAGCTCCGTAGGCAAGCACCATGGTCTTGTAGCGGATGCGAGCTTCAACTGGAAGCCAGTGGAGAGAGAGGAGGAGCGGGTGACGTGAGAGAACTTGGGAAGGTTGAACACCAGACGGGCTGCGGCATTCTGGATGAGTTGTAGGGGTTTAATGGCACAGGCAGGGAGCCCAGCCAACAGCGAGTTGCAGTAATCCAGACGGGAGATGACAAGTGCCTGGATTAGGACCTGCGCCGCTTCCTGTGTGAGGCAGGGTCGTACTCTGCGAATGTTGTAGAGCATGAACCTACCGGAACTGGTCACCGCCTTGATGTTAGTTGAGAACGACAGGGTGTTGTCCAGGATCACGCCAAGGTTCTTAGCACTCTGGGAGGAGGACACAATGGAGTTGTCAACCGTGATGGCGAGATCATGGAACGGGCAGTCCTTCCCCGGGAGGAAGAGCAGCTCCGTCTTGCCGAGGTTCAGCTTGAGGTGGTGATCCGTCATCCACACTGATATGTCTGCCAGACATGCAGAGATGCGATTCGCCACCTGGTTATCAGAAGGGGGAAAGGAGAAGATTAATTGTGTGTCGTCTGCATAGCAATGATAGGAGAGACCATGTGAGGATATGACAGAGCCAAGTGACTTGGTGTATAGCGAGAATAGGAGAGGGCCTAGAACAGAGCCCTGGGGGACACCAGTGGTGAGAGCACGTGGTGCGGAGACAGATTCTCGCCACGCCACCTGGTAGGAGCAACCTGTCAGGTAGGACGCAATCCAAGCGTGGGCCGCGCCGGAGATGCCCAACTCGGAGAGGGTGGAGAGGAGGATCTGATGGTTCACAGTATCAAAGGCAGCCGATAGGTCTAGAAGGATGAGAGCAGAGGAGAGAGAGTTAGCTTTAGCAGTGTGGAGCGCCTCCGTGACACAGAGAAGAGCAGTCTCAGTTGAATGACTAGTCTTGAAACCTGACTGATTTGGATCAAGAAGGTCATTCTGAGAGAGATAGCAGGAGAGCTGGCCAAGGACGGCACATTCTAGAGTTTTGGAGAGAAAAGAAAGAAGGGATACTGGTCAGTAGTTGTTGACATCGGAGGGATCGAGTGTAGGTTTTTTCAGAAGGGGTGCTACTCTCGCTCTCTTGAAGACGGAAGGGACATAGCCAGCGGTCAAGGATGAGTTGATGAGCGAGGTGAGGTAAGGGAGAAGGTCTCCGGAAATGGTCTGGAGAAGAGAGGAGGGGCTAGGGTCAAGCGGGCAGGTTGTTGGGCGGCCGGCCGTCACAAGACGCGAGATTTCATCTGGAGAGAGAGGGGAGAAAGAGGTCAAAGCACAGGGTAGGGCAGTGTGAGCAGAACCAGCGGTGTCGTTTGACTTAGCAAACGAGGATCGGATGTCGTCGACCTTCTTTTCAAAATGGTTGACGAAGTCATCCGCAGAGAGGGAGGGGGGGGGGAGGATTCAGGAGGGAGGAGAAGGTGGCAAAGAGCTTCCTAGGGTTAGAGGCAGATGCTTGGAATTTAGAGTGGTAGAAAGTGGCTTTAGCAGCAGAGACAGAAGAGGAAAATGTAGAGAGGAGGGAGTGAAAGGATGCCAGGTCCGCAGGGAGGCGAGTTTTCCTTCTTTTCCGCTCGGCTACCCGGAACCCTGTTCTGTGAGCTCGCAATGAGTCGTCGAGCCACGGAGCAGGAGGGGAGGACCGAGCCGGCCTGGTGGATAGGGGACATAGAGAGTCAAAGGATGCAGAAAGGGAGGAGAGGAGGGTTGAGGAGGCAGAATAAGGAGATAGGTTGGAGAAGGTTTGAGCAGAGGGAAGAGATGATAGGATGGAAGAGGAGGGAGTAGCGGGGGAGAGAGAGCGAAGGTTGGGATGGCGCGATACCATCCGAGTAGGGGCAGAGTGGGAATTGTTGGATGAGAGCGAGAGGGAAAAGGATACATGGTAGTGGTCAGAGACTTGGAGGGGAGTTGCAATGAGATTAGTGGAAGAACACCATCTAGTAAAGATGAGGTCAAGTGTATTGCCTGCCTTGTGAGTAGGGGGGGAAGGTGAGAGGGTGAGGTCAAAAGAGGAGAGGAGTGGAAAGAAGGAGGCAGAGAGGAATGAGTCAAAGGTAGACGTGGGGAGGTTAAAGTCACCCAGGACTGTGAGAGGTGAGCCATCCTCAGGAAAGGAACTTATCAAGGCGTCAAGCTCATTGATGAACTCTCCAAGGGAACCTGGAGGGCGATAAATGATAAGGATGTTAAGCTTGAAAGGGCTGGTAACTGTGACAGCATGGAATTCAAAGGAGGAGATAGACAGATGGGTCAGGGGAGAAAGAGAGATTGTCCACTTGGGAGAGATGAGGATCCCAGTGCCACCACCCCGCTGACCAGAAGCTCTCGGGGTGTGCGAGAACACGTGGGCAGACGAGGAGAGAGCAGTAGGAGTAGCAGTGTTATCTGTGGTAATCCATGTTTCCGTCAGTGCCAAGAAGTCGAGGGACTGGAGGGAAGCATAGGCTGAGATGAACTCTGCCTTGTTGGCCGCAGATCGGCAGTTCCAGAGGCTGCCGGAGACCTGGAACTCCACGTGGGTCGTGCGCGCTGGGACCACCAGATTAGAGTGGCAGCGGCCACGCGGTGTGAAGCATTTGTATGGCCTGTGCAGAGAGGAGAGAACAGGGATAGACAGACACATAGTTGACAGGCTACAGAAGAGGCTACGCTAATGCAAAGGAGATTGGAATGACAAGTGGACTACACGTCTCGAATGTTCAGAAAGTTAAGCTTACGTTGCAAAAATCTTATTGACTAAAATGATTAAAATGATACAGTACTGCTGGCTGGTGAAGTAGGCTAGCTAGCAGTGGCTGCTTTGTTGACTTTGTTTGAAAGTGTAGCTGGCTAGGTAACCTCGATAATTACTCTAAACTACACAGTTATCTTAGATACAAAGACAACTATGTAACTAGCTAACACTACACTAATCAAATCGTTCCGTTGTAATGTATTATTAGTTTCTACAGTGCTGCTAGTCGGTAGAAGTTGACTAGCTAGCTAGCAGTTGTTGACTAAGTAGGAGAACGGTGGCGCGGCGCGGCGGACGAAAATAGCTGGCTAGCTAACCTCGATAATTACTCTAAACTACACAATTATCTTAGATACAAAGACAGCAAAGACAACTATGTAGCTAGCTAACACTACACTAATCAAATCGTTCCGTTGTAATGTATTAGTTTCTACAGTGCTGCTAGTCGGTAGAAGTTGACTAGCTAGCTAGCAGTTGTTGACTAGGTAGGAGAACGGTGGCGCGGCGACGAAAATAGCTGGCTAGCTAACCTCGATAATTACTCTAAACTACACAATTATCTTAGATACAAAGACAGCAAAGACAACTATGTAGCTAGCTAACACTACACTAATCAAGTCGTTCCGTTGTAATGTAATAGTTTCTACAGTGCTGCTAGTCGGTAGAAGTTGGCTAGTTGGCTAGCTAGCAGTGTTGACTACATTAGAAGGACGAAAATAGCTGGCTAGCTAACCTCGATAATTACGCTAATTACTCTAAACTACACAATTATCTTTGATACAAAGACGGCTATGTAGCTAGCTAAGAAAAATTGCTCAGATCAAACAAATCAAACCGTTGTAATGTAATGAAATGTAATATTACCTGTGGAGCGAAGCGAAGTGCGACTACTCGCTCCAAACCCGGAAGTTTGGAGCGAGTACTCAACGAGAACACCAAAATAACAAACAAAAGAACGAACGATCAACAAAACAGTCTTGTAAGGCTCACACACGCAAAACAAGAGACAATCTCCCACAAACACTAAACCAAACAATTACCCATATATAGGACTCTCAATCAGAGGCAACGAGAAACACTTGCCTCCAATTGAGAGTCCAGCACACAAACCTAAACCCAAACCTAAACCTAGAAAACCTAAACTAGACAACATGCAGAAATACAACCTAGAACAACTAACCTAGAACATACACCCAAAACCCAGGAACACATAAATCAAACACCCCTCTCTAACACACACAAAAAACCCCACCATACAAAACAAACATCCCTCTGCCACGTCCTGACCAAAATACTAAACAACTACTCCCTCTGCTGGTCAGGACGTGACAGTACCCCCCCCCCCCCCTAAAGGTGCAGACCCCGGATGCACCTCATAACTAAACAAAAAACAACAACAACAAAAAATCCCCCTAAACTAAAGGGAGGGAAGGGAGGGTGGCTGCCGTCACCGACGGCACTTGTGCTACACCCCCCCTCCCCAACCCACCTATACAGGTGGTGATTCAGGCTCCGGCCTACTGTCCTCCAGAATGCAGACAGACTTGATCAGTTGCGGGCCGTAGGCAGACTCCCCTCGTTCCGGATCGTAGGCAGACCTCTTCCATTCCACACCGGATACTCTGGACCGCACACTGTTGCCGGATACTCTGGACCGCACACTGTTGCCGGATACTCTGGACTGCATACTGTTGCCGGATACTCTGGACTGCACACTATTGCCGAACTCTCGAGGCTGGGCTGACGCACTGGAAACCTGATGCGTGGTGCTGGTACTGGAGGTATCAGCTTGGGGACACGCACCTCAGGGCTAGTGCGGAGTGCGGGAACAGGCCAAGTCGGACTGGGTTGACTTACTGGAAGCCTGGTGCGTGGTGCTGGTACTGGACGTGCCAGACTGGGGACACGCACCTCAGGGCTAGTGCGGGGAGCGGGAACAGGCCGAGTCGGACTGGGTTGACACACTGGAAGCTTGATGCGTGGTGCTGGTACTGGACGTGCCAGACTAGGGGTTCGAACTTCCGGGTCAGCACGAGAGGCAGCAACTGGAAAAACTGGGCCATGAAGGCGCACAGGCGGTCTTGAATGCACCTCCTGCACAACCCGTCCTGGCTGGATGGAACTAGCAGCCCTGTACGAACGGGGTGCTAGTACAGGGCGAACAGGGCTGTGCAGGGGCCTGATGGTTGCCGTGGGTAGAGCGGGAGTAGGGGAGCCTGGTCCTAGGAGGCACTCTAGCACGGCATCTGCGAGGGGCTGGAATAACTCGCACTGGACTGTGCGT
Organism: Salmo trutta; assembly: GCF_901001165.1. NCBI lineage: Eukaryota > Metazoa > Chordata > Actinopteri > Salmoniformes > Salmonidae > Salmo > Salmo trutta. The sequence continues at coordinate 3,071,004 of NC_042987.1, forward strand.
GCGTATGGGCGAGATTGTGCGCACTTCAGCAAAACACGACGCTCTCCACTCCATACGATCCTTCCTATAAGCACGGGTAGCTGGCTTAGGGCTCACCCTTGGCCCAGCCAATCTACCCGTGTGCCCCCCCCCAAAAAAATTATTGGGGATGCCTCTCGTGCTTTATCGGCGCGTACAAGGCCTCGTACCTCCGCCTCTCCGCCTTGGCTGCCTCGATTTCCTCCTGTGGGCGACGGTATTCCCCAGCCTGGTGCCAAGGTCCAGCGCCGTCCAGAATTTACTCCCAGGTCCATTTCTCCCGCCAGTCCATCTCGAAATCCCTTTGCTCCTTACTCTGCTGCCTGGTCCATTTGTGGTGGAAGATTCTGTCACAAATGTTGAAGCTGTGTTGAAGAGACAAAACTGAATGCGGAATGTGGATGCTCATCTTGTAGTTTATTTTAACTCAACGAGAACACCAAAATAACAAACAAAAGAACAAACGATCAACAAAACAGTCTTATAAGGCTCACACACGCAAAACAAGAGACAATCTCCCACAAACACTAAACCAAACAATTACCCATATATAGGACTCTCAATTAGAGGCAACGAGAAACACCTGCCTCCAATTGAGAGTCCAGCACCCAAACCTAAACCTAGAAAACCTAAACTAGACAACATGCAGAAATACAACCTAGAACAACTAACCTAGAACATACACCCAAAACCCAGGAACACATAAATCAAAACACCCCTCTCTAACACACAAAAACCCCCACCATACAAAACAAACATCCCTCTGCCACGTCCTGACCAAAATACTAAACAACTACTCCCTCTGCTGGTCAGGACGTGACATGCTTAGTGGTGCCCCTTGCTTAGTGGTGTTGCAGACTCTGGGGCCTGTCAGAACAGGTATATATATATATATACACACACTTCTCAAAAAAATAAAGGGAACACTTAAACAACACAATGTAACTCCAAGTCAATCACACTTCTGTGAAATCAAACTGTCCACTTAGGAAGCAACACTGATTGACTATAAATTTCACATGCTGTTGTGCAAATGGAATAGACAACAGGTGGAAATTATAGGCAATTAGCAAGACACCCCCAATAAAGGAGTGGTTCTGCAGGTGGGGACCACAGACCACTTCTCAGTTCCTATGCTTCCTGCCTGATGTTTTGGTCACTTTTGAATGCTGCCGGCAACAGTGTGCGGTCCAGAGTATCCGGAAACAGTGTGCGGTCCAGAGTATCCGGCAACAGTGTGCGGTCCAGAGTATCCGGCAACAGTGTGCGGTCCAGAGTATCCAGCAACAGTGTGCGGTCCAGAGTATCCGGCAACAGTGTGCGGTCCAGAGTATCCGGCAACAGTGTGCGGTCCAGAGTATCCGGCAACAGTGTGCGGTCCAGAGTATCCGGCACCAGTGTGCAGTCCAGAGTATCCGGCACCAGTGTGCAGTCCAGAGTATCCGGCAGCAGTGTCTAGTCCGGAACCGAGGGAGTCTGCCTGTGACCCGGAACCGAGGGAGTCTGCCTGCGACCCGGAACCGAGGGGGTCTGCCTGCGACCCGGAACCGAGGGGGTCTGCCTGTGACCCGGAACTGAGGGGGTTGGCCTGCGACCCGGGACCGAGGGAATCTACCTGTGACCCGGAACCGAAGGGGTCTGCCTGTGACCCAGAACCGGGTGAGTCTGCCTATGACCCGGAACCAAGGGAGTCTATCAGCAACCCGGAACTGAGTAAATCTATTGACGATCCAGAACTAAATATAAGTAACTGTGTTTCAAATGAGTCTGCCTACAGTGTGGAATGGAAGAGGTCTGCCTACGATCCGGAACGAGGGGAGTCTGCCTACGGCCCGCAACTGATCAAGTCTGTCTGCATTCTGGAGGACAGTAGGCCGGAGCCTGAATCACCACCTGTATAGGTGGGTTGGGGAGGGGGGGTGTAGCACAAGTGCCGTCCCTCCCTTCCCTCCCTTTAGTTTAGGGGGATTTTTTGTTGTTGTTGTTTTTTGGTAGCATGAGACGGAGTCTACAAACCACACAAGTGGCTCAGGTAGTGCAGCTCATCCAGGATGGCACATCAATGCGAGCTGTGGCAAGAAGGTTTGCTGTGTCTGTCAGCGTAGTGTCCAGAGCATGGAGGCACTACCAGGAGACAGGCCAGTACATCAGGAGATGTGGAGGAGGCCGTAGGAGGCCAACAACCAAGCAGCAGGACCGCTACCTCCGCCTTTGTGCAAGGAGGAGCAGGAGAAGCACTGCCAGAGCCCTGCAAAATGACCTCCAGCAGGCCACAAATGTGCATGTGTCTGCTCAAACGGTCAAAAACAGACTCCATGAGGGTGGTATGAGGGCCCGACGTCCACAGTTGGGGGTTGTGCTTACAGCCCAACACCGTGCAGGACGTTTGGCATTTGCCAGAGAACACCAAGATTGGCAAATTCGCCACTGGCGCCCTGTGCTCTTCACAGATTAAAGCAGGTTCACACTGAGCACGTGACAGACGTGACAGAGTCTGGGGACGCCGTGGAGAACGTTCTGCTGCCTGCAACATCCTCCAGCATGACCGGTTTGGCGGTGGGTCAGTCATGGTGTGGGGTGGCATTTCTTTGGGGGGCCGCACAGCCCTCCATGTGCTCGCCAGAGGTAGCCTGACTGCCATTAGGTACCGAGATGAGATCCTCAGACCCCTTGTGAGACCATATGCTGGTGTGGTTGGCCCTGGGTTCCTCCTAATGCAAGACAATGCTAGACCTTATGTGGCTGGAGTGTGTCAGCAGTTCCTGCAAGAGGAAGGCATTGATGCTATGGACTGGCCCGCCCGTTCCCCAGACCTGAATTCAATTGAGCACATCTGGGACATCATGTCTCGCTCCATCCACCAACGCCACGTTGCACCACAGACTGTCCAGGAGTTGGCGAATGCTTTAGTCCAGGTCTGGGAGGAGATCCCTCAAGAGACCATCCGCCACCTCATCAGGAGCATGCCCAGGCGTTGTAGGGAGGTCATACAGGCACGTGGAGGCCACACACACTACTGAGCCTTATTTTGACTTGTTTTAAGGACATTACATCAAAGTTGGATCAGCCTGTAGTGTGGTTTTCCACTTTAATTTTTAGTGTGACTCCAAATCCAAACCTCCATGGGTTGATAAATTGGATTTCCATTGATTATTTTTGTGTGATTTTGTTGTCAGCACATTCAACTATGTAAAGAAAAAAGTATTTAATAAGATTCAGATCTAGGATGTGTTGTTTAAGTGTTCCCTTTATTTTTTTGAGCAGTATATATATATATATATATATATACACTTAGGTCATGTGACAGATCATGTTACACTTAGATTGCACACAGGTGGACTTCATTCAACTAATTATGTGACTTCTGAAGGTAGTTGGTTGCACAAGATCTTATTTAGGAGCTTCATAGCAAAGGGGTGAATACATATTCAAACACCACTTTTCCATAGATTTTTTTTTAAACATTTTTTTAAACAAGTAATTTTTCTCATTTCACTTCACCAATTTGGACTCTTTTGTGTATGTCCATTACATGAAATCAAAATAAAAATATATTTAAATTACAGGTTGTAATGCAACAAAAGGAGGCTGAATACTTTTGCAAGGCACTGTAGCTAAATACATACGCCAACTTCTAGAGAACTATTCCCCAGCATGCACACTACGATCATCAGGCTCAAACAGCCTGGTCACACCAGCCACAAACTTCTGCAGCATGGGTGACAGGGCCTTGTCACATGTGGCCCATCAGCTCTGGAATGCTCTACCTACACATGTCTATGAGGCAGCTTCAATTTCCTTGTTTAAAACACAACTAAAGACCTACCTATTCAAGCTAGCTTTTAATGTTTGATTGTTTAATCTTCTTTAAGTCTATATTTTGTATTAGTTGGTAATGGTTTGATGTATTGTTGCAATTTTTTTGTGTGTTTTCTACCTTATGCGCATTGAGCATGGAAAATGCACTTTAAAAAATGAGTTATTATTATAATAAAAAAATTCAGATTTTGATATTTTTGGTTGTTTTCGCAGCATAATATTTAGAAATAGTTATTTTCAGGGTTAGAACAATGTCAGCTACATGCTAATTCCCGTTAGTATAAGCTGGTAGCACAGCTAGCATCTAGAAATTGGTGTTGGTACTTGAAGCCGTTTTTAAGTGTAATGCAGTTGATTGGTGATGATGACATGACGTGTGTGCTTTCCCTGTTTTCTTCCTTGAGTGCACTTTCGGAATTGCTCTTTGTCCAGGCATTTAAACCCTCATGCTGTCATCTGTAATCCGGACAGGACAGTAAAATTCCCACCACTATTCCCACCTGTCAACTACTGTGTTTTGTGTGGTTGTGTTGCATCAATGATGCGTCATCACAATGCTTTTACTACAGAAGCTGTAATTCTCCTCTCACCTAACAGCCTCTTATCCAATAATAATGTAGGTTAATGTAGCTAGTTAGGACAGTACGCTACTGTGGTATTATGTCATTTTGTGTGTGTCTGTGAGAGAGATAGTGAGTGTGTGTGTTTGTACTGTGCACTCTACTGTTCATGTACTCATTGTATTCCGTGTATGGAAGCGGTCATTAACCAGTTATGACAGATCTCTTAAAAGGTTGTCCCTGTTCATGTACTCCAGGTGTGTGTGTGTGTGTCAGTATTGTTCCCTCTCTTTGTAGCTTCCCTGCAGTGACATACTCTAACTACTGCGTCACTGCCACTGACAACCCTTGTCCACTTTTGTGTGCGTGTGTGCACTTTTGTGTGTGTGTGTAGGGCAGTGGTTTTCAACCTGTGGTCTTCCAAAAATAACAACAGCTTGGAGTATTAATGATATTATGAGCAATGTTACATTACTTTTCAAAAATGCAAATTGTTTATAATCATAGGTCTTTAATGTGTTACATTCACTGCTTAAATGTACACAATTTGACCGGCAAGATCTTTGAAGTTAACTCTATGATTCCACGAACGGTGGTCCTGAAGAAGTTAGGAACCGCTGCTGTACGGTTCAGTTATAAACAAGAACAACTCACATCTGAGTAGAGCCAGGTTACGTGGTAACTGTTTTACATTTTCTCAGACACAGACAGACACACGCACAATCACACAAACGCACAACACACTCACACTGTCAGACACACGCACATTCACTCAAACACACTCACACTGTCAGACTGCTTTTAAACTCGAGGCCTTCTGAGGACATACATATTACATGCCTTTAAACGCACTATTAGAAAGATGTAAATGTACTTTGTTTCATCCTCCTTGATCACTGGCCTGACATGAGATGATTGGATGAAATGAATAGGATGGATTGTCAACCTTTAAAAAAAAAATCTCTAATCATGTTAGATCAGTGATTATCTCATGGAAGGAAGGATTGAAGGACGGAAGGAAGGAATGAGGCAACCCAGTAAAGCTGTATAACTGTAAATCAGGGGTCATCTGAGTTCTTGCTTGTTTTGGGATTTAAGAGGATCCCAGTCTCTAATGCACAGTTCACTCTGAACTCCCTACAGAGCATTGAAGGAAACAGACTTTCCACGTCTCTTCTATCCTATCATAATGATAGCGCACACACTTGTAGTAATCATTGACCTCTTCCCTCTATCTTTAGTTTTGACCTTAATCTGCCCTCTTCTCTCTGCACTTTCGTATCTTCCACCAGGTGGAATCTACTGTAGCAGTTCCCCATCTTTCATCCTCTTCCAACCTTGTCCCAATGCAGTGGTTGTTTGGGTGTAGAGAGAGAGAGAGAGAGAGAGAGAGAGAGAGAGAGAGAGAGAGAGAGAGAGAGAGAGAGAGAGAGAGAGAGAGATCTTAGAGGCTATCCCCTTTGTTCTTTAACACTGACTGATATGCTGCATCTACTCTACACATCTCTTTTTCTCCCCCCGTATTTGTTTCTCTACCTATTTCTGTTTTGTTATTCCTGCCTCTACCTTCCTATACACTATATTCCTCTTCTCAGTCTTCTCTCTCCCTCTATCTCTCTCTTCTGTTATAATTCATGCATGATTGAGTTTGTTTGGTCATGATGCTGTTACATAAGTGTACATTTCGCCTACACACACACATTTGTACATACACACACACCTTGTACACTTGTTCTGCGGTCACCATAGCAACACAGACAGACCCAGTTCCTGTGGTGTCGACACTGTGGACCCCGGGCCAGACGCCCGTCAACTCCATTTCCATAACGACAGGGCTGTGAGAACCAAGAGTCCACGGTGTGTGTGTGTGTGTGTTCCCTTAATTAAGTCTGACAGATGCTCTGCGTTGACATTGAGATGATAGCTGAGCTAACCAGCATTCTTTCTTCCGGAGGTTGTCTTTATGGAAACAAAATTATGTTAACAATTGATTGTCTCTTTAGCGCTAAACAACTGTGATGAGAAAAGAGCTGCAGTACAGTCTAACCTGGGCTGTGTGCGGCTGTGAGTGTGTGCTACTGCTGTGCTCCCCTGTGCGTCCTGTGTGTGTATGTGCATGAGTGTGTATGTGCATGAGTGCGTCCTGTGTGTGCACGAGTGTGTCCTGTGTGTGTACGTGCATGCGTGTGTATGTGCCTGCGTGTGTCTTGTGTGTATGTGCATGAGTGTGTCCTGTGTGTATTGGGATCTGATGTGATGTGATGTGAGTGAGGCAGTGATTTGGAGCAGAGATAGCGGTGATTAACAGTGAAAACCACTCGGCGTCCCTGGCCTGCCTACAGTCCAGCCTCAGCCCCTCTCTCTGATAGCATCACTACAGATCACTGAGTTATAGCCTAGCCTATAGCTAGAACTCCAGTTGTACCCCACTGCTGCCCCTGCCTCCGTCTCTGCCTCTTCTCTTTGGGGCTTTAATGGCCAGCTTGTGTGTAACACTTTGTGAGAAATGTATCCCAAAAAAATGTGTCCCAAAAGGTGACAATGAGAGAAGTATGCTCTTGTTTTTGACGTAATCTTTCATCTCTGGCTGCTAGATTTGAATCACTGTGATGTCATTCAGACATGCTCAGACAGACATACAGATGGAAGGGGGCGAGAGATGAGAGGGAGGGATACAGTGGATGGATGTGAAGGAATAAATTAATTGCTAGAGGTGTCGGTGAGAGGGATAGAGAGAAGGATGGAAGGGAAAAGGTAGAGGTGGGGGGTAGGAAGGGATAGAGAGAAGGGTGGAAGGGAAAAAGTAGAGGTGGGGTGGGTAGGGAGGAAGGGATAGAGAGAAGGATGGAAGGGAAAAGGTAGAGGTGGGGTAGGTAGGAAGAGATAGAGAGAAGGATGGAAGGGTACATTTTGAGGTGGGGTGGGTAGGAGGTGAGGGGAGGGAGTTAAAAAGGGAGGTAGAAGGGGAGGGAAGGATGGAAGCTGGGGAAAGTTAGAGGTGGGGAGGGTACGAGAGGATGGAGGGAGGGAGTGAAGAGAGGGTTACTTTGATTAGAAGAGACTCACGTTTGGGGATTATCTCTTCATGCTACTGTACCTTTTGTTCTGCCCTCTCAGGATTAAATAGTGCTGCAGGAGCATGGTTTAGTACAGGACAGCACCACGGCAAAGCTTCAAATTCTTATAAAAAGCAATCAGTTTGTGTGTTTGTGTGTGTGTTTTGTGTGTGCGAGTGTGTACACGTGTGTGTGTGTGTTTGCGCCTGCCTGTGAGCCTGTGTTTGCGCTTGTTTGCGCGAGCGTGTGTGTCTGAGAGATTCACAGAGCCTATATGAGCCAGGACAGGGGATGAGAGAGCAGATGGTTAGTGCTCTCCTGTCTATAACCTGAGGGACATGCATCTCTTTCTGGATGTCCTATGCACAGCATGCCACACACACATACAGCAGACACACACAGTGTTTCCCCTAATATTCATTTAGCAGCGATGCAAAGGTCTATTAAAAATGTTGGAATCAATTAGGTCCGCTAGTGCTGGAAATGATTAATACAGCAGTCATTTTGCTTTTATTAAAAAAGGGAAGGATGCCTCCCAGTGTTCTCTCTATCACCCCTATCTAGGATGAACACAGATATTAAACTATTTTCCAAAATGTTAAAATTCTATATGTCAATCCCTCAGCCATAGTTATAACAGGCAATATATGCTCTGCTCCATTCAGAGTCACTACAAGCAGCTGACTGTAAGGTGCTGTATTTATTTTCTTAGTCAACCTTGTGTTCTGTTTCGTTGTGTTCTTGAACGTAGCGCTGTTTCTTTGTGTTCCTGAATGTAGCCCTGTTTCTTTGTGTTCTTGAACGTAGCCCTGTGTTTCATTTTTGTTGATTGATTTCACCTGTGTTAGTTACTCACCTGGTCTCATCAGCTCCTTATTTAGTTCAGTTCTTTCTGTTTGTATGGTTGTGAGGTATTGTTCATTCTGACTCTACTAAGCCTTTTCCTAGCTCGTTTGTGAGAACCAGTTGTAGCCTTCAGTCCTAGTTTTGATTCACCTGCCTGTTTGCCTACCTGTGTATGACCGTTGCCTGCATGTGACCACGATTCCTGCCTTCTGTGAAGGCGAAATAAACACCTGCCGTGCTCTGCGCGTGACTCTACACCTTTTTCTCCCTGAGTATTCATTACACTGACAATGCGATCCAGTTTCGCCTTTGCTATTCTTATTATCCATGGAACGCCTGGCCCAGGCAATTCGTCAATCGAAGAAAATACCAATTTCCCTCAAATCTACTGATATCTTCATGCCATTATGCATAGATGATATTGTACTATATCTAGACAATGTATTTCAATCACTCCAAAACGCATTGAAAATCATAGATAAATTGATTTATCTCAAGTTCTAAAATGAATCTAATCAAATCAGCCCTACTGCCTCTCTCAAGACCCCAATGGACGACTCCATCTGTACTTATGGAATCCCAATCGTTTCTCATTTTAAATATTTGGAAGTAGATATATTTCCTTCTTTGGATAGAACCATTGGCAGAAACTTTAAACAGAACGCACAAATCAATTCAATCCGACCTCAGTAGATGGAATAATATCCCAGTTGCTTTAACTGAAATAATATCTATTGTCAAAATGAATATTGCCATTGGCTAAATTTCTGTAGTTTAATGCTTCCCATGGCTCTCCCTTCTGGCTATTGGAATAAAAATCATATGCCCGACCTCACTAACACTCTTGTGGCTAAATGGAAGCAAGTCCTCGCAGCAATGTTCCAACATCTAGTGGAAAGCCTTCCCAAAAGAGTGGAGGCTGTTATAGCAGCAAAGGGGGGCCCAACTTCATATTAATGCCTATGATTTTGGAATGAGATGTTCGACATGCAGGTGTCCACAGACTTTTGGTCATGTAGTGTAGCTAGATTGGACAACTACATAACACAGTCATAGTAAGTACATGTTTCCTTAATAAAGTAGCTATCAGCAAAGTCAGAGGTAGTAAAGGGGGAAAAATTCAAGGGGGGGGGGGGCGAGGGAGGGTGCTGTGGGATTGTTTAAGATACTCTTTGAAGAGGTAGGGTTTCAGGTGTGTTTTTGGAAGATGGGTAGGGACTCTGCTTTCCTAGCTTCAGGGGGAAGCTGATTTGACCATTGGGGTGCCAGTACAGACAAGAGCTTGGACTGGGCTGAGTGGGAGCTGGCCTCCTGTAGGGGTGGGAGGGCCAAGAGACCAGAGGTGGCTCGGAGTGCTCGGGTTGGGGTGTAGGGTTTGAGAATAGCCTGAAGGTAGGGAGGGGCAGGTCCTCTTGCTTCTCCGTAGGCAAGTACCATGGTCTAATAGTGGATGCGATCTTCGACTGGAAGCCAGTGGAGTGTGCAGAGGAGCGGGGTGACATGGGAGAACTTGGGAAGATTGAACACCAGGCAGGCTGCAACGTTCTGGATAAGTTGTAGGGGTTTGATGGCACGAGCGGGTAGCCCAGCCAACAGCTAGTTGCAGTAGTCCAGAAGTGAGATGACAAGTGCCAATCATTTATCTTTCGTTTCTCTGGGTTTAATAATTTTCCTTCAATTCGCAAGAGACTGAATGTATCTCACCGGAGAAAGCATCCGAGCGAGCGAAACATCGCCCCTCTGTCTCTGTAGCCCATCTATCTGATTCTGTCTCGTCAAAAAGAGTATGATATTGTTGCCGCCCGTAGCATTGAGTGCAAGGGAAGCCACTGAGGATTTGGCCACCCTTGATAAAAAAAGTATAAAATAAAAGCCAATCAGCATTGAGCTAAACTGTGAATGGTCCTGGCGCACCAAAACAGAGTGTCAAGTGAAGCCAGTTTAGATTTGGCTTCACACCAATCACTTCACATCAAAAACCAAATGTCATTGACAGAAAAAATTTACATTTTTGCATCTTGATGTGTTGTTGTCCTACGGTGGTTAGCTAGCCAGCTAAAATCATCCCTTTCCTAAATTAGCCATGGATGGAGATAGGGATTTGGATATGTGGTTTTACTTTATTCTCCATACTGATTCATGATTATAATCGCGATTCTGATCCAACCATAAATTAATACATTGTGCCCCTTGCCTGAGAGGATGGATGTTCAATATGTAATAGGCTAATGTTAACTAGCTCGCTCATCGTTGCCCATGAAAGAAATTTAACTTCTTGGGGCTATGTGGGACGTTAGCGTGCCACCCGTGGCGCACCCTATCAACAGCAGGTGCATTTCAAGAGCGGCAAATTTGAAACCAAATAAATGTCAAAATTCAGATTTCTCAAACATACAACTAACTTACAGCCTTTGAAAGATAAACATCTCCTTAATCTAACCACGTTGTCCGATTTCAAAAAGGTTTTACGGGGAAAGCATAAAGTTAGGTTATGTTAGGAGAGTACATTGATAACAGCTGTGTGTAATGCATTGTCGATTCAAAGACAGGCGTCACCAAAACCATAAAATCAGCTAAAATTATGCACTAACCTTTTACAATCTCCATCAGATGACACTCCTAGGACATTGTGTTAGACAATGCATGCATTTTTAGTTCTATCAAGTTCATATTTATATCTAAAAACAGCGTTTTACTATGGCGTTGATGTTCAGGAAATCGTTTCCCTCCAATACCGGCAGTCAAGTCATGACAACAAAATAATTAATTAATATTAGAAAACATTGGTAAAATATTATATTGTCATTCAAAGAATTATAGATTTACATCTCTTGAACGCAATGGACTTGCCAGATTTAAAATTAACCTTACTGGGAAATCACACTTTGCAATAATCTGAGCACTGCGCCCAGAAAAATACGCATTGCGATACAGACTAACCGCCATGTTGGAGAGATCTAAAATCGAAAATACTATGTAAATAATCCATTACCTTTGATTCTCTTCATCAGATGTCACTTCCAAAGAATCCCAGGTCCATAACGAATGTAGTTTTGTTCAAAAAAGCTCATCATTTATGTCCAAAAACCTCCGTGTTGTTAGCACATGATCTAAGCCAGCCGGACTTCACTTCACATCACGAACGGAAAAAATATATTTACGTTCGTTCAAACATGTCAAACGTTGTATCGCATAAATCATTAGGGCCTTTTTTAACCAGAACATGAATAAAATTCAAGGCGGACCATTGGGTTCTCTTTTAAAACGTTTCGGAATGAGAGTACCCACCATCAACTCGCGCGCAAGGTGTCTAATGGGCCATCACAGTTCCAAGGCTCTTATTCGGTCAGATCTCACTGTAGAAGACTCAAAACACTTTGTAAAGGCTGGGGACATATTGTGGAAGCAATAGGAAGTGCCAAAACATTCCTCACCCCCTTTGTTTTTCAATGGTATAGGCTTAAAGTCAATTCAACAAATCAGGTATCCACTTCCTGTCAGAATCTGTCTCAGGGTTTTGCCTGCCAAATGAGTTCTGTTATACTCACAGACACCATTCAAACAGTTTTTGAAACTTTAGGGTGTTTTCTATCCATATATAATAAGTATATGCATATTGTAGTTACTGGGTAGGATTAGTAACCAGATTAAATCGGGTACATTTTTTTATCCAGCCGTGAAAATACTGCCCCCTATACCCTAACAGGTTAAGCTAGCGAGCAAGCATTTTAGCCAGGTAGCCTAGGATAACAAAAAGTGTGTACTTAAATTCCCCTCATCAATCTACACACAATACTCCATAATGACTAAAGAAAAACAGTTTTTTACATTTTTGCACATTTATAAAAATAAAAAAAATGAAATATGACATTTACATAAGTATTCAGATCCTTTACTAAGTACTTTGTTGAAGCACCTTTTGCAGCGATTACAGCCTTGAGTCTTCTTGGGTATGACGCTACAAGCTTGGCACACCTGTATGTGGGGAGTTTTTCCCATTCTTCTCTGTAGATCCTCTCAAGCTCTTTCAGGTTGGATGGGGAGCGTCGCTGCACAACTATTTTCAGTTCTCTCCAGAGATGTTCGATCGGGTTCAAGTCCGGGCTCTGGCTGGGCAACTCAAAGACATTCAGAAACTTGTCCCAAAGCCAGTCCTGCGTTGTCTTGGCTGTGTGCTTCGTGTTGTTGTCCTGTTGGAAGGTGAAACTTTGCCCCAGCCTGAGGTCCTGAGTACTCTGGAGCAGGATTTCATCAAGAATCTCTGTACTTTGCTCCTTTCATCTTTCCCTCGATCCTGATTAGTCTCCCAGTCCCTGCCGCTGAAAAACATCTACACAGCATGATGCTGCCACCACCATGCTTCACTGTAGGGATGGTGCAAGGTTTCCTCCAGATATGATGCTTGGCATTCAGGCCAAAGAGTTCAATCTTGGTTTCATCAAAACAGAGAATCTTGTTTCTTGTTTCTCTGAGAGTCCTTTAGGTGCCTTTCGGCAAGCTCCAAGCGGGCTGTCATGTACCTTTTACTGATGAGTGGCTTTGTCTGGCCACTTCACCATAAAGGCCTGATTGGTAGAATGCTGAAGAGATGGTTGTCCTTCTGGAAGGTTCTCCCATTGCCATAGAGGAGCTCTGGAGCTCTGTCAGAGTGACCATCAGAATCTTGGTCAACTCCCTGACCTAGGCCCTTTTCCCCTGATTGCTCAATTTGGCTTTGTGGCCAGCTATAGGAAGAGTCTTGGTGGTTCCAAACATCTTCCATTTAAGAATGATGGAGGCCACTGTGTTCTTGGGCACCTTCAATGCTGCAGAAATGTTTTGGTACCCTTCCCCAGACCTGTGCCTCGACACAATCCTGAGCTCTACAGACAATTCCTTCGACTTGATGGCTTGGTTTTTGCTCTGACATGCACTGTCAACTGTGGGACCTTATATAGACAGGTGTGTGCCTTTCCAAATCTTGTCCAATCAATTGAATTTACCACAAGTGTACTCCAATCAAGTTGTAGAAACATTTCAAGGATGGTTACTGGAAACAGGATGCACATGACTCTCAAAACAAAGGGTCTGAATACTTATGTAAATTTGCAAACATTTCTAAAAACCAGTTTTTTCTTTGTCATTATGGCGTATTGTGTGTAGATTGATAAGGAAAACAGTAAATCATTTTTAGAATAAGGCTGTAAGGTATCAAAATGTGGAAAAAGTCAAGGGGTCTGAATACTTTCTGAATGCACTGTATATCACAGTGGCAAGGCATACGAACTAACAGGTTATAGAGAAAACAACGCAATTATAACAAGACAAAGGTTGTAATATGGCAATGTTTTCCTTGCTATTATACCCACGCTCCACTACTGGATGTTTGCAGAGAACAACAGGGTGTTGTCCAATGTCACGCCAAGGTTCTTTTCACTCTGGGAGGGGGAAGCCGGGGAGTTGTCAACTGTAATGGAGAGGTCTTGGAGCTGGCAGGCCTTACCCCAGAGGAAGAGCAGCTCCGTCTTGTCAAGGTTAAGCTTGAGGTGGTGGGCCGACATCTAAGATGAAATATCTGCCAGGTACGCAGAGATGCGTCTCGCCACCTGGGTGTAGAAGGAGGGAAGGAGAAAAGTAGTTGAGTGAAATCTGCATAGCAATGATAAGAGAGACCATGGGAGGATATGACAGAGCCTAGTAACTTGGTGTATAGAGAGAAGAAGAGAGGGCCTAGATCCGAGCCCTGGGGACACCAGCAGCGAGAGTACGTGATGCAGACACAGATCCTCTCCACGTCACCTGGTAGGAGCGGCCTGCTAGGTAGGATGCAATCCAAGAGTGTGCAGAGCCTGAGATGCCCAGCCCTGAGAGGGTGGAGAGGAGGATCAGATGGTTCACATGTCGAAGGCAGCGGATAGATCTAGGAAGATGAGAACAAAGGAGACACAGTCAGCTTTGGCAGGGCGGAGAACCTTCATGACCTGTCTTGAAGCCTAACTGGTTAGGGTCAAGAAGATCGTTCTGAGAGATAGCGAGGGAGTTGATCAGAGACCGGCAGCATGAAAGAAACGAAAGAGGGGATACCGTCTGTACTTTTGACGTCAGATGAGTCGAGTATTGATTTCTTGAGGAGGGGAGCGACTCAGGACAATTTGAAGTCAGAGGGGACGCAGCCAGTGGTCAGGCATGAGTTGATAAGGGAAATGAGGAATGGGAGAAGGTCTCCAGAGATGGTCTGGAGAAGGAAGGAGGGGATGGTGTCGAGTGGGCAGGTTGTCGGGCGGCCATTCCTCTCTAGTAGCAAGATTTAATCTGGACAGAGAGCGGAGAAAGTGGTCAAAGCGTAGGGTAGTTATGCTTGAGTGGAACAAGTGGACTCAATAGGCTGAGTGAATGAGGGGATGTCGTCAACCTTCTTTTCAAAGTGGTTGACAAAGTCGTCCGCAGAGAGGGAGGGGAGGGGATGGAGGATTAAGGAGGGAGGAGAACGTGGAAAAGAGTTTCCTAGGATTAGAGGCAGAAGCTTGAAATTTAGAGTGATAGAAAGTGGCTTTAGCAGTGTATACAGAAGAAGAGAAGGTAGAGAGGGATTGAACTGATGATAGGTCCCCCGGAAGTTTAGTTTTCCTAAATTTTTGCTCAGCTGCCCACAGCTCTGTTCTGTAAGCTTGCAATGAGTCACTGAGCCACAGAGCAGAAGGGGAGGGCCAGGCCGGCAGGGAGGAAAGGGGACATTGTGAGTCATAGGACGCGGGAAGGGAGGAGAGTAGGGTCGAAGAGGCAGAGTCAGGAGACAGAAGGGAGAAGGATTTAGCAGACAGGAGAGATGATAGGATAGAAGAGAAGAGAGTAGTAATTGAGAGAGAGTGAAGATTTCAACGGCGTATGACCATCTGGGTAGGGGCTGAGTGACTAGTGTTGGAGGAAAGGCAGACAGAAATGGAAGCAAAGTAGTAATCAGAGACCTGGAGGGGGGGGTTGCAGTGAGATTAGTAGGCAATCAGTCTCTGGTAAAGATGAGGTCAAGCGTGTTGCCTGCCTTGTGATCGGAGGAGACTGGGAAAGGGTGCGGTCAAAAGAGGCAAAGATGGGAAAGAGTTACAAAGAAATAAATCGAAGGCAGACGTCCGGAGGTTGAAGTCGCCACTTACGAGGAGCGGTGAGCCATAGTCAGGAAATTAGCTTCTTAAGGTGTCAAGCTCATTGAGGAACTTTCTAAGGGCACCTGGTGGGCAACAATGTTAAGCTTGAGTGGACAAGTGACAGTGACAGCATGGAATTCAAATGAGGAGATGGACATTTGGAGAAATGAGTAGCCCTGTGCAACAACCGTGATGACCAGATGCTCCCGGACTATGAGATGAAGCAAAGACAGCTGGAGTGTCAGTGATCTCTGGGGTGATCAATGTCTCCGTCAGGGCCAAAACGTCAATGTACTGAATGGCAGCAAAGGCTGCGATGAACTTCCCGTTCTTGACCGCAGATCGGTAGTTCCAAACGCTGCCAGAGACCAGGAATTCCACATGGGTTGTGCGTGCAGTGTACACTAAATTACAAGGGTTGCAGCCAAGGGGTGGTGAGCGAACTGGGATAGAAAACATAGACATATTTGCCAAAGCTACAAAACAGAAAAATTAGATCATCTGAAAATAACTAGGTAAGAGTACTCAAGTGAGAGAGTGGAGCCTTCTTCTCTTCCCTTCCTCGAATAACTCCGCAGAATAACTCGGCAAATCATCTTTGTTTCGGCGACGGTCTTAGTTTTGCGACTGACACGACCGCCGCTTACAGCTGCAGATGGGAAAACAGGGTGACTGAAGTATTAATACTAATTGCTAATTATCTTGTGAAGGTGAAGAGCACACCTTGCGGTACCAATTGCTTCCATTTAAGAATGATGGAGGCCACTGTGTTCTTGGGGACCTTCAATGCTGCAGAAATGTTTTGGTACCCTTCCCCAGGTCTGTGCCTCAACACAATCCTGAGCTCTACAGACAATTCCTTCGACCTCATGGCTTGGTTTTTGCTCTGACATGCACTGTCAACTGTGGGACCTTATATAGACAGGTGTGTGCCTCTCCAAATCTTGTCCAATCAATTGAAGTTACCACAGGTGGACTCCAATCAAGTTGTAAAAACATCTCAAGGATGATCAATGGAAACAGGATACACCTGAGCTCTATTTCGAGTCTGATAGCAAAGGGGCTGAATACTTATGTAAATAAGGTATTTCTCCTTTTTTTTATAAATATATATTTTTCTTCTTAAAACTTGTTTTTGCTTTGTCATTATGTGGTATTGTGTGTAGATTGCTGAGGAATTGTTTTATTTAATCCATTTTAGAATAAGGCTGTAACACAACAATATGTGGAAAAAGTCTGAATAGGGTCTGAATACTTTCACACCTGGAGATATCAGGAGTCCTCTATCTATAGAATGATAAGGTAAACGATCCAGGATAAAATTAGGTACACATAGGAGGACTATCTGTACAGAACTTTAAATTGTAGTTCCAGGCACTAGCATTTCGCCCCATCCTAAATAAGTTTAGACATGATTCGTATAGAGAGAAATATGGTGTCTCCTATTGCCTTGGATGAAGTGGTCTTCACTGATATATCCCTTAAACAATGTAAACTACGCTTTGGTTCTATTATTGCTCACACAATTTCTATATGGCTCAAATTGAAAAACAATGAAACTGGCAATCAAAATGGCATGACCACACTCCAATATTTCTCAATAATGGTTTACGATTTGAAGGGCGGCCTTTTGCATCCCCCAAATGGTCCAAATGTGGAATCCGTTCCCTTACCGGTATTTAAAAAATAATAATATTTCACCTTTATTTAACCAGGTAGGCAAGTTGAGAACAAGTTCTCACTTACAACTGCGACCTGGCCAAGATAAAGCAAAGCAGTTTGACACATACAACAACAGAGTTACACATGGAGTAAAACAAACATAGTAAATAATACAGTAGAAAATAAGTCTATATACAATGTGAGTAAATGAGGTGAGATAAGGGAGGTAAAGGCAATAAATAGGCCATGGTGGCGAAGTAAATACAATATAGCAAGTAAAACACTGGAATGGTAGATTTGCAGTGGATGAATGTGCAAAGTAGAAATACTGGGGTGCAAAGGAGCAAAATAAATAAATAAATAAATAAATACAGTAGGGGAAGTGGTAGTTGTTTGGGCTAAATTATAGATGGGCTATGTACAGGTGCAGTAATCTGTGAGCTGTTCTGACAGATGGTGCTTAAAGCTAGAGAGGGAGATAAGTGTTTCCAGTTTCAGAGATTTTTGTAGTTCGCTCCAGTCATTGGCAGCAGAGAACTGGAAGGAGAGGCGGCCAAAGGAGGAATTGGCTTTGGGGGGTGACCAGGGAGATATACGTGCTGGAGCGCATGCTACGGGTGGGTGCTGCTATGGTGACCAGCGAGCTGAGATAAGGGGGGACTTTACCTAGCAGGGTCTTGTAGATGACCTGGAGCCAGTGGGTTTGGCGACGAGTATGAAGCAAGGGCCAGCCAACAAGAGCGTACAGGTCACAGTGGTGGGTAGTATATGGGGCTTTGGTGAGAAAACGGATGGGACTGTGATAGACTGCATCCAATTTATTGAGTAGGGTATTGGAGGCTATTTTGTAAATGACATCGATGAAGTCAAGGATTGGTAGGATGGTCAGTTTAACAAGGATATGTTTGGCAGCATGAGTGAAGGATGCTTTGTTGCAAAATAAGAAGCCAATTCTAGATTGTTTGGAGATGTTTGATGTGAGTCTGGAAGCAGAGTTTACAGTCTAACCAGACACCTAGGTATTTGTAGTTGTCTACATATTCTAAGTCAGAACCATCCAGAGTAGTGATGCTGGATGGGCGGGCAAGTGCAGGCAGCGATCGGTTGAAGAGCATGCATTTAGTTTTACTTGTATTTAAGAGCAGTTGGAGGCCACAGAAGGAGAGTTGTATGGCATTGAAGCTCGTCTGGAGGGTTCTTAACACAGTGTCCAAAGAAGGGCCAGAAGTATACAGAATGGTGTCGTCTGCGTAGAGGTGGATCAGAGACTCACCAGCAGCAAGAGCGACATCATTGATGTATACAGAGAAGAGAGTCGGCCCAAGAATTGAACCCTGTGGCACCCCCATAAAGACTGCCAGAGGTCCGGACAACAGGCCCTCGGATTTGACACACTGAACTCAATCGGAGAAGTAGTTGGTGAACCAGGCGAGGCAATCATTTGAGGAACCAAGGCTATTGAGTCTGCCGATGAGGATGTGGTGATTGACAGAGTTGAAAGCCTTGGCCAGGTCAATGAATACGGCTGCACAGTATTGTTTGTTATCGATGGCGGTTAAGATATCGTTTAGGACCTTGAGCCTGGCTGAGGTGCACCCATGACCAGCTCTGAAACCAGATTGCATAGCAGAGAAGGTGCGGTGGGATTCGCAATGGTTGGTAATCTGTTTGTTGACTTGGCTTTCGAAGACCTTAGAAAGGCAGAGTAGGATAGATATAGGTCTGTAGCAGTTTGGGTCAAGAGTGTCCCCCCTTTGAAGAGGGGGATGACCGCAGCTGCTTTCCAGTCTTTGGGAATCTCAGACGACACGAAAGAGAGGTTGAACAGGCTAGTAGTAGGGGTTGCAACAATTTCGGCAGATCATTTTAGAAAGAAAGGGTCCAGATTGTCTAGCCCGGCTGATTTATAGGGGTCCAGATTTTGCAGCTCTTTAAGAACATCAGCTGACTGGATTTGGGAGAAGGAGAAATGGGGAAAGCTTGGGCGAGTTGCTGTGGGGGGTGCAGTGCTGTTGACCGGGGTAGGGGTAGCCAGGTGGAAAGCATGGCCAGCCGTAGAAAAATGCTTCTTGAAATTCTCAATTATATTGGATTTTTCGGTGGTGACAGAGTTTCCTATCCTCAGTGCAGTGGGCAGCTGGGAGGAGGTGTTCTTATTCTCCATGGACTTTACAGTGTCCCAGAACTTTTTTGAGTTTGTGTTGCAGGAAGCAAATTTCTGCTTGAAAAAGCTAGCCTTGGCTTTTCTAACTGCCTGTGTATATTGGTTTGTAACTTCCCTGAAAAGTTGCATATCACGGGGGCTGTTCGATGCTAATGCAGAACGCCACAGGATGTTTTTGTGTTGGTTAAGGGCAGTCAGGTCTGGAGAGAACCAAGGGCTATATCTGTTCCTTGTTCTAAATTTCTTGAATGAGGCATGCTTATTTAAGATGGTGAGGAAGGCATTTGAAAAAAAATAACCAGGCATCCTCTACTGACGGGATGAGGTCAATATCATTCCAGGATACCCGGGCCAGGTCAATTAGAGGCCTGCTCGCAGAAGTGTTTCAGGGAGCGTTTGACAGTGATGAGTGGAGGTCGTTTGACTGCTGACCCATTACGGATGCAGGCAATGAGGCAGTGATCGCTGAGATCTTGGTTGAAAACAGCAGAGGTGTATTTAGAGGGCAAGTTCGTTAGGATGATATCTATGAGGGTGCCCGTGTTTATGGCTTTGTGGTGGTACCTGGTAGGTTCATTGATAATTTGTGTGAGATTGAGGGCATCAAGCTTAGATTGTAGGATGGCTGGGGTGTTAAGCATGTTCCAGTTTAGGTCACCTAGCAGCACGAGCTCTGAAGATAGATGGGGGGCAATCAGTTCACATATGGTGTCCAGAGCGCAGCTGGGGGCAGAGGGTGGTTTATAGCAGGCAGCAACGGTGAGAGACTTGTTTTTAGAGAGGTGGATTTTTAAAAGTAGAAGTTCAAATTGTTTGGGTACAGACCTGGATAGTAGGACAGAACTCTCCAGGCTATCTCTGCAGTAGATTGCAACACCGCCCCTTTTGGCCGTTCTATCTTGTCTGAAAATGTTGTATTTAGGGATGAAGATTTCAGAGTTTTTGGTGGTCTTCCTAAGCCAGGATTCAGACACGGCTAGGACATCCGATAAAATAGCTTCAAGGTATAATGTACAGACAAAGGTATGGTAGGATGTGAATACAGTGGAGGTAAACCTAGACATTGAGTGATGATGAGAGAGATATTGTCTCTAGAAACATCATTGTAACCAGGTGATGTCATTGCATGTGTGGGTGGTGGATCTGAAAGGTTGGATAAGGTATAATGAGCAGGGCTAGAGGCTCTACAGTGAAATAAGCCAATAAACACTAACCAGAACAGCAATGGACAAGGCATATTGACATTAAGGAGAGGCATGCTTAGCCGAGTGATCATAAGGGTCCAGTGAGTAGTGAGGTTGGTTGGGGTCACGGCGATTCAGATAGCTAGCCGGGCCATGGGTAGCAAGATGGCAGAAGATGGAGGTCTGTTTTTAGCCACCTCGTGCGTTTCCGTCGGTAGATTAGTGGGGTTCTGTGTGGTAGAGGAGACGGACCCAATTGGCAAAATAGTTATAGTTATAGTGGCCCAAGAAAATTGTCCGATAGACCTATTCAGATAGCAGCCGATAAGACAGCCAATGATTAGCGGCCCGCAGATGGGCGTTCAGGTTACATCGCGATGGAGGGGCCAGTTGGATAACTCCCTCGGCCAGATAACGTCGGTAGTCCAGTCGTGAAGGCCCGGTGGGGCTCCGCATCGGCAGTTAAACGGGTCCGGATAGGTGATTGTAGCCCAGGAGTGGCTGATGGAACTCTTCAGCTCGCTAGCTCCGGAATAATTGATGTTTGCTCCGGGACCAACGTTAGCCAATAGACCCTCGGATAGCAGCTAGCTAGCTGCAAGATCCAGGTGTAAATGTCTAGAGCTTGCTATAGAAATCCGGGGATATGGAGAGAAAATAGGTCCGGTATGCTCTGGTCTGAGTCACGTTAGCTTTTCGAGCTAAAGGATAGCTGATGACCGCCAACCGTGGTTAGCTGAATACTAACGTTAGCCAGTGAACTGGCTAACTTCTGGCTAACTTCTGGCTAGCTTCTGTTGTGGATTTCAGATTTGAGGTGAATAATACTTTTTTTTTATTGGTGAGGCTGGTTTCAGGAGAGTGTTTTGAAGTTGAAGATGTAAATATATATACATGGGACACGACAAGACGAGGACAAAGGACGTCTGACTGCTATGCCATCTTGGATGGAAGTGTGATTGACGGAGAACCCCACTGGCTGAATGGACAGGGAGAATATATCCGAGAGCCATATTTCCATAAAACAGAGTATGTTACAGTTCCTGATGTCTCTCTGGAAGGAGGGACTGAACGTTAGCGAGTAATGTACTCGGAAGTGATGGATGGTAAGCACACCGCCTGAGTCTGATTAGGGCCCCACTTCTTCTTCCCCTTCTCCGGCATCTGCGTTTTGGTGCAGCCCCTGGGATGAACAGAGGTGCCTTGGGAAGTTCAAACAAAGGATCCATGCCAAGGAAGTTGAATTTCTGCTGTAATTTCTGGTGAGTGACCGCCGATCTAATAGCCAAAAGTAATTTTCGCCTGTAGGTAATAATACAAAAAATGTTCTAAGCAAATAACGTAAGAAATAACGCAAAAAAATATATATAATACTGCAAAGTTGGTTGGGTAGGAGCTGGAAGAATGGGCGACAGTGTCTGTCGGCACCATCTTGAATCACAAATAACATGTGAGAAACAGAGTAGGCTAAGCTCACAATATACAACCTGAATCATACTGGAGCAAATATATTGCGCTCCATTTAACAACTTGATACAAAACACTTACAGACAAAAGGAGGAAACAGTTGCCCCAGGACCATGACTAGGACCTCAGTAGCACGAGATGACACTTATCGGATATGCACTTCTCAGTACATCGCACTTCAAGTTTGTATTGGGTATTGGAGACATTCACATTGAGTGTGTTGAATTAAGCGAGAGAACCGACCAAAAAACTCAAACACTGGCATAAATGTCCTTAGGCTGTTGTTGCCTTAGCAACAGTTTCCATTTTTGATTTTGTTTTCCCACTGTGATATTTGTTTAATACACATTTTTATTTATTAATTTTGCAGTGTAGCAGTGATAAATCATAATTAACATACAGTACCATGGAAGACAGAGAAGCTCTGTGTAAACTGATGTCTGTCAGCACATTAATATGATTGTGTGTCTCTGTGTGTGTCTGTCTCTGTGTGTGTGTCTCCGTCTGTGCAATGTGTCTTCTTCTAAACCCTTCCTCACCCGGCACCCCAACTCCCACTCTGTCACCTCTGACCTCACCTCTGACCTCGGAACAGAGAGATTAGAGAGAGAGGGAAAGAAAGGTGGGAGAGAAATAGAAAGAGAGGAATACATTCGGAAGAGAGAGGGAAGCGAGAGAGAGTGATAAGGGGAGAGAGGGAGAGAGAGAGGAGAAAGGGAGGATACATAGAGAATGAGAGGGAAAGAGAGTGCCGCTGGTAGAGTTGCCAGAGCCTGTGTCCCCCAGTGCAGACTAAACACATCACATACAGTATCTGAGCCCCCCCCCCCCCGCCCCCCACACACGTGCAAACACATACTGTACACCCAAACATAGCATGCACACACAAACACACATAAAGCACATATGCACACATTCACACCATGCAACTCACACACCAAGCAACATACAGTACATGCAACACACACAACATACAACATGTGCACAGGCTCACAGCATGCAACTCACACATATTACGCAACACAAAAAACATGCAAGACACCCACACACAAACATACACAGCCTGTCCCTAAACATGTAATAATTTCATAACAGTGCATACAGTACAGCGTTTACATCAAACGTCGCAAACAGAATCTCTCACACACACACACACACACACACACACACACACACACACACACACACACACACACACACACACACACACACACACACACACACACACACACACCTCTTTCAGTGTCTGTTTTAGTTAGCAGCAGTCATCAGCATCCTCTGAAATAAGAGTCCTTGAGACGAGAGAGAACGTTTAGCTTAAAGATGGAATCCGCAGTATGGGGAAACAGTGCCACTGTCTATCCGCTCCAGGGCCAATGTTGACAAGCAGCAGAAGTAGGGAGCGTCACGTATCATGGTAAAAAAAACAATCCACTACATATACTGCAGTTCTATCGCACGTGCAATGATGTCAGAGGGAAAAATGACTATGACATAGATGCAGAAAGTAAACTGCATAGTGGGTCAATTTCCGCAACAACTAAGAGCGTTGAAGCGCGAGGCTACACTTCTCCGCTGTTTTGTTGCCCTGGCTACCACACTGTGAATATCATGAAGCAAACCGCGCACATGCGCAGATACTGTGTGTGACTGTATGAGAGCGAAATCTGCACTTGCTCATCTCAATATCTGCGGTGCTGCTCGTGGCAACGTCACTTAGCTGAGTCTACCTTTAATTGGAGTTTGTGCTGTTGTGATGTGCTAGCTAGGTTGATGACTATCTGATGACAGGTGGTTAGGGCGCAGAGTTTCTATGTTAGGTTGAATGTTTTTACCCCCCATGTAATCTCTCGTGGACAGACTACGTAAACATAATGGTATCTGTCATGATGTCATGATCCAATGGAATGTGTGAGAACTAGCAGCATTAGTTCTGGTGCTTTGGACAGATTTCCAGTGGTCTTTCAAATTTCGGAAGGCGAGGGAACATTTGCCCTTAACTTGCAAAGAGAGGGGGTGGAGCTCTTTATTCCGGTTCTGATCTGTTCTCTTAACACACATGGACCCAGAACTTAATCAAGCATCTTACCAATTACACAAGACTTTACTTCTAAGTCAAGATTACCCCCTATGTAATGAGCTAGGGGATATGGCTGGCATTTCTGAACTATGATATCAGTTTTAGTTAGGCTTCTCTCTCTCTCTCTCTCTCTCTCTCTCTCTGTGTCTCTGTCTCTGTCTCTTTCCCTATCCCCGTCACTCATTCTCTTCATCAACCTCTCTCTCTACATCTCCTCTCTCTGCCTCGGGGCAGCTCCTAGCATTAACAAGGTCTGTGTCTCGTTCTCTCTTTGCTTTCTCCCATTCTCAGTCACTAATTTCTGTGTCTCGTTCTCTCTTTGCTTTCTCCCATTCTCAGTCACTCATTTCTGTGTCCTGTTCTCCCTTTGCTTTCTCCCATTCTCAGTCACTCATTTCTGTGTCTCGTTCTCTCTTTGCTTTCTCCCATTCTCAGTCACTCATTTCTGTGTCTCGTTCTCTCTTTGCTTTCTCCCATTCTCAGTCACTCATTTTTGTCTGACTTACCTCCCCTGCCATCCTCTCTTGTGCTTTCCCTCCCTCTCTTTCTGTACATTTTCTCTGCCCTAGGGGATCCTCACGACTCTTGGCTCCTCTTCTCCCCCTGTCACAGTCTCTCTCTCTCTATTTCTCAAATTTTCTCTCTGTCCCT